>NC_091446.1:75509587-75856354 GCF_964237555.1 Oryctolagus cuniculus | reverse complement strand
GCTAGTTCATCTCACTATTAATAGTATTCTCCTTCTTAAATTTTTTTAATATTTATTTTCTTTGAAATGCAGAGTGACAGAAAGGGAGAGACATTGAGACAAAAAGATTTCCATCCCCTGGTTCACTTCCCAAATGGCCACAGTGATAGGGCTAGGCCAGGCTGAAGCCAGGAGCCTGTAACTCCATCTGGGTCTCCTGTATGGCTGGCAGAGTCCCCAGTACTTGGGCCATTTTCCGTTGCTTTCCCAAGCACATTAGCAGGAAGCTGGATCAGAAGCAGAGCAGCCAGCACTCAAACCAGTGCTCTGATAAGGGATGCCAGCTTTGTAGGCAGAGACTTAACCTGTTGCACCACAACTCCAGCCCCTCATTAGAATTTTGCTAAGTTACTTTTTTTTTTCACTGTGACTTAGTCACACTTGTGAAAAAATCAAGCCCTTGAGAAGGCTGTAATTCTTTATGACCCAGACCCTGCAAACGAGTTTTTCTGCCTGTGCAAGTCTCCACCACCACCCTACCCTTTGCTAATGATGCTTTTAGTACCCTCCGGATTTCCAGTTACTGCTAAAGGAAGCATTCCCTAAGTTGCTAGCCTCATATCAAGCAGCTCATTTTTAGAGTCCTGAGCCTGTGGCACTTACCTAAAATTATATTGAGGAGCTGGTGCTGTGGTGTAGTGGGCTAAGACTCCACTTGTAGTGCCGGCATCCCATATGGGTGACTGCTCATGTCCTGGATGCTTCTTTTCTGATCCAGCTCTCTGCTATGGCCTGGGAAAGCAGTAAAGGATGTTCCAAATGCTTGGGCCCCTGCATCCATCTGGGAGACCCAGAAGAAACTCCTGGCTCCTGGCTTTGGATTGGCCCAGCTCCTGCCATTGTGGCCATTTGGGGAGTGAACCAGCAATGGAAGACCTTGCTCTCTGTCTCTCCATCTCTGTCTGTAACTCTGCCTCTCAAATAAATAAATAAAATCTTTAAAAAATAAAATCTTTAACAATTAAAATAATAATTGTATAACTCAGTAGGTATAATTAACTTTCAAGTAGGTAGTGTAACACTTTCCCCATAGTATAAGCTAATTAAACAAATATTGATCACATAGGATTCTGTTTGCTTGGCTATCAAACTTACTGTATGAGTCCAGCATGACTCAAAAAGGAATTAATTCCTCCCTTTGCAATACGGACAAATGCGGCACATGGGTTTGTCATCAACACCTGTCATCATCCCTGCCAACAGCTGGTATTCAGTGTGACCCTGAGGTGAGGGTCAGGGCTGAGGTTGGTGTCCAGTTTGTAGGACAAGTGATGTTCTAAGCAGGTAGGTTTGATCTAAGGGGGCTTGACTTCTGTCTATGAAAGGGGTCTTCCCCAAGTCTAAGTGCTCCCCATCTGAATGGTGTTGGCTAGAGGATCCTAGGCTAGGCCTGTTCTCTTGCATAGCTCTCACAACTAAAGACATATCTATAGAAGGATCTTTTGAAAAAGGATGCTAATGCTGTAGTTGATTCAGTCCTTGATATATGCTTGATCAGAGAAACTATTGTGCCCAGATCGTTGGATCCCCAAATGCTGCCAGAGGCTCGAACACACTGAAGTGCAAAAGCAAGGTTTATTTCGGAAGTACAAGCCATGGCAGGGACTCCATCTAACCAACCACGCAGCGGAGGGCAGAGGGAGGCCCCGAGCAATGCTCAGGAGCCTCTTTTAAAGCAGAGTTATGTCATTGAGGGGTGCGGGGTAACAGTGCATTCGCTAGGGTCTCCTCTGGTATTTCCTAATCAAACATGGTTGTTCCTGATTGGTTCAGATCCAGAGGATTTCCTTATATGGTGAACACTAGTAAGATGTTCTGTTGTAAGTTTTGGTTTCCCCAGAGTGATGCTGCTTTTACGGGAAGTCGGGCCTGCCTCCCCGAATGGAGGCACTTTTTCAAAATGCAGTTACTCCAGCCCTTCAGAACATCTTTGGGAATTATGTTTTGCCTCAGAACCTCATCACATCATTCATTGCCACAAATTGTGAGACTATAGCAGCATTGTGACATCTGTCCCTGGAAGGCATTGGCTGTGCCCATGTTCAAGGGCAAGGAACACCTTGCCCCATCTGTTACACCTGTTTCTGTCTTCAGTCCATTCTTCCACTGAGTTATTTAATCAGTTAAGAACTTAAAGTCTAATTTAAAAAGGCTTTTTAGTAATGTAAAATGAATGGGATGATAATACTTGAAGCCTTATTTATGTGAATGGAGGTAGAGAGAGAGAGCACACACTTTCATCTGATAGTTCACTCCTCAAATGCTGTTAAGGTCTGGGGCCAGGCTGTGACAAAGCTAGAGGCTGGAGTTCAGTGCAGGTCCTGATGACAGGAACCCAGTTACATGTGCCACCACAGGTGCCTCCCAGGACCAGCATCAGCAGAAAGCTGGACCTGGGAGCTAGAGCCAGGTGTGGAACCCAGGTACTCTGATGTGGAACACAGGCATCTTAACTGCTAGGCAAAATTGCCTGCCTCAGAGATAATATATTATTATTCTTTAAAGTATTTATTTCTTTATTTCAAAGGCAGAGTGATGCACAGAGAAAGATGTCTTCCATCTGCTGGTTCACTCCCCAAATAGCTGCAATGGCCAGGGCTGGACCAGGCTGAAGCCAGAGTCTATAACTCCATGTGGGTCTCCATGTGGGTGGAAAGAGCCCACGTACTTGGGGCTCCACTGCTTTCCCAGGCACATTAACTGGGAGCTGGATTGAAAGTGGAGCAGCTGGCACTTGAATCTGTCACATGTGGGATGCAGGCATTACAGCTAGCTTAATCAGCTATGCCACAATGCCAGACCCAGAGGTAATAATTTTTAATAGCACAAAATCAAAATGAAAGCTTGGGCCCTAATAAGTGCATGCCCTTATTAGTTAGGAACACAAACAGAGGAGCTGATGAACTGTGGCAGAGGAAAGCATAATGAGCTCTGACCTCTGACAAGTGCAGAACCAGCTGTCCATGAGAACAGAAGCCACCAGGGAAGTGAGTGTTGTCATCCTCACAAAGAAATCCTAATGGCTATAAAGCATAGGGCTGAGGAGGAGCTGGGGGGAGTGTGAGGAGGGGAGGCTCCTTCTGTGTCACATAGGAAAACAGGTGTTATTGTCCTAAGCTCTTAGAATTGTATTTATGCACTACATGGACTCTGCTCTCTCTGTATTAGTATCACATTAACATGAGAACTGATGACAGTTGTGTTGTAGTAATTATCATGCATTTGCTGTGACCCTCAGGATCTAATGTATCAGTAAATGCCTTTAAAAAGGCAAACAAAAAAACCCATGATATTACAGTTAACTCTCATAATACTATTTCTTAAACCAAAAGGTTAGCTTTTTATGAAATAATATTATTTCAGTGAAGCAATACTTATCCAAAGTTTGGCAAGCTCTTTGGTTTCACATTAGCATTCTTTTTTTCTCTATTAAATTCAAGTGAAAAAATAAATATTCTTCGTTCTTGTATCTGCACTTGTGCAAAAAGACATCTGGAATGGTATGAGGCCAAAACTGATCATGGCTTCAGGGGATACAGTGGTGGTGAGATTTTGCAAGCAGAGTGAGGATAGATGGAGGATAGCTTTTATTTTTCATTCTCTGTTTGGAGAATCTGATATTCTGCACACTGAGTGAGTACCAGCAGGAGTGATCTGAGTAGAGAGCTCACAGCCCACTGCTTATCTTTACTTTTGCACAAATGTATCACATGTATACTGATATATGCATATGTCATATTTATAAACTTTAAAAATGAATATATGACAAAATAGAATATAATAAATAAAATTAAGAGTTAAATGAATGTTTTAGGAATATGTCACAGTGTTTTAGGTACACAGAAACTTTAAATACTTTCTTTTAAATTTTTTATTTTATTGAAGCTAGGACATGGAAACTCAATCCAGGTCTCCCGCATGGGTGTCAGGAGCTGAATTACTTGCGCCACTACTGCTGCCTCTTAGGATCTGCATTGACAGAAGCTGGAGTCAGGAATTAGAGCCAGGAATTGAACCCAGGTACTCTGATGTGGGACACAGGTATCAGAATGGTTATCTTAACTGCTAGGCTAAGTGCCCACCCTCTAAGTAATTTCTTTTAAGTTGCTGATATACAGATGACTAAAATGACATAAATGCATAAGTACATAATATAACAATAACACGCAAAGGCTGATGTGTTAAAATTCAAAATGGGATAAGAGCAAATCAGACTAAAATTTCAAGGATCAGATTAAAAAGAATCAAGTGGTGTGTTAAGATAAGCCAAGACAGAAATAAGAAGTGTTTACACAAAGAGAACATTAAATATTCATATAAATAAAATTATGTTTTGTTAAACTGAAATAGAATTTTTTTTAAAAAAATGTACTAATAAATGTAAAGAAAAGACCAGATTCAAAACAGAGTTTACTGGTGAAAACCATGCTGAAAATTACTAGATGTATGACATGATGTAAAAGAGAATGGAGGCCGGCACCACGGCTCAATAGGCTAATCCTCTGCCTGCGGCGATGGCACACGGGGTTCTAGTCCTGGTCAGGGCACTGGATTCTGTCCTGGTCGCTCTCCTCCTCTCCAGCTCTCTGCCATGGCCCAGGAGTGCAGTGGAGGATGGCCCAAGTCCTTGGGCCCTGCACCCACATTGGAGTCCAGGAGAAGCACCTGGCTCCTGGCTTTGGACCAGCACGGTGTGCTGGCTGCAGCGGCCATTTGGGGGATGAGCCAATGGAAAAGAAAGACCTTTCTCTGTCTCTCTCTCTCTCTCACTGTCCACTCTGCCTGTCAAAAAAAAAAAAAAAAAGAGAGAGAGAGAATGGATAAAGTGAAAAAGCAAAACTGTTGATAATGGCATTTGTGTGGGTAAATTTAACTCACGAGGAACAGGACCCTCACACCTGGAGCGTGCAGGTTGGGTGATGCCCATGCAGTCTCTTTGCATCTGGTGTAGGTCACGAATGAGAACAAGTTCTGCCTTCACACTTTTCCCATGTCCTGATTGCTCCAACAAACAAGCAGATGTAATTTTGTAAGGGAGAAAATCTTAAAAAAGAAAACAGCAAAACACTGATTGCTGCTGTGCTACTCCCGGGAAGCCTAGACTCAGATAATAATCAATACTCTCTCCAGAGGAGGAAAGAAGGAAACACGCACCAGAAACAACAAGCAGCATTCTAAAAGCCAATAGTATGTCCAGGTGTCTTCAAATGTAACAATTCTGAATTGCCAAGGAAGTGAGATCATGCCAATACCATGGCGAATCTGCTGAGTGGCTAATGATTGAGTAGCAATAAACAGTATGTGCTTAAAAAGAAATGGGTGACAGGTGGTGGAGAGCGCAGCATTGAACGAGGTAGCTGGGCAGTGTTCACGTTTTAACAGCTTACGAAGACAAGGAAGCAGCACAGCTAAGAAGGTGCCATCTCAGCTTTCTGTTATCTCTGTGGATGTCCGTGGCAGCCTCGTTCTATACACTGAGCCCTGTTTGTTGAAGTCAGAAAGAGCTGAAGGAGGGCAATAAAGATCTCACCATGAAGGCTCCAAGTTCCATGAGAATTGAAATTTGCAAGGGTCGGAGTGTCAATACCTGGACTCCCAGACACCAGCAGCAAAGAAGGCATTGCTATGTAGGCTGGGAGGTTTTATCAACTGGTTGGTGTTTGGGTGTGAAATTGAGCCATTTGTCTCTCTCCCTCTGAACGCGGTGATTACTTATGACTGGGAGACTCTTCTCCATCACTGGCTGCTGGAAATGTGCTGGTTCATTTCATCCTCAGGAGGTAGACATGACTTCTGTCCCCATTTCACAGATGATGGGAGTGAGATGACTTGTCCAGGATTACAGAATCAGAGACGGGCAGAACCACACTGCAAACTACCAATGCAAGAATTTGAAGATGTCTCTAGTCTCTTATCTCCCCTGAGACCCAAAAGGAACAGAAACCCTATTCCTGTTTTTAACCAAAAATGAAGAGGTCCTCAGTGTCTCCTGGAGCATATTTATTGAGTGCCAGTGGCCAACATGCTGCAGGGACTGCATTCCTGGGTTTTCTTGATCCCCTGGGTTCTTCCTTCCTCACGGGGAGGGAAGCGGCCACATCTGCAGGGCACTGTGCACAGCAGGCAACTCTCAGCAGCTGCAAGGCGCTTGCTCCTTTGAAAGCAGAAGAAAGATGAAGGGCAGTTCGCTTCTTCACTTGGTATCTTCCAAAGCCTTTAGGGAGTCCAGCAAATCAGCTGTGATTGGAAAACTTCCAAGGATATCATGGATGCCGTGGCTCATTTCATCTCAGAGCCACAGCCCTCTGTGGTTGGCCGTTGTTTGTCCGACGCTTCTCCAACCCGCTGGCTGAGAGATGGAGGTAGCCTTTTGTAGGGAAGTGAGTTTGCTTTCTGGCCTGCTGGCTGTTGAGTGGCTGCTGTGTCTGCAGACTCCCAGGCCTATGGGAATTTCTTAGTTGCTCCATGCTCGGGTTCAATGAGGCACATCAAGGACAAGCAAGTAAGAAGTGAATTATATAGGAGAACACAGCAGAAGATGCAGCACAGGGAGATCTTCCTGAAATCTGGGTCATCATTAGCCCCTCGACCAAAACCAGTCTTGATACCACACACCCACCTCTGCCTGTAAGACAGAGCTCAGACTTCCCCTTGGCCCTCCAGAATCTGCCACTGTCCTTTCCATTCATTCCTCTCGGAGCTCACAAGTGTTCCCTGAGCCAGGTGGGGATGCTTCAGTAATTCCTCCAGCCTCTCTGCTTTTATGCCTTTGCCTGCCATCATCCCCCATGCTTTGCCTTTGTCCAGCTTTTGCTAGGTTTGTTGTGGATGTGGATCTCACCCTGGCAGAAGGGCAGCAGGCTTGAGACAAGAGAATCCTGTTCTGGGTCTGCACTTGCTTGTATTTCAGGGTCAGCAGTGCTGCTGAGCTGCAGTTGGCAGCAGTGAAGCAATGAGTGTCCCAGTCCCCTCACTCACATCCTCCCAACATGAGAGCTGACCCTGGTAGCCAGGTGGATTCATGGTGCTTCCCCAGGGTGGCCTCCTTCTGTAGGTCTTAATAAGCACAGGGACCCCAAACACCTGTACAGAGAGCTTGCTTCAGTATTAAAATGCTTTCCTTTTTATTGACTTAATTTTTGTTAATTGACACATAATATTTATGCATATTTATGGGTTCTAGTATGATAGATTGATACATGTATATAAAGCCTAATGATCAAGTCAGGGTGATTAGCATTTCTATCTCCTCAAACATTCATCATTTCTCTGTGTTGGAAACCTTTGGGCCTTTCTTTTTTCTAGTTAGTTCCAAATCTATCATCAATTGCTGGAGATTACAGATACTCTGCTACACTATGGAGCACCACCAGCACGAATTTCTCCCATCAGCCGTTCTGGTGCCTGTTATCTAGCCTCTCTCCATCCCCTTCATCTCCCACTCCCAGTCCCCAATGACCACTGCTCTCCTCTGTGAGATACAGTCAGTTCCTCAAGCGAGTGTGAACTAGCAATGTCTTTCTGTGCCTGGCATATTTCTCTCAATATTTCCAGTTCCATCTACATTGCCACAATTGGCAGACTTTCATTCTCTGGTATGAATGCATACTACCCCATTGTTTATATATAGCATACTTTCTTGATCCTTTCATCCATTGGTGGACTCCTGGGCTGATTCTTTGTCTTGGTCACTATAATAGTGCTACAGTGAGCATGGCAGCATCTCCCTAAATATGGCACACATCCTTTTGATATGGTGATTTCATTTCCTTTGGGCCAATATCCAATAGTGGGATTGCTGGATCGCATAGTGGTGCCTTTCCCTTTAGAGGGAGAAAATGAGTCGAGGCCCCCACGCACTCTCATCAGTTGCCTCATTTGGAAGCTGTCCCTCCAAACTGTGCATGGTGTATTAGTTTACTGCTAGGACACCCTCATGTTTCTTTATGACACCACCTATGCATCCTGAAGAATCTGTGCTCATTATTGGCAGGTTTTTCAACTCCATGTACATTGTTTTATAGTGAAAATATTCTTCTGCAATTTGCTTTGTTTTTTCCCCTCAATACTGGGTTTGTAAGATTTATTTATATATTCATGTTGATTTTCTCAGCTCTATTCTGTTGTCTCCAGTGCTATATTGTATTTTATTATGTGAATACATTACAATTTATTGATCTGTTCTCCTGTTTGACATTTTGCAGCCTACAAGATTTCTTTTTCCTATTACCTATTTCCTATTTTTTATGTAAAGCTGCTTAAAACACAATTTTTCAATGATTTATAGAATACATATGCAGCTATGGAGTTACTGGGTGGTTGAATATCTAAATCTTCAACTTTCCCAGATACTCGCAAGTAGTTTCTAAAGTGGTTGTACCAATTTACATTCTCATGACCAGTATATGCATGTCCTGATAGCTCTACATCATCAAAGCTTAGAATTATCAAACATTATTTATTTTTATTTATTTGACAGACAGTGAGAAAGAGACAGAAAGATCTTCTTTTCATTGGTTTACTCCCCAAATGGCCGCTACAGCTGGAGCTACACTGATCTGAAGCCAGGAGCCAGGTGCTTCCTCCTGGTCTCCCATGCGGGTGCAGGGGCCCAAGCACCTGGGCTATCCACTGCCCTCCTGGGCCACAGCAGAGAGCTGGAGTGGAAGAGGAGCAACTGGGACCAGAACCCAGTGCCCATATGGAATGCTGGCTCTGCAAGCAGAGCCATGGCACCTACAAACATTATTTTTTAATCAATTTACTGATATGGAATAATATATGTGGTTCAGACTTTAATTTCTCTATCAGTGAAATTGGTCATCTTTAGTATGGCCATTTCACATTTCAGTTTCCTTCCTTTTCTGTAAATTCTCAAGAATAGTAATTCTGGTCCCTCTCTTTGCCTTCAAGCCCCTCTCTCCAATTGCCTAGGGGACTAACTCCAGCCCCCTCTCTGTTGAGTGGCCTTGGAGGCTCCTTGCTGTTTTTCCTGAGAAGTGGCAAGCACTTAAATGCCTTTCTCCATGAGTCTTGACATCAGTTCATTTGCTAGTTCTCATTCTTGTCCAGGGTCAAGGATGAATGTCAATTCCAAGTACATTCAGTTCTTAGAACAGTCAAAACCATAGAGACAGAAAAGGAGAATGGCCATCTTCATTAACTGGGGGTGGAGGTGCAGAAGTAGGAAATTAATATGTGATGGGTACAGCATTTTAGTATCATAGGATGAAATGAGTTATGGAGGTGGATGGTGGTGATTATGGTTGGGCTTAATATCACTGAATTAGACTTAAAATGGTTAAGATGTCAAATTCTATGCTATACATATTTTGCCACAAAGAAAAAGATAGGCAAAAACAACAACAACAACAACACAGTAACAGTACTGTGCAGGCCATAAAAACAAGGAAAACCTGAGAAAGTGTCACAGCCAAGAGGAACCTAAGCATCCACAGTGACACTGTTACCTGTCCTCCTGGATGGGGTACAAAAACAGAAAAAGGATACCAGATAAAATAGAAGGAAATCTGAATAAACTGTGGGCATTAGCTTGAGAAGTGTGTGAACCTGTAGACGTGCAAACTTGTGCATCCATTCTCTCTGGCAGGGTGGTCACTGTGGGCCCTTACCCCAGGAGCTTGAGTTTCCCATGTCTTGTTAGCTGAGGAATCGGAAGGGGGAGAGGCCAAGAAACAGAAGTCCCTGGTGTACCATGGGCTGAACAGTAATGCTGTTTTGTTAGGATGAAGAAGGGCTAAGGATCCATGAAGCATGAAATGATTAATCATGAAACAGACTTATAATTTAATAAACAGTTCTTTCTCACCACAATCTAAATAGAGTTGTCTGAATCAATGATTTAATACAATCTGTAATAGAAAACAGATATTTGGGATCAAGAAGAAAGAGAACAGGATGTTTTCATCAGTATGCACAGATTTTTGTCCCTTGTGTTGGCATATCTTGTGACATAACTGTGGGATAAGCGTGCAGGCCACCGGGAAGGATATATGAGGGCACTGCAGGAAGTCCATGGAGAATGGAATTTAAAGCATGGTTATTTTGGTGCAAAAAATGCTGAAACCCATTTGGAGCTTTTCCTTGATACTTATTTTCCATGAAGTTCTAGAAGAGCCCATGCGCTTCCCATCATCACACCACTCAGGACTCCTTGAAGTTTCTCCCTTCTTGTCCTTGACCAAAAGGCTCTCGTGACTTCAGGTCAAGGTGGGAGTGTATGTCTATCAGTGTTGAATGTGCACATTCTCACATTTGAGACACACTGCATGGTCATGGGATAATCACAGAAATTTGGTTAACAAAAGAAATAACTTTGGCTTCCTTAGCTATTAACTTGTGGGTGACTTTCTAACCTCTGGAGACTTCCCTGCACCCTGCTTTGTGATCGACAGCTGGAAGTATTCGTGATTCTGAGAAGCATCCAGCAGTATCTCAAGGCAGGGCCTGTTTCTTCTATAATTAGCCACATAAGAGGGTGGCTATGCCCTGCTCCTCATGGGTGTTGCTGTACTTGGGGGAAGGTAGAGACCAGTAGGTTCACAGCTACTCAATCCTCCAGCAGACACTGCATAGAACATTTAGGCCACAGGACAAGTAGAAAAACAACCCACACACACACACACACTCACACAACACACACACATGCACACACCTTTCCACCCTGGCTGTAGAGGTTTGTTACAGGAGAGTGTTCCGCCCACATCATCAGGAGGCTTGGTAAAGCCTCCACCCTCCCACCTCAATAGCCAGGACTGCTGTACATCACTGAGGGTGACAAGGGGCCCAGAGTGCAGCATGCATTCAGTGGCTGCCCCTTGCCTTGGAAATCATCTCCCTGGTGGCAGGTGTCATCTAGAGGGCCAGGGCATGCACACTGGTGAGGACAAATCATGCTGTCAAAAAGGAGTATGACAGGGGTGAGATTGTTTTATTTGAAAAGAAAATCTGCCATGTTGGAGGAATCACATGTTCTAGGGACACAGGCGAGATAAGCACCCGGGCTCTATTGCTATTAATGCTCTTAGAATAAGGAATGCAACATTGCTTTTGAGTGATAATTTGGGCCAGCAGGTGTGTCTGCACACAGATAAACAGAAAGCCTGGACAGGGGCATAGGAAGCGAGGAGGTAATTTCAAATAGAGCAAGAGAAAGACAGAGACATGACCTGGTCTGCCCTAACCCCTGAGGATGGAGACAGCTGGTAAACCATGTAAATCACCAGACAGTGAGGGACCAACTTGTCCAAACATGCTTAGGAGAGCTGAATTATGTCCAGACTCTTGATTGCCAAACACTCTGTATTTCAAACCCTTTTGATAAGTTGATAAAAGCTATGGAAATTCTTCCTCATTAAATAAAAATGAAGATATTCCTACTGACAGGATATTTTGCATAAAATTTCAGAAGGCTTGAGGAGTCCTGAGAGCCACTGACATACTTCCCCACTGCTGACTTGGTCCTCAGGTCACTGAGATGCAATGGCACTGTATGCTAGGATAAGTGAGTCCAGCTATGGTGGGGGCTTCTGGAAACATGGGCTTGGCAGGAAGCATAACGGTGAAGTCCATGGGGGCAGGCAGGGGTGGCCTTTGGGGGACACTTGGCTTCAGGGTAGTTGTCCTTTCTGCATCTTGAGGAAGTCCTCAGGGAGTTGTCCTCCCTGTTTCTGAGGGTGTCTGTTGTTCTGTGATATTCTCGCATGAAGCAAGGACATTCCCACAGTCTCTTAAGTAAGGGCACTGATCCCATCTGGGGGCTTCACTCTCATGACCTAACCACACCAAAGACCCACATCCACTTGGAGATTAGGATTCCAACACTGACATTTAGGGGGACACAACCTTTCAGCATGTAACATCTCTGTTTAATAAAAGAAAATGAGCCAGGCGCAGTGGCGCATTCTTGTAGTCCCAGCTACTTGGGAGGCTGAGGCCAGGGGATTGCTTCAGTCCAGGAGTTCTGGGCTGTCATGCGCTATGCCAATTGGGTGTCCGTATCAACATAGTGACCTCCTGGCAGTGGGGGACCACCAGGTTGCCTAAGGAGGGATGAACCGGCCCAGGTCAGGAAAAAAAAAAAAGAAAATGAGACCAGCCCTGGGCCACAAATATTGGGCTGCCATGCACACAATCCCAGAGACACCATGCACAGGTTCTAATGTGAATGGTGGCTTCTGGGGTTGTCCAGGATGGGGGCCTGCACAGTGGACACTCCAGGATCACCTGCTCACAGTCATAGGCAAACAGAGGCCTCTGCAGTGCTTGCTCCTAGCCTGAGCTGGAGCAGGCCTTCATGTCATCACCTAGAAATAGCCAAAGTAAAGGGTGACTTCTCCCATGATGAGCCAAGACAAGAACTGTAATGGATCTTTAGAAGCACAAGGAAGGGAAAGGTCTTTGGGCTAGCCCCAGTGGAATGGCAGGAGGGGAGGGACATTGGCTTTGGGACTCGGAGCAGTGGAGATGGGTTGTCAGATGAGAAAAAGCACACAGAGCACTTGACACTAATGCAAGCTGCTGAACAGTAGATGCCAACTCCTTTCTCGTCCTAGTGCCCCTGTCAGAAAGTGGTCAGGACACACAGAGGACCTGGACTAAGGGCTTCTGAGTGAGGTCAGAAGCTCCCAGTCCCACCCTTCAATGCATTGTCATATCAAACTGCTGCAACGCTTTCTGATGATTCTTTCCAATAAGGTTTTGCTTCCATGTGTGGAACCTGCTAGAAACCATAAGGTGGTTGACATTGACTTCTCCTTTTCCTTAGGGATTGGATCACCTTGTGTTACATTCCTGACTCTGGAAGGAAAACACCCCTCTCCAGAGACAGCACTGTGGTTTCTGTAGCTAACATACCATCAACTGCTTTTTGCTGTCACCAGGGGTAAGTACATTGACACCTGTTAGAACAGCCAAATTTGAGTTCTATTACACAAGACCTTCTGGAGACAAGAAAGACAAGTGACACTGACCACCTGCCATGTAAAGTTTGCAAACTCTAACCTTGCCTTCCCATGGTCACCAGCAGCCCATTTGTCTAAAGGGTAATTCTGCATTACTTCTTCAATTAGATGCCCTAAACCTTCCAGTTCCCTCTCTGTTGAGGAGCATGTATTGGAATTCCAAGCTACACATCAGCATGATTGTGGAGAACAATTTAGAATAGAAATGAGTTATGAGAGTAAGTGGATTGGGTGGCTGTTTGTGACATGGGGTCACAGAGCTTCAATGTACCTTTTGATTGCTGTTTGCTCTCCATGGAATGGATTTTATGTCCATTGTCCATTGTGACCCAGAGAATAACAGAGAGCAGGGAGTTCCCCTAGTAGTGGCCAGGTAACCAAATGCATCCTTCCTCTGTGTCCAAAAGCCCGGAGAGCTCTTTCACCTGAATGCTTCCTGTTGAATTACCAGTGCCTTCTTCCACTGTGGAGATGTTGAGACAAGATGAAGGAATGCTGCAAGGCTGAGATTTGGAGACAACAGGACCGGCACCATATGCTCTGGTAGCTTATACTCCACAGGTGTGGAAGTGAGCAGCCATCATACAATGGAACAGAAGTGCAGTGAGCCAGTGCCATGGCTCAATAGGCTAATCCTCTGCCTTGTGGCGCCGGCACACCAGGTTCTAGTCCCGGTCGGGGCGCTGGATTCTGTCCCGGTTGCCCCTCTTCCAGGCCAGCTCTTTGCTGTGGCCCAGGAGTGCAGTGGAGGATGGCCCAAGTGCTTGGGCCCTGTGCTCCATGGGAGACCAGGAGAAACACCTGGCTCCTGCCTTCGGATCTGTGCGGTGTGCCAGCCACAGCGCACCAGCCCCGGGGCCATTGGAGGGTGAACCAATGGCAAAGAAAGACCTTTCTCTCTGTCTCTCTCTCACTGTCCACTCTGCCTGTCAAAAAAAAAAAAAAAAGTGCAGTGAGGGAACAAGACCTAAGGGTACTGAGTAGTGGGCAGCCCTGGGTTGGGAGAGGTCATGTTTAAGCTGTCATGATGGCAAGGGGATTTTCCTTGCATATCAGGTGGAGTCACGAGTCTCAGTGAGCTGGAGAGTGCTGAGAAGAGGCTGGGAGATGCTAGGACTCCCAACAGCTCCGTGCAGCTGGAATCAGCATGCGCTCCTGGTAGGACCAGCTATAACACAGCAGGAAGCTGGTGTGTTCACCTCTTCTGCTTGGGCTGCTTTGCCCTTGATGCTTGGGTCCACACTCACATGGGACCACAAAGGAAGGGAGATGAGTGTGGGGGGAGAGGAGATCACCTTACCAGCAGTCTTCAGCAGCGATGAGCCTTGCTTTGTTGGCGTGAAGCTGGCTTGGAGTTGCAGATTCAGTACAATGACATTCGACAGAGCAGGATGTACTTAGTGGTCAAAAACAGGAAGGACTTCTCAGTAGAAGGAGGGTCATCTGGACGTATTGGAAGACAGAGAAGTTTGTTCTTTGAAGGTTAAAAAGGGAAAGTAGAATTTTATCTTTTTGTATTCTATTATGTTGACAGTTGTGCTAGGGCATGATCCCAACCGTCCTGCCCACCTTCTTTATTAATTTTCTTCCTTTCTTTTGAAAAGGTACACACGCACACACAGAGAAACATACTCTTGTCCTGTGATTTAGTCTTCAACTGCCCACAGCAACAGCTGGTACTGGCAGGAACTCCCACATGGGTGGCAGAAACCCAGCTGCTGGGGCCATCACTGCTGCCTCTCAGGGTGCGCATTAGCAGGAAGCTGGAGTCAGAGCTAGAGGCAGATACTGAACACAGACACTCCACTGGGGGATGTGGGGCTCCTCACTGCTGGACTAAATGCTGTGATTGTATTCATCTAAAATTGGTAAACTGTGACTATTGATTTCATTGACTGTTTCAAGGAGTAAGTAAATAATTACATACAAGAAAATGCCCCTCACAGGGATGGGCCATGATACAGAATCAGAAGATGTGCTTCTACTGTCCTCCTGTCCTCCCTGTTCTTGTCCTTACACTTCTTTTATCTTTGATTTATTTTAATGGCTGATGGGGAGATATCAATCTAGCTAGTACCTTTCACAAGTGAACTGTCAAATTTCTATCTACCAAAAATCCATGCGTTGAAATAGCAGTGAAAGGCACTTTCAGATGTTTCAGCTCATTTTCACCTTTGTGATTGTGGATGGTAAACCCTTGGAACTGAGATGTATTTCCTCCCCATGCCTCCCCTCCTTGTCACACATGGAGGCCCTGTTTGTTGTGAGATCTTGTTCCTGAGCCTTCTACTGAGAGGGCTGATGTCGATGTTGTAGAAAACCAACAGATGATTCCATTTGGGAATAAAAGGAGGTGTGTGTTTGGGAAGGCTCCAGAGATGTGGGGACTCAGTAGGTAATCACAGTATCTTCTTTTTCAATATTTATTTATTTATTTATTTATTTATTTGAAAGGCAGAGTTACAGAGAGGCAGAGGCAGAGATAAAGAGAGAGAGAGAGAGAGGGAGAGAGAGAGAGGTCTTCCCTCTTCTGGTTCACTCTCCAAATGGCCCCAGTAGCCAGAGCTGGACCAATCTGAAGCCAGGAGCCAGGAGGTTTCTTCTGGGTCTCCTACATGGGTGTATTCATAGATGAATACAATCACAGCATTTAGCCCAGCAGTGAGGAGCCCCACATCCCCCAGTGGAGTGTTTGTGTTCAGTATCTGCCTCTAGCTCTGACTCCGGCTTTCTGCTAATGCACACCCTGGCCAAGTCCTTGGGCCATCTTCTGCTGCTTTCCCAGGCCATTGCAGAGAGCTGGATCAGAAGTGGAGCAGCTGAATCTCAAACTGGTGCCCATATGGGATGCTGACACTTCAGGTCAGGGCATTAACCCACTTTGCCACAGCACCAGCCCCTGAATGGATTCTTACCATTGGGAGTTCCTTCCAGAGAGAGCCGTGGCCAGGGTGTTGGTGTTGTTCTTACAGAACAAGACTTATTATGGCACCCTCATGTGCACAAAACTCCTGTCCCTGCCCCTTGCCCTCGGTGTGAAGTCTTAAATATGTTTTCTTGGATGAGTAACACTCATGCATTCAGTTATTTCTGAGCACTCAGGACTTAAGAGCTAAGCACCAGCTTTGGCTTCCCTGAACGTTCCCTGGGGCTCTGAAGAATCTCTGTGTAAAGCTAAATCTAGGGATTGGAACCATGAGTGCCTTGAAGAGAAAGATTTCTGAAGAGGAGTTTCATCCACCTGCCATTGTGGTCATTGTCCTTGTGGTTGGCTCATAAGTTAGACTTTGAAGAGTTGGGGTCTTCCTCGACACCTCGACACCTTTGATGGTGTCCTTAATGTTCCAGGGAACTTGACTCAGGTGCATGGCTTCCCATATTCAAGTCTTTCTCTGAGAATGAGGCTGGCTAACCAGCTTTTGCCCATGTCTTCACTTCCTAAGTATTGGTCACATTGCCCCCTTGGCCAGTGCACCAGCTGGGGAGAAGCAGGGTCTTCACCAGCCATCTCCAAAATGGGCTGCACAGCACATAGCCAGGGGTTGTGCAAGACCATCCATTGTGAAATTCACAGAAAGCATTAAGACTTCTGTTTCTATATTTTCAAAAAAAAAAGGAACATAATGAAGCTTTACTAACACCCATATATGGATTGGCACCAGTGTCTTTGCTTGTTCCATGAGAGTGACAGTGAGTGATCCTACATCGTGTTTAGCTGGCGAAACATCAGGGGAGGCGGGGTTTGACAGCATTGCCTTCTACTTCATTCACTTTTGATGTGTCTTGATGTTTTGCAGCTTCTGTGTTGCTGGTTAATGGATTTATCACTTACATAGTTTTAACTAAACTAGCTTTCCCATGATGGACAAATGGCTTGTAACATTCTTGTGATGAAACTGAAGATCAAAGAAACCAGGTGGAACATAAGCCAAAGGGAATGACCGTAAGTGGCCACATAGACACAGCTGCTCAGACATGCTCTCCTTGCCATACAGGTTAGAAAGTAAAAGGGGTGGTAACACCACGAGACTCAGAATGGGCAACCAAAGAGAAAACTGAAATTTTCCACAGGATTACTTAAGGGATCTTTAAAGATGAAGTTATCTGTGGGAGGCTTGTCCTAAATTTATATTTTGCCTTCAGGTATTAGCTAATGATAACACAACCCAAGAAAATTAGAAAAAAGTTTTAAAGATTTATTTATTCACTTAAATGGATGATTCTACGTCTCTCTCACTCTCTCTCTCTCCCTCTCTCTCTCTCTCTCTCACACATACACACACACACACAGAAAGAGGGAGAGAGACAGAAACAGAGACAGGGAGAGAAAGAGAGAGAGAGGTCCTCCATCTGCTGATTCACTCCCCAAATGGCTGCAGCAGTTGAGACTGGACCAGGCTGAAGTCTGGATCCAGGACCTCCATCTGGGTCTCCACTTTGGTGGTAGGGACTCAGGTACTCCAGCCATCATCTCCTGCTTCTAAGGCTCATCAGCAGGAAGGTGGTTTGGAAACAGTAGTTGTGACGTAAACTGGAAACCTGGTATGGGACACAGGAACACCAAGCAGTGACTTAGCCTGCTGTGCCTCAGTGCCTGTCCCAGGGAAAAATTTAAGTGGTCAATTTTGTGACTGACATTTGGCCTACTGGCTGAGAAGCCAGTTAAGGCACCTCTGTCCCATATCGGAGTGCCTGGCTTTGAGGCCTGATTTCTCTCTTGATTTCTAGATTCCTGTTAATGAACCTTGGGAGGCAGTGGTGATGGATCAGGTGTGCTGGGCCCCTGCCACCCACGCGGGGCAACTGAACTGAGTTCCTGCTCCAGCTGGAGGCCACTGCAGGTATGTGGAGAGTGAACTAATAGACAGGAACTTGCTCTCTCTCTCTGCCTCTTTAATTGATCAGTTTTTAAAAAATGTTTTTTGTGTCTATTTTATAATCATTCTTACATATTAATATAGAAATACATGATACATGTATACATTAAGGTAAATACACATGCTTAAGAAAATGCTCAAATAGCTTTTACTGAATTAGTGTGTGATCAGCACATTCTCAAATGTGCTCTGGGGAGTTGTGATATCCAGAAGAGAAACAGTCCAGTGTCAAAGACCCTTACCGCTTGCTAGTCCACTTTATCCACGAGCCATTGTAGCTGACATTGCCATGACATGGTTAGGGACATTGTTCCAGTCGCTGCCCTCACAGAATATCATGAAAGTGAGGTTTCATAATTGAGGAACTTCATCTGCCCTGACTAGAAAGTAGGACTTGTTATAATCTTTTGGTGCATGGATTGTTCGGGACCAAGACTTCATCCACCACTGGCTTAGGGCAGGTCTAGAGATGTGCCGAGAATCCCAGTGTGTAGAAGCTTCCAAGAAGACTCCAGACTGACTCTGAGAAGAGAGACTTCAGTGACATCCTAGAGATTTCAGGGCAGGTTCACTTCTCTGGAGACCACTCTGGTTGGGAGGAGGGAGCAGTGAGCAGAGGGTACGTGGCAAGCCACAAGCCAGACATAACTGCACTGAAGAGTGAGTTCAGAGCTTTAATCAGGAAGAGGCATGGGACTCTGAATTATAGAGTGTTTTCTAACAGGTTTAGTTCAATGTGTGGGTTCAGCCATAAAACTGGCAAAATGTGAGATGCTGTCAAGAGAAAGATTGAAAACAACAACTTCTGCCATTGGATCTGGATTCAGCATATCTGTGTTTAAATGCCTGCTGTACATCTCTGTGTTGTAAGGTCTGCTTACTGCAATTTGAAATAGATTCAGATATGGCTAAAGTATATCCCAATAAAGCTGGTGAAATGAAATATAATGGATTGGGAGAGTTGGAAAATTCCAGGAAAATTGCAACTAGCATGAGCATTATGAACCTCCAAGTAAAGATAGAATACAAAGAATCATGATTGCTTGGAAAGGTCATGGTGGACAAGGGGCAGGACGTAGCTGGTAAGAAAGAGTAATGGATTCAGGGAGATGAAAGACAGCTCATCTGATCGTGTTTATGTAATACCATCGTGGTTTACCCAAATGACCCATGTTGCTAATGTTGAAAAGATGGGGTGTCACCAGTAAGACTCCAACACTATCTCCAGAACATTTGAAAAAACCCCCACCTGTATCTTCTCAACGACCACTTCTTTTTGAGCCATTCCCCTCTATCACCGGCCCAGGTTCTAGCCCATGGAAAATGTCAAAATTCAAATCAAACACTTTTCTACTGAGTGGGTATTGCTTTTGTACCATTGTTGAGTTGAAAAATCATTAACTGGAACCATTGTAATTCAAGAACCATGAGTATACATAATTATACAATATGGGTCTGTGAGAGTACTGTCACAAATAAATTAATGAATGCTCATAGCACATTTTTAATTGAGCTGAAGTCCAAGAAGACAGAGCCTATTTCACAGGCAGGGCTTCCACATCCTCTGGCTCATGGGATTGCATCACCCAGCACCTAAAGGAGACTGGTGTTGCTCTTCTTCCACGAGGATTTGCTCTCCATGGACTCTGGTCTCCATGACCAACATTACCCATGTCCTACTTTTATTTTTAAAGATTGATTTATTTATTTGAAAGGCTAAGTTAAAGTGAGAGTGAGTGAGAGCAAGCTTCCATCCACTACTTCACTCCCAAAATGGCTGTGACAGCCAGGGCTGGGCCAGGCAGAAGCCAGAAGCCTGGAACTCCATCTGGGTCTCCCATGGTGGCTAGAACCCAGAACTTGGGCCATCTTCCACTGCCTTCCCAGGATCACTAGCAGGGAGTGGGATCAGAAGTGGAGCAGCAGTCCTTGGGCCCCTGAACCCATGTGGGAGACCTGGAAGAAGCTTCTGGCTCCTGGCTTTGGCCTGGCCCAGTCCAGCTCCAATCATTGTGGCTATCTGGGGAGTGAACCAGCAGATGGAAGACCTCTCTGTGTGGCTCTACCTCTCTCTGTAACTCTACCTTTCAAATAAAATAAATCTTAAAAAGAAGTGGAGCAATGAGGACTCAAGCAAGCAGTGCTTAACCTGCTGTGCCACAATTCTGGCCCCTTCATGTCCTCCTGAGGCACCAGGAGCCCACCCTGACCCTCAGTTCCAAGGTAGGAGTCCACTCAGACTTTTAGAATGAAAACCAGGAATTATACTCTTAGACCTGTCTCAATCTTACAGTTTTTCCCTGGGAATCCTTTTGGATTCAGGATACCCTGCCAGACAGTGCCTGTGCAATGCTCCCCATTACTGATCCCAGAAAAAAGTGGTCTCGTGAGACTTATTCCCCAGGGAGATGAGCTCCTGGTGGTCTCCTTTGGGGTCTTGGTGAAGGAAAAGCTGTTTGTTCTCTGATGGAGACTCGCAACCTCAGGCAGGTCTTGGAATCAGTGACATGCACATAATTCCCCAGATGTCACTGCTGTTGTCTGGGACGCTGCTCTCACAGTTTGGAGTTGCTTAGTCACCAAGCATTCTGGGAGCTCTGTGATATCATGGGAAATGCAGGGGAAGCTGGAATGCTGAGGGCACTGAACTCGACTGGCATGGGATAGGAAGAGTCCGTCATCGTGTCCAGAAGTTTGTGGTGAACCTGGGCACCATGGAGAAGGGAACCAAGGGCCAAGGGCCTAGCAACTGTTTCTAGAACCATCCAATTATAGGATAACAGACTAGAAGGAAACCTTCACTACTCATATACTCTAAGGACACTGCAAATATTTTTATGGTGATACACACATATAATTTAATTTATGTACTTATGAATACACATTTATATATTTATTTCTATATTTCTGTATGTATATTTATATTTACATAATAGAATATATTTATATTTTTATATATTTCTACTTATGTTATACATGCATAAACATATATACATATATTTTTATGGGATTCAATAAAATTTTATTTCTAGTTATTAAGAAATGCCATCTATATCTCGCCCTTTTTGTTTCTTGATTGGCACTTGTCCACTGTAATTCTAGGCAGTCATGCTAAGCAAGGACAGTCATCATATGATGGCCTACAGCTTCAACTTTAAAGATAGAAAAAGTCTCGCCTCTGTCACATGGTAGCTTTGTGACCTTAGGCCAATTACTTTGCCTCTCTGAGTCCCAGTTCTCTCTGTAACTGGGAATGCAGGGATGCTCAGTATTTGTTTGGCAGAGAGCTTGAAAGGCAGGACAGAGATTGCTTCTATAGAATGCTTAGCTCAGTCCCTAGTAGGGGAGAAGTGTGGGGTGGATGCTGGCCACACTCCTCTCAGTTCCCCCTGACCTGCATCAGTCATGGGAGCTTCAGGGTCCTGGGTGTCCAGCCTGCCCTAGCAGCCTTTTCCACTCCTGTTGGTGAGAATGGAGGAAGAGGTGAGCCCCTACAGAAGAGAGGTGGGAAGAGCCGTACAGAGCAGCAGGGCTGCATCTGAAGGGGTCTGCACTGGTCACGGGCTGGCTCTAGCACTGTGACTGCTGGCGCAGCTAAGGACTACAGGCCACCTCAGGGGCCCCAGGGCAGTGTGGCTTTCTGGGTTGGCTCTTTCCTCTTCACCAAGGAAAGCTGTCCTGTATGATTCGCTAACCTTCCTCTGGCTTTGGTTTGGAGTCACGAAGTGAAGTGACAGTATTGCCTGGCTGACTTCTCTGGCCAGGATCTGTTCTGGAGCTAAGGGCAGGGGCATCAGGCAAACCCTAGGAGGTGGAGTGGAGAGCATAGCCAAGGAGCTTGGGTAAGTCCTCCCAGTTCCGATGTCCTTTGTCCCTGAGGAGTGGGGGCATACATACAGCAAGGAGACCTGGCTCCACCCCAGGGCCTTCATGAGGCTACGTAAGCATTTTGATGGAACAGGGAAGATGTAGATCTGTGGCTAGGTGTTTCTTTTTTTTTTTTTTATTTGAAAGTCAGAGTTACACAGAGAGAAGGAGAGTCAGAATGAGAGAGAGAGAGAGAGAGAAAGAGAGAGAGAGAGAGAGAGAGAGAGAGGTCTTCCATCTGCTGGTTCACTCCCCAATTGGCCTCAACAGCTAGGGCTGTGCCAATCTGAAGCCAGGAGCCAGGAGCTTCTTCCAGGTCTCCCACATGGGTTCAGGGGTCCAAGGACTTGGGCCATCTTGTACTGCTTTCCCAGGCCATAGCAGAGATCTGGATAGGACGTGCAGCAGCCGGAAATTGAACCAGCTTCCAGATGGCATGCCGGCGCTCCAGGCCAGGGTTTTAACCCGTTGCACTATAGCGCTGGTCCCGATTAGGTGTTTCTACTAGATTCTAGGTGTTATTTAAATGTCTCAGAAGCTGAGCTGTGTTCTTATTATTACATATTACTGTTAAATAATAATAACTGAAGTTTCTTGGGTGCCTATCACGTACTGGTCATTGTGCTTTTTTCTTCTTTTGAAGAATTTATTTACATGCATGACTTCTTAGAAATAAAGAAACAGGCATAGAGAAGATAAATAAATTGCTAAAACTCACATAGCTGGTAAATATCAGAGCTAGCATTAAATCTGAGTCAGCTTCTCAGTGCGTAGACTTAGAGAATGACTTGGTGGGTAGCTCAGTTGCAGACAGCAAGACCAACCCTTGATCTTCTGCTTCTATTTCACAACAAAATATTGCAGAATGACCAGCAGAATTGGGTTTCTACCCTTAGGTTATCATTTTTCTATCTGTGTCACTTAAGTCACTTCATTTCTCTGGGTCTCAATGTTCTCATCTATAAACAATGTCCACCTCCCTCTTAAAGCAAGTGTGAACTGATGTAAGAATCCTAGCATAGAACAGACATCAGTAGACAAATATCCCCAGTGTTCTTCCAATACATCCCACTCTGAGAGCCCCTCATCCGTCATCTTGGATGCCTCCAGTGACAGGGACCTTACTGCTTCCCTAGTGCTCTGAGTCTAGCCCATTGGAGAGCATCCTTGATCACCAAGGATGCTTGTCTGAGATCGGTTCTCGGAGTTGACAAAAATCACAGCCAATCCCCGTTTCACATCCATGGTTTTTTCATCCTATGAAGTTAATGTTCATGGCCCGCTTAGTTCTTAGTTTTTCTTCTCCAAAGTAAGCATTTGTGTTTCCTTCCACCCCTCTCACGTGAGAAGCTTAAGCATCCTCTCACCAGATGCCCCGTCTCCTTGGGAGTGTTTGCCGATTTCTCCTGTGACTTTTTTTTTCTTTATTTCCCAAGAAGTACAAGTTCACTGTAGAGAAAAGTAAAACCATAGAGACAGAATCAATAAAGAAAAGGATGATTTTGGATGCAGTGCTTGCTCTCCTACAGCCCACCCTGGGGAGCTGGGCTCCTTTGCTGCCTTGAGTTATCGGCAGTCTGTGCTAACACATGCCTTGGTATTGTAGAGTAGCTCTTCTGCTCTAGCATCAGGTGACTAAATAGGAATCTTCTTAAGTTACCCACTGGAGATATTTGAGAAATGGAGGGAAAAAGAGAAGTGCCGAACCTCTGCAGATGTTGTTACCTTGTTTATCTGCTTTATTTGGTGCTAAAATTGCCTATTGCTGGTCCATTGCATTTCTATCATAGGAGTCTTGTACAAAGGAAGACTGGCCTCCCAGAGGCCCTGGGCAGTCAGCTAGGGCCTAAGTAAGCCAGCTTAGAACCCTGGGTGATGAGAGTCACAGCTGTTCTGTAAGGCAAGGTAATTAGTCAGTTCTTTCCGTTACCATTTCCCAGGGCAGTCTTCTCTCTAGAATTTCTTATTGGTGCCCGGAAACTTGTCTTGTTGAAGTGTGAAATGAAATGCTCCCTTCCTTACATGTTTCAGTGCTTAAAATCCCAAGTTCCATCCCCTCTGAGTTCCCAGTCTCCAGGCTCCTCAAGGTTTTGAATACCTGGAATATCGCCAGCATTTCTGAAGGTATGCCCTTCTGTAGAAGGGAGGAGTGCCACTCAGAATGCAGAAGTCAGTTTTCAGATTCCACACCCACAGCAGGGATAACACAGCTTACATCTGTAATTTCAGCCCACTGTTTTAGGAAAATGTGCATGGGTTATACTGGCGTCTCATCTACCTTCACGCAGGAACAGAGACACACTTGGTGGAAGGAAAACCTTGGGAAGAACTGCCTACTTCACTCATGACTAAATCATCTTCTGTTTTTTTCAATCTAACATGTGCCTCTTCTGTGCTAACTGCCAGTGGTCCTGATTTGGAGTATCTGTGATACTTAGTGGCCAACTTCAGATTTGTGATTCATTTAATATTGTTTTATTCGCTTAGAGGTTATTTTTTTTTTTTTGACAGGCAGAGTGGACAGTGAGAGAGAGAGAGAGACAGAGAGAAAAGTCTTCCTTTTCCCTTGATTCACCACCCAGTGGCCACTGTGGCCTATGCGCTGTGGCCAGTGCACCACACTGATCCGAAGCCAGGAGCCAGGTGTGCTCCTCCTGGTCTCCAATGTGGGTGCAGGGCCCAAGGACTTGGGCCATCCTCCTTTGCACTCCTGGGTCACAACAGAGAGCTAGACTGGAAGAGGAGCAACTGGGACAGAATCCGGCACCCCGACCGGGACTAGAACCCAGTGTGCCAGTGCTGCAGGCAGAGGATTAGCCTATTGAGCCGTGGCGCCAGCCAAGAGGTTATGTTTTTAAAAACTTGCATCAAAAGTTAGACCAAAAATTAAAAGTGGCATGTGAGAAGTGACATATCCTTGGAACAGGCAAGGAGAGGGCAGAAGTGTGAGTACAGGAAAGGAAATACCCAGAATATCAAATCTAAGGGCATAGGTCCATCCACTAGACTTTTAATCGTTCCTCTTATGAGTTTTTAGTTAGGTAAATAAAAAACATTTGCTTGTTTAAAAAATGTGCATTTATTTTATTGGAAAGTCAGAGAAACAGAGACAGAGCAAGAGAGACATCTTCCACCCACCGATTCACTCTTCAAATGCCTGCAATAGCCAGGGCCAGGCAGAAGCCAGGAGCTGGGAACTCACTTCAAGTCTCCCATGTTGGTGGCAGGGACCCACAGCCTTGAGTTTGACTGTTGCCTCCCACAGTGAACAATAGCAGCAAACTGGAATTGGAAGGTGTGCAGGACTTGAATTCAGGCACTCTGATACAGGGTGTGGATATCCCAAGTAGAATCTTAATTCCTGTGGCAGGCACAGACCCCTAGATTTTTTTTTTTTTTGGTTGGGTTTTATTTTTATTTTTATTTATATATTTTCAGAGATTGATTTATTTATTGAAAGACAGTGACAGAGAGTGATATATATATATATATATATATATATATATATATATGGAGAATGAGGTGGGGGACAGGGAGGAAGGGGAAGGGAGATATCTTCCATCTGCTAGTTCAACTCCCTCAATGGCCATAATGGCCAGGGCTGGCCCAGGCAGAAGCTGGGAGCCAGGACCTCCATCCAGGTCACCGCTTGCTTTTTTAAATTTTTTTTAAATTTAAAATGATTTTATGTATTTATTTATTTGAAAGGCAGAGTTACAGAGAGACAGAGGCAGAGAGAGAGAGAGAGACAGAGAGAGAGAGAGAGGTCTTCCATCCACTGGCTCACTCCCCAGATGGTTGCAACAGCTGGAGCTGTGCCAGTCTGAGGCCAGGGACCAGGAGCTTCTTCCAGGTCTCCCATGTGGGTGTGGAGGCCCAAGCACTTAGACCATTGTCCATTGCTCTCCCAGGCCATAGCAGAGAACTTGATCAGAAGTGGAGCTGCTGGGACTCAAACTGGCACCCACATGGGATGCCGGCACTGCAGGCAGCAGCTTTACCTTCTATGCCACAGTGCCTGCCCCTTCTTTTAAAATTTTAATTGTATATGTTTGTGGGACACAATGTGATAATTTGATACTTGAATTCAGTGTGTGAGGATCAAATCAGGTTAGTTAGTATTTCTGTCTCCATCACTCAATCACTTAATAACTGCATGTGTTTAGAGGGTTAAATAGGATGTTTTAAGTGGGATGCCAATTCCTTTTATATAGGACATTCCACAAAGCTGTCTTTGTTTCCTTAAGTAAAAAACCCAAAATAGCGTGAAGTTTGTTGAAACTAAACTTCCAGGAACATGAGACCAATACAAGAGTGACACGTCAGAAAATTTCTTGTGAGGACAAAGGAACCACTGGGCAGAGAACCCCACCTGGGACCCCTTCTCAGCTTCCAACCCTGCACTGGGTCAGCCTGACACTAGAAAGCCTTCTGCTTTCTGAGTTTTCAAACCACAGTTTGTGAAGGTTTAGCCCTCTGGTCCTTGACTGTCACACTGCAAAAGCACCACAGAAAAGGATGGGTGAGGATTTCCTTCAATCTCTGTACTGCTTCATCCAAATAAAATGTTTGGGGCTGGGGTTGTAGCCCAGCAGGTTAGATGGTACCTCCACATTGTAGCCTAGCAGGTTAAATGGTACCCCCACGTCTCATAGAGAATGCTGGTTCGAGACCCAGCTGCATCACTCCCAATCCAGTTCCTGCTATTGCATCCTGGGAGGCAGCAGATGATAGATCAAGTGTTTGCGTCCCTGCCACCCATGTCAGAGAGAGTTTTAGGCTCCTGGTTTCAGCATGGCTCATTGCTGGCTATTGTAGGCATTTGGGGAGCAAACTGGGAGATGGAAGACTGCTCTATCTCTGTCACTCTGCCTTTCAAGTACATGAAAATAGATAAATAAGCATTTTTTAAATTAAAATACAGTGTCCTCCTGGAAGAGTTTTATTCTGGGTGTTGCCATGGCTCATAAAAGCTGTGTGCTTCCAACAGGTTCCTCACCAGGCAGTAGGATGGGTGGTGGGCCTGGACACCAGGCTGTATCTGGGATTTCAGAAACCTGCTCTTAGAGTTCAAATGCCCTTTTCTCATCAAGACACAGAATGTTCTCTGGAAGCGGCATGCTGCAGGACTGAGCAGACAGCAAGACTCAGTTTGCCAGGGGTTTCCCCACTGCCTGCACCTGTCTGCCTATTCCTCAGCCTCTCACCCTTTCACGACCCAGCATTGTGCTGTCCACACTGGTCCTGTTGGGTGATTCTAGCATCACCACCATGGGGAAAGTCACAGCCGCATCCAATGGCAGAGATGGACACCAGGTGAACAGTGTTTCCATCGAAGACAGAAGACTCTGGTCACGGGCGTGGTTCTGGAGACTTGCCATGCCCATCCAGATGGGAGCACTCAATCAGCTGTCCCTCTTGGGGGAGAGTGGCCGGGAGAGTGACCAGCTCTTCCCTACCCACCTGTGCCTGCTGCTCTTTGTAGGACCAGGAGAGGTCACGCTAATGGTGCCAGCGCTCCACAGAGCTAGACTCTTAGGGAGAACAGCCCTGAAGTTGAGCAGGAGCAAGGGAAGTGCACGATCAGAATAGAGCAAATTGCCACACACAGTCAGCACAAAACCTGAAGGATTTCTGAAAGCTCTCTTGGGTCTTTCTTTTTTTGAAGAAAGAAAATAGGATTTAAAACAAGTATGACTTTCACCAAGATCTAAGGCCACATCATCTTGTGTTGAGGTTGGAGTTCTGAGCTTTGAATGGCAGCACACCTGTCAGGGTTAGAGAGAACCAATAGTATGTGTGTGTGTTCATGAGTGTGTGTGTGTGTATGTGTGTGTATGTGTGTGTGTGCATGCATGTATCCTAAGGCATTGGCTCTCATAGCTACGGAGGTTGGCAAGTCAACATCTGCAGTGGACAAGCTGAAGAACCAGGAGAGCTGATCAAGTGAATTTCAGTCTGAAAGCCACAGACTCAAAACCCAATGCATTTGTTTGTTTGTTTGTTTCAGTTCAAGTGGAGAAGCAGGCAAAAATGGATGCCCCCAGTGCAACCAACCTGAAGTGGGAGGAACACTTCTTCCTCTGGGGCTGGCTTTTCTGTGCCATTGAGGCCTTCAACGGATTGGCCATGGCCCACCCACATGCAGGAGAGCACTGGACTTGGCTCAGTCCATGGATTCAAATGTCAACCTCACCAGAAAGATGCCTGCTGAAACACTTGACCAGTACAGGCACCTGCAGCTCAGCCAAGTTGCTGCACAGAGTTAACCATTAACCCCACTTGCCTATTTGTAAAGAGAATTTATTAATGTAGGGAGAAGGACGTACCAAAGTACACAGGAATGGGAAGAAAAATGAAAATGAAGGAAATTAATGCCCTCTCCATACCCTGAGTCCAGGAGAAGAAAAAATACACTGCTTGAGACATGATCACTTTGAAATGGGCTGTTTGAACCGTGAAGCAAGTCAGCGTGATATCACCTGGAGTAAACATTTTAAAAATCACAAGAGAAACAGAAGTCGCATAGAAGAGACCAAAATTCCACATGCCTTAGGGCATAGAGAGAACTCTTCCACTGTCTCATCAGGTAAGGACACCCCGCCTCACCCCAGACACTTGGCCTTGCCCCCTCTGCTCAGGGGAACTCGTACTTGGATGTCCTCTGGTCTTTGCAGTCATAGGGTACGGGCATTAGGGAAGGTGGCAGGCAGCTGGGGGCATTTGCATGGCCTGTGGGTCAGTGAGGGGACTGAGAAAATTAGGTTTTGGACTGCTTATTACAGGCTGTGAGTTGTTGTAGTGATGGCAGACAGGGAGGGAACAGGGAGGAGAGAGGAGATTTTACTGCCGTTTGTCAAACAGCCTAAACTGTGTGATCCTAAGACCGCACAGCACAGAGCTGGCTCTGGTTGAATAGCAGGCTTGGCCCTGGGGGGATGGAGGCAGCACTGTGATATTCTAGTTTATGAGCTAGTTTCTTCTTTTTTTTTTTTTTAAGATTTATTTCTTTGAAAGTCAGAGTTACAAAGAGGCAGAGGCAGAGAGAGAGAGAGGTCTTCCATCCTCTAGTTCACTCACCAGATGACTGCAACTGCCAGAGCTGCACCGATTGGAAGCCAGGAGCCAGGAGCCAGGAGCCTCCTCCAGGTCTCCCACATGGGTGGAGGGGCCCAAGGACTTGGACCATCTTCTACTGCTTTCCCAGGCTATAGTAGAGAGCTGGATTGTAAGTGGAGCAGCCGGGACTCGAACCAGTGCCCATATGAAATGCTGTCACTGCAGAAGGAGGCTTTACCCGCTACACCACAGTGCTGGCCCCTTGAGCTAGTTTCTTAAGCCAAAATGACTTCCTTCTTTGCTTCCACAGTTTAGTGCCTCAAAGGCCATGGGAATAACCATAGAAGGATGCTGAGGAAGCTTCCTAGGGTACAAGAATCTGAGCCTCTGGGCAGGGGCCACCTGGGCCCTGGCAAATCTGGGAGCCATCACTCCTCAGGCAAGCAGGTGAAACTCAGCATCACCAGATTTCCCTTCCACTACTTTCTTCCCTGTCTTCCCCTTACTGCTGGTCTCACAGCAGAGAGGGAGAGGGAGAGGGGGAGGGGGAGGGGGAGGGGGAGGGGGGAGGGGGAAAGGGAGAGGGGTGCTACTCTTGAGTGGCCAGGTCAGAAGGCACCGTCTTTTGGCTTCAAATGAAATTCACACTGTGATGTCATCAGCTACTCAGTGTGGGCCCCTCCAGGGCACAGAGAAGGCTGTTAACCTGGACTTGTTAAACCAAGGTAAGGAAGGTTTTCTTCTCTGGGCCACAAAGAGCACAGATCATAACCATATAGTCATGTTTGATACCATTATGATTCAAGAATCTTTTTATTAAGAAATATGAGAGGGCTTTGAAAAGTTCATGGAAAATGGGCTGGGTTGTGGTGCATTGGGTTCAGCCAGTGTCCTGTATTGGAGTGCTTGTTCAAGTCCTGGATGCTCTGCTTCTCATCCACCTCACTGCTAATGCACCTAGGAAAACACTGGAAGATAGCCCAACTGCTTGGGCCCCTGCACCCATGTGGCAGACCTGGAAGAAGCTCCTGGCTCCTGGCTTTGGATCTGCCCAGCTGCAGCTGTTGTGGCCATTTGAGGAGTGAACCAGTGGATGGAAGATCTCTCTCTTTGTTTCTCCTTCTCTCTCTCTATAGTTCTGCCTCTCAAATAAGTAAATAAGTCTTTTAAAAACCAAAAAGAATACAACATGATGGCAAAATGAAAGAACTAAAGCTACATTTGACAAAGTTAACTGTGGAAAGATGCAAAATGCATATGACTATGCTAATACATACACATATGTATATACATATATGATGCACAACACTGTGTGTCTTGTAGATTCAGGTTTTTGTTAAAATATGAATAAAGGTGGGGCCGGCACTGTGGCATAGCAGGTAAAGCCACTGTCTGCAATGCTGGCATCCCATATGGGCACCGGTTTGGGTCCCAGCAGCTCCACTTCCTATCTAGTTCTCTGCCATGGCCTGGGAAAGCAATAGAAGGTGGCCCAAGTCCTTGAGCCCCTGCATCCACATGGGAGACCTACAAGAAACTCCTGGTTCCTGGCTTCAGAATGGTGCAACACTGGTCATTGTGGCCATTTGGGGAGTGAACCAGTGGATGGAAGACTTCTTTCTCTCTCTCTCTGCCTCTGCCTTTATGTAACTCTGCCTTTCAAATAATAAATAAATCATTTTTAAAAATATAAATAAAGGCATAGGAATAACAAATACTGAATTCAAGCTAATGTGTTTCTCCTAAATGAAGGAACAGTACTGGGGAGACTTCAAAGGAAAGTGTGTGGGGAGCAATCCGGACTAGACTGAGTTACTGGAATTAAGACTTATTCTATGCATCTGCTCTCCCACAATATGGCGCTGGGAGAGAAGTAAACAGCTTCCACACAGCTGCCTCCAGTTCAGCTAATAAACTGTAGGACTTGCTCCTGATTGGAGGAGAGCAGCGTACTCGGCATGTGGGCAGCCGAGTTGGGATTGGCGGAGGAGGACTATAAAGGAGGGGAGAGACGGCATGCACCGGGAACATCTATGGGGAACATCTAAGGGAACCCGTGCAGCCCCCGAGAAGAGCCGGCCGGCGGTGTGCCGCTCCCCTGCGGAAGTGGGGAATGTGGCCAGGGGGAACTGCCCTTCCACGGAGGTGGAAGGGACAGTAGCCAACCCGGGAAGAACCAGCAGCAAACCCGGGGAGGGCCGAGCAGACGAAAGAACAGCGCAGGGTCCTGTGTCGTTCCTCCACGAAGAGGGGGAGCGACAAAGTGTAGTTGAGTTGGCAATGTTTTATTCCTGACTAGTCATGAATGCAGATATTTTCAATGTACTGTATTAATATCTGTGTCTTCAATGGAGCAAGTTGATGCTTTATGCATTTTTAATTGACATAAAAATTATATATGCTTTTATGTAAAACATGATGTTTTGAAATATGTATACATTGTGGAATAGCTAAATTGAGCTAATTAACATAGGCATTGCCTTGCTATAGCTCAGGGGTAGAGTTTTTGACTGCAGAACAAATTAACTTTTAAAAAGGAAGTCCTGGTCACCAGTGGCTATAAGACTCTTATTCCCTTTCCCTGGGGGCAGAGATGGCTCACAGACTGTTCCCCACTTTTTCCCAGAGCTACAGAGTCCATTCAAAGGTGAGACGAAGCAGAACTGGGAAAACAAGCAAACCCCCACTTTACAGCAGGTTAAGAGAACCTGCCTGTCATGTAGAGTGGATACCCTTCATGCCGTGTGTGTGTTCATTCTTATGTTTTATTTATTTGAAAGGCAGAGTGTAAGAGAGAGAGGGGCAGAGACAAAGAAATCTTCATCTGCTGGTTCACTCCCCCACATGCCTGCAGTATTTGGCACTGAGCCAGGCAGGAGCCAGGAACTTGGTGGCAAGTTCCCAAGTACGAGAGCCATCATCTGCAGCCTTCCCAGGTGCAATAGCAGGGAGCTGGATGTGAAGTGGAGCAGCTGGGACCCGATTCCAGACACTCCAATATGGCATGTGGACATCCCCAGCAGTGGGGGAACCTGTGGCACCACAACGCACCACAATCCCTTTCTGTTAAGCACCCCATCTCCCTCCACAGGACTTCCCCTCCTGCTTCACTCACTGCCCATGTTCTTTGCATGGATCTCTATGGAAGTTATAGCCTCTTTCAAAACTACCCCAGGCCATGGGGATAGAGTTAAACAATCTTGCAAGGAGTCAATGGAAATGGATCCTTGTGGGCTTCCCCTTCTCTACCTGAGACCAGGAGAGAAGGTCGGCCCCAAAGCTGCTCCTGTTCCCTTGCTAGAGGGACCGAGTCCAGCAGGCCACAGCAGCCAGGCCTTGAGGGGCAGCCCAGGGAAGAGAGAACCAGGTCCCTGGGGGCAGTGTCTGGCCCAAGTCCCCAGCTTTCCAGGAGCTCTGTCTGAGCAGGACTTAGGGTCCTAGCTGGTGAATCTTCCACTCACAGAAAATACCAAAATGAACCTCTCATTGGTGGCAGGTGAACACTCAGCCTTCAGTGCCCATCCACCTGCTGCCTGCCAGGTCACCAGGTCCCTGAGTCACTTCCTATACACCTCAGCAGCCAGCATGGGAAGCAGGGCTGGCCGGCTCCATGGCTGCAACCCAACACCTCCTCCTCTGGTCACAGACCTGCCTCTCAGAGCAACCTGCAAGTGGCGACTGCAGACACACTTCTCTCAGCCCAGGACACCTGAGAAGGCCATCCACATCTCATTTTGAGTGACTGAGAAAAATGAAGGAAAAAGAGATGCTCCCAGGAGCAGGAGGAGGGCAGTCATCTCTGCTGTCAGATGTTTCACAACACAGGCGATGGCCCGCACTTGCAGATTCTTCAAACAACACTAACCCAAACTAATGAGAATCAAAGTTCAAGGGCTTATTCCAATTCTGATGAACAATCTGCCCATTTGTAAGGATTTACTGGCTGGCTGGGGAATATTTAAAATTTGCATGTCATTTACCACTTTAGAATTTTTTTCCTGAGAACGTTTAATCTTCTTTCTCCTTTCTCCGTTCTTGAAAGGGACTTGACTCGCAATTCTTAAATGAAATTATACTTGTCTGTTTCCTCCTCAGTGAAATGAAACCAACTTTAAATAACTCATCTACTCAGCCAAGTTTGAAAACTTTTGGAACAATTGCTTTCTCTCCAAGTAACTGTGTATTGTGATGGCGCCTTACTTCCTTCTGCCCTGTGTCATTCCATTCTATTTCAAACAGCTCGGAGCTGGTGTGTCACAGCGGGATAAGCCACTGTCTATGATGCCAGCATCCCAAATCCGATGATCCCACATCGAGCCATTTGGAGGCCCACCTGCTGCATTTCCTGTCCAGCTCCCTGGAAAAGCAGTGGAAGGCGACCCAAGTACTTGGGTCCCTGCACTCACATAGACCAGCCCTGATTGTTGCAGCCATTTGAGGAGTGAATCAGCAGATGACAGATTCTCTCTCTCTCTCACACACACGCACACACTTTCAAACAAACTAATGGATAAATAAATAAATCTTTAACAAAATATCTTGGTCAGGATCCACAAAATTAGCTATTGCCAAAATGATTTCTCTCATCAGAGTTCTTCTGTCTCTGTCTAGAAACATCTTCAAATCAGCAAAGACATTTTAAAAATTTAACTTCCTTTATCTCTCGTCTAATATCAGGATGCTTCTAAATAGTGAATAGGGACATAAGACCTCAGAGCCGTGGACTCGCTCAGTCTTGCTGCTGTGCCATGGAATCCGGCCCCATGGGGACTTTTCTCACAAGTTGCCATTTGCCCCTCACTGCAGGGAGTTTCCTTCCTGTGCTCTGTGCAGTGAAGTCTGATCTGACATTTCCCAGGCTCCTTCCCAGCGACCAGTCAGGTTCATGTAGGAGGGGGCATGAGCAAGCTGAACTGCTGATGGGGGTGGGATGGGGTGGGGAGGTGGGAATCTGGACAGTTCTTCCTCTCTGCTTGGTTGTCTGACTCTCCCATGGGGATGCCCATCTCTAAAGAAGGTATTTGTTCTCATGCTGGTTTCTACGTTGTAGATGTTGTCCCAACTCATGCTGCTCTCCCAGGCCCAGCACTAGAAGAAGCTTTCTCTGGGTTCCACCTCCATCCCCTCCATGGCTTTATCATGCATCCTGTAGTTTGGTTAGCTAGTTCCCAGGTTAAATTCTTTCCACTGACCTACTTGTCCCTCACTGTTTTACCCATACCTGACTCTGACTGATACGTAATTTAAGATCAGATTATATTTGTTATTCACTTGACCCATGTCTTAAACTCTAGTTCTGGAAGTGGGTGGATTTGCAGTTCCAAAATCCTGGAGGAGGGGCTGGTGTGGTGGTATAGCGGGTTAAGCCACTGCCTTCAATGGCAGTGTCCTATGTGGACGCTGGTTCCAGCCATAGCTGCTCCACTTCTGGTCCACCTCCCTGCTAATCTGCCTCAGAAAGCAACAGAACATGGCCCAAGTGCTTGGGCCCCTGCACTCACATAGGAGACCTGGATGAAGCTGTGGCTACTGGCTTCTGCTTGACCCAGTCCTGGCCATTGTGCCCATTTGAGGAGTGAACCAGTGGATGGAAGATTCTCTCTCTCCCCCCCTTCCCTGTATCTCCCACTGTGACTCTGCCTTTCAAATCAAATAAAATAAATCTTTTTAAAAAATCCTGGGGAAGAAAAAAAAGGTATCATTGGGAAGTGAGTTCAACATTCTGCATTGTTTTCTCTTGGGGCATTGGTCAATCTGTAAGAAGTTAATAAATCAATCAGAGATTTAATAAATTAACAAAATAAGTGGAGGCTTCACTAATCGCAAGGTGAGCAGGGAAGGAGAGGAGGGAGAGAGACAGAGAGAATGAGAATGTTTTCAGGTCTGCTCAGAGGTGGGGTCTTGGTGAAGCCCCCTCCCTGACTTCTGGGAATGAGAGCACACTGGAAGGAGGCCAGCCCTCAGCAAGTCTGAGACACAATCTCAAGACGTCTTCACTCCCCACTGAACCTAAGTGCTCTCCCAAATGTGGTGGATCAGAGGAAAATTTAATTCCATCTGGAGGAACATAAATCATCCAAAGTCTGTAATTTTAAAAAATACAATAAACATGGCAGAAAAAATAATCTGATCACCACAAAACAATAGGAAAAAGAGAAAGGGAGCAGAGTATTTGGCACTAAAAGTACAAATATATAGCACACTGCTGGATTTGGGAGTTACCAGCCCAGCGCTTAACCAAAATAATAACAACACAACTCTAGTTTACATGTTCCAATAAAACAGAAAGTCTCACAAAGGAACTGAAAAATATAAGTCTAGTGAAAATTTTAGAATGGAAATAATTCCTATAGATTCAAATAGTTAAACATTGGTTTGGTTGCAACAGTTTCAATTAATACTGAATTAAAATATGTGTCCATAAAATATCTGCAGGATAGGGCTGGCGCTGTGGCACAGTGGATTAACACACTGACCTGAAGCACCATCATCCCATATAGGCGCTGGTTCGAGACCCAGCTGCTCCACTTCCCATCCAGCTCTCTGCCATGGCCCAGGAAAGCAGTGAAAGATAGACCTTGGACCCCTGCACCCATGTGAGAGACTGGGAAGAAACTCCCGGTTCCTGGCTTCAGATCAGTACAGTTCCAGCTGTTGCAGCCATCTGGGGAGTGAACCATCCGATGGTAGACCTCTCTCTCTCTTTCTCTCTCTCTCTTTCTCTCTCTCTCTCTCTCTCTCTCTCTGCCTCTCTTCTCTGTGTAACTCTGACTTTCAAATAAATGAATAAATCTTTTTAAAAAATCTACAGGAGTGAATGTTTGGCCTAGCAATGAAAATGGTGGTTAAGACAACCACATCCCATATGCACACGCACACACCTCAGCTCAAGTCCTGGACCTACTCAGATTCCAGTTTCCTGCTAAAGTACCCCCAGGCAGGCAGCAGGTGATGGCTCAATTAGTTGGACCCCTACCACCATGTGGGAGACCTGCATTGAGTTCCCAGCTGCTTGTTTTGGCCTGGCCCAGCACTTGCTGCTGTGGGCATTGTGGGGAGTGAACCAGTAGATGGAAGCCCCCCCTTCTTAAATAAAATAATCTTATAGAAGAAATTATGCAGATTGATTGCTAAGAGATGGCAAATGGCATTACCCTAATGTATGTGAGTGAAATCATCCAGGAAGAAAGGAGAGAGAGGAAACAGGGCAGAATGGTGCTTATGCCTTACAGGCCGAGAATTTCACAAAATCTAATGAAAACTCCCCTGAGCAAAGTCAAGAGGTTCTCGAAAGCATAAGCAGAATGAATCCAATGAAATCTACACTTAAGTACGTTACAGTAAAACTATAATCAGAGTCAAAGTGGAAATCTTAAAAATACCCAGAGAAAAAGAAATGACATTAACTTCAAAGAAGCAAAACTAAGACCAGCATAAACAATAAATGGTAACAAAATACCATGATCTGAAGTGAAGTATCTGCTAACATAACTTCTAAAAGTATATTTCCAAAAAGATGGTAAAGTGCTTCTAAGAAAAGCAAACTTATTGTCAATAGTCCCACATCAAAATAAAGCCTGTACCTAATAAGATTAGTAACTTGCATACATATGTATATATACAGCTATATATGTATATATAACATATATATATGCAGCAAAATAATAACAGTAATAGAATATCAACAAAGATAAAATCATATTTGAAGCTTTTAGCACTTCTCATAGTGATTTTAAAAAATGCAGAACTGGCATTGTAGTGTGAGTTCAGCCTCCAGCTATGATGCCAGCATCCCATATGAGCACTGGTTCAAGTCCTGGCTGCTCCATTTCCATTTCAACCCCTTGCTGATGCATCTGGGAAAGCAGCAGAAGGTGACTCAAGTACTTGGGACCCTGCTATTGTCTTGGGAGACCTGGATGGAGTTCTTGGCTCCTAGCTTCAGCCTGGCCCAGCCCTGGAGAGTTGGAGAGTGAAGCAGATGGAAGATCTCTCTCTCTCTCTCTCTCTCTCTCTCTCTCTCTCTCTCTCTCTTCCTCTCTCTATATAACTCTTATTTATCAAATCAGGCCAGTGCCGCAGCTTACTAGGCTAATCCTCCACCTGTGGCACCGGCACCCCAGGTTCTAGTCCCAGTTGGGGTGCCGGTTCTGTCCCGGTTGCTCCTCTTCCAGTCGAGCTCTCTGCTGTGGCCCAAGAAGGCAGTGGAGGATGGCCCAAGTCCATGGGCCCTGCACCCACATGGGAGACCAGGAGGAAGCACCTGGATCCTGGCTTCGGATTGGCATAGCACGCTGGCTGTAGTGGCCATTTGGGGGGTGAACCAATGGAAGGAAGACCTTTCTGTCTCTCTCTGTCTCACTGTCTAACTGTGCCTGTCAAAAAAATTTAAAAAATAAATAGAAAATAAATGAATAATATATATGTACATATATGTAACATTAATTAGTAGAGCTGTAGAACCCTTCTTGTCCTATTATATATATGTATATATTATTATCACTACACCCTAATCTCCAGAATTTATTTTTGTAATGAACACATGGAGTTTTTACTAAAATAGACCACATCATGGGCCTTAATACCACCTACTCAAATTTTAAAGATTTTTTTAAAAGATTTATTTATTTGAAAGTCAGAGTTACACAGAGAGAGGAGAGGCAGAGAGAGAGAGAGAGAGAGGTCTTCCATCCTATGGTTCACTCCCCAAATGGCTGTGACAGCCAGAGCTGTGCCGATCTGAAGCCAAGAGCCAGTGGCTTCTTCCAGGTCTCCCACACAGGTGCAGGGGCCCAAGGACTTGGACCATCTTTGTTTTCTATAACCTTTCTTTGTGGCTAAATGATCTTACCTGCTTGTGTGTTTTAATTCCTCACTTATTAGCTTTGGTTATTATAGAGTTTTTCTTTGTGGTTACCATGAAACTAATAAAACATTTTTGGCTTATAAAAAGCTTGTTTGACATGTAGTTGATTATAAACATAAGAAAAAAAAAGACATAAATACTAATAGAGAACTCTAAAATTATATTCCTTTCCTTCTTACATTTTGAATTTTTGTGTCTAAATTTAAATATGTCTATATGGATATTAATGTTTTCATGGAGTTATTATCCTTAACTCTTTTGCTTGTTATTCTTCATACTAAGCATATGGATTGCGGATGTTCCTTGTTTACAATATGGGAGGATTCTGATTTTGTATATTTAGTGACTTGTACCAGTGAGTTTTCCACATTCTAATATTTTTTCTTACTTATTAGCATCTATTTCAGTTTATTTTTTTTATTTGACAGGCAGAGTTAGTGAGAGAGAGAGACAGAGAGAAAGGTCTTCCTTCCGCTGGTTCACTCCCCAAATGGCAGCCACAGCCGGTGCTGTGCCAATCCGAAGCCAGGAGCCAGGTGCTTCCTCCAGGTCTCCCATGCAGGTGTAGGGCCCAAGCACTTGGGCCCTCCTCCACTGCCCTCCTAGGCCACAGCAAAGAGCAGGACTGGAAGAGGAGCAGCCAGGACTAAAACCCAGCACCCATATGGGATGCCAGTGCCACAGGTGGAGGATTAACCAAGTGAGCCACAGCACCAGCCCCTCTTCCTTCCAGTTGAAAAAACTTCCTTTCTTGTAGAACAGACCTAGTGACAATAACCTCTCTCACCTCTTGATTATCAGAGAATAACATTAAATATCCTCCATAACAAAATGATAACTTTGTGGGGCTAGTGCTGTGGTGCAGCAGGTTAAAGCCTTAGCCTGAAGTGCTGGAATCTCGTATGGGCACTGATTCTAGTCCTGGCTGCTCCACTTCCGATCCAGCTCTCTGCTATGGTCTGGGAAAACAGTAGAAAATGGCCCAAGTCCTCCGGCCTCTGCACCCACTGGGAGACCCAGAAGAAGCTCCTGGCTTCAGATAGCCTCAGTTCCTGCTGTTGCAGCCATTTGGGGAATGAACCAGCAGATGGAAGACCTCTCTCTCTGTCTCTATCTCTCTCTGTAACTCCATCTTTCAAATAAATAAATAAATATAAATCATTAAAAAGATGGGTGTTGGTTCCAGTCCTGGCTGCTCCACTTCCAATCCAGCTCTATGCTATGGTCTGGGAAAACAGTAGAAGATGGCCCAAGTCCTCAGGCCTCTTCAGCCATGTGGGAGACCTGAAAGAAGCTCCTGGCTTTGGATTGGCGCAGCTCTGGCCGTTGCAGCTATTTGGGGAATGAACCAAAGAATGGAAGACCTCTTTCTCTCTTTCTGCCTCTCCTCTCTCTGTGTAACTCTTTTAAATAAATAAATCTTTTAAAAAAATCTTTGAAATTTGAGCAGGTGGTATTAAGGCCCATGATGCAGTTTATTTTGGTGAAAACTACTTGTGTTCATTAGACAAATTCCAGAGATTAGGGTGTAGTGATATAGAGATATGTGTGTATACATATATAGTACAAGAAGTGTTCTACAGCTCCACTAATTAATGTTATATATATGTACATATATAAGATTTATTTAATTGAGAAGTAAGAATTACGTAGTGAGAGGAAGAGAGAGAGAGAGAGAGAGATCTTCCCTCCAGTTCACTCTCTTACGCTCCAGGGCTGGGCCAGTCTGAGGCCAGGGGCCAAGAACCCCATGCAGGACTCCCAAGACAGTGGCAGGGTCCTAAGTAATTGAGTCACTTTCTGCTGCCTTCCAGATGCATCAGCAGGGAGCTGGATTGCAAGGGGAACAGCCAGGACTTGAACCAGAAATATCTGGGATGCCAGATTCATAGGTAGAGGCTGAATTCAACACACCATATGACGGTTATGAGTTTTTTCAATTTCTGAGAGAAGTGCTAAAATCTCCAAGGGGTCCAGCCTTGAGCACTGGGGAATGGAGGCAGGCACAACACTGGCTCATGGCTGTGGCTCTCCAGCCTGGAGAGATGACTCATCAGCACAGCAGCCAATTGTCACACTCTATCTCATCAGATTCTGGCCTCAGCATGATTCTGCAAAAAGCACCCTGTGGGAACCAGTGATTCTGAGCCCTTGGGGTCCTGCCACTGACACAGCCATGGCTCATTCAAGAACAGAGTACAGAGTGGTCAACTCCAAACCAGACACAACACCTAGAGAATCCTGGGCCTTCCAGATCCAGGAGAAAATGGTTATGGCCTAACCTGCCCCATTGGGATGACCCAGGTGGCTTCTGATGAACAGGGCCTAGTTGCCTTTTGGAGGTTGTGTGGGTTGAGGAAGGGGCTACAAGTGTTGCAACCCTTGGAGAACTGGGATACTATCTCTGCCCAAGGCAGGGTTCCAGACTCCTTCCCTGTGGAGGCTCCAGGCCAGGAGCCTCTGAGCCAGGAGTCTCTTCTCCCAACATCAGGGGACACATTCTCCATGCTAATGACCCCTAGTGACAGCATGACCTGGAGAAGCTGAACACACTGTGACAGCAGCCCAGGAGTCCTGAGCTGCTAGAGGGCATGTGGGCATCTGGCCAGCCAGGTGTGCCACCAGGGCCACCTGGACATTCTGGGGCTGCCTCCACCTGCTGGCATCCTGGTCTGTGGTCAGAAGTGCCCTGGCGTCCTCTTGCGGGCACAGGCCATGAGATGCTGGATTGTGAGATGGGGCAGGGCAGGATGGAAGGCAAAGAAAGAGGGAAGAAGAGCAGGAACCTGGTGCCCACACACCCAGGACAGTGCACACAGGTAATCATGGGCCTGGTCCCTTGGCTGGGCCCACACTCTTGAACTGTCCCAAAGGCCACATGTACCCAGCCATTGCTGCTCCTCCAGCCCTCCCCTGGTGTGTGCTGGGCAAAGGTCAATATCAGGAAGTGATGGAGCCCCCTGAGCCGGGTCTCTGCTGCAGCTGGAGGCTGTGGCACCTCCTGAACTGGGTCTCTGACTGCTTGCAAAGGACTCAGGTACCCTTTGTGACAGCTTGGCTCCAGGGGTCACAAAATCAGAGCGAACACATTCTGAAGCAAATGATTTAATATTCAATCAACAGGGGCCAGAAGGCGTGCCCATAGCAATTGTGACAGAAGACTGGATCCTCAGCCCGAGATGAGGTAGGATGAGGCCGCTCAGGGTAGGGGAGAGGAGCTCTAGAGAGGAGCCTCCTCCATCGTGGAGGCCGCCATGTATAAAGAAGCTAGGCTTCTGGCCCATCTGAGCTGGACACCTGCTGGGCTCTTCTTCCCCTCCAGGCGCCCACATACATCCAGCTGCTCCATGGAGTGGGCAGCAAGGAGGCCTCAAGCCAGGGAAGGCATGCAGGCCTGGTCTCCCAGCACAGGGCTGGCTCCTGCAGGCTCCAGCCCGTGACTGTCCCCAGACTGCATGGGACTCCTATGCAGGGAGGGAGTCTTCAGCTCTGCTCCCAGGGCCAGCACAGCCTGCATGGACCCGGGATCCAGGGGCTCCAAGGCAGGTGGGGGAGGGGCCCTGAGCCCCTACTGGCCACCCAGCTCCAGGGGCCAGAAATCAGCGCCATTGACAGGCGGGCTGAGATTTGGGAGGCCACCCCATCGGGACAGGTCTCCCCTGCTCAGCAAGCTCTGTGGGGCCGGGAGGCCCGGGCCAAGCAGAGACTCTGAGGACTTCACAGACAGGGCTGGGGATGAGGGCTCCGGGGAGGCGCCCTCTTCATGGCCTCCCTCCTTGTCCTCTTCAAAAATCTTCTCGGGCAGGACGAATGCCAGATCCCGCCGCAGCTTTGGCCAGGGAGACGCAGGGCACTCAGCAGCCCGGTCTTCCTCCTCTTCTTCCTCCTCTTCATCCTTTTCCTGCTCCTCCAGGAAGCTGGAGTACTCCTTGTCATCAGAGTCAGAGTCGTCATCTTTGAAGGTCACGTTGAGTTTGGTCAGGGAAGTCCAGCGCCGGAGGGGGCCTGGCTCAGCCAGCCAGGAGCACTGGGGGCCTGAGAGGTGAGGGGCACCCCCTGACCCTGAGGCACCTGTGGAGGAGCCCAGGCTGCAGGGTTGGGTGCTGCTCTAACCATGACTGCCCTTCTCCTCCTTGGTGTCTTGTTTGGAGTCGGGCTGGAAGGTAGATCTTAGAGGACCGGTCTCCTCGGGGACAGAAGCTGAAGCCCCCACTGGCTCCTGGGGAGCTGCAGCAGTGGGGTGGCAGCCTTTGCTCTCCTCCTTGATGGTCTTGCGCTTGAGGGACACTGATGGGGGAGTGCGCTCCTGAGAGCCAGGCGGCACCTGCAGGGCTGGGCTGCAATCTTCCATTGGCTTTGCTGGAAGAAGAACAGATGGCTTTTGCTTCTCTGTGGCCACCATCTGGCCTGCCGGGTGCCTGCCCCAACCTGACCCTTGGGGTCCCCATTGCTCGGTGGGACACCTCCAGCCTGTGGGCCCCAGAGGGAATGGTGCATGCAGCCTGGGCCATGGGAGTGCTGAGGACACCTCTGGTTCTTCCTGCAAGGCTCCATGGGCTGGACACTCCTTGATCCCCCCACTCACTCTCTCATCTGTGGGGACCACTGGCACCAACTCAGGACCCTGTCACCTACCCCACCTGACCTCCTGTGCCCTATAAGGCATTGGCTGAGTTACCCGCATCTGAGTCCCTCCTAAATTGTAAAAAAGGAACTGAGCCTAAGATGATGGGGGTGAGTGCTGGGGCTGTGGGAGAGACATGGAGACTCATCCAGGCCCTCGGGGACAGGGAATGCAGTTTCTAAAGAAGTAGCTGAGGTGTGTCCTCAGCCCCTGGGCCACTCTCCCTTTCCTGGTGAGACTGGGCTGTCAACGCTTCTGTCCCATGAGCTCCCAGGGGAGGCAGCACCTGGAAGCACAGTGGGGCCACCCCAGTGCCTGAACAGCCTGCCCCTGGGCCCCCACTGCCAGCCTCTAGAGCTGGGACAGACCCATCTCTGCTCTTCATGGGGACCCAGGATCTCAGGCCCTTGATGGCAGCAGCAGCAGGGGATGAGCACGGGGACCCCTCCCCACCAGAGCACACAGGCCAGCGCTGCTCTGGGTCCTGCTGACTTCTGTTGGGCCGAGGCTAGGACTGCAGAGCCCACACTCAGCTGCACTTGGGTTCTGCCACGGGGGCCTGCAGCGCCTGCCTCTGTGCCCACCCTGCTCACAGGAGTGCACTAGGCCCCCACAACTGGGCTCAGGGCACCTGGGCCTTCCAGGGGTCCTCAGATGGCTGAAGGGGATCCAGGACTGACTGGACCATTCCTCAGGAGGATTCAGGGAAGCTGCCCAAGGCCCCACCAGGCCATGCAGTCAGAGCTTTTGAAAGCAGAGCTGCTGAGCCCAGGGAAGAAAAGGAGGACTAGGAAGAGGTGAGGCCCTGGGCGGGGCTGCCACTCCCACTACTGACTCCCCCGAGAGAGAATGGGATAAGGCCATGTGCTACACTCACCTTCGGGAGGCAGGAAGCACTGGAGCTTCCCCAGCTCACACATGGAGGCCCTCAGCTGCCTGATGACCACATCCTCGCTCAATGCCCATGCCTGCCTCACAGTCACCTGCAAAAACCCATGGATGTGGTCCCTGGACATCTTCAGCAGGCGCTCTAGAAGTGGGGGTGGGCATCAGGCTGGGAGGAGCCCTAGGGATGGCACAGCCACCATGGCTTCTCCACCCCTGTCCCTGCACCAGACATGGGCTGCAGACCCCCTTGGATGCCCATACATGTCAAGAACTAGAGGGAACTGACCAGGGGCCACTTTTCCTGGGGAATGACCTTGGACACTTCTCCCTGTGGACTTTGAGTTTTTGGTGTTGGGGATGAAATGGGATTCTCAATGCCCCCCAAGTGGGCCAAGGACTCAGAAAACTCATTCCTCCCCTGGGTTCTGCTTACCGGAGCCAGGCATGGGACCCCCAACTCCTCCATCCCCAGCACCATGGCCACAGTGGGCCCTGGGGACTTACTCTGATGGATCTTGAGGACCGTGTAGGCCATCATGGTGAGTACGTGTTCACCCTCAAGGATGTAGATATCCCACATTCTAAGTGCCAGGGGGAATGGCACCTGTGGGAGAGCAGGCATTGGAGGACCGTGCCCATCAGGGCATCAGTAGGGTCCACAGGGGGTGGGTGTGTGGTGTCATAGGGCATCCTAGCTGTGGCCTAGACACCCAGAGAGAGAGCACCAAGGACTATCTAGGACCCTGGGGCCACCCAGACTGCTCTGCACACTTGGAAGCCACACTGGAGATGCCAGACTCCCAGGGACCTGGGGGATGGATCAGCCCTTGGGCTGTGACAACACTAGCCTGTGCCACCGTGGGTCTATGGATCTCCTGCCTCTCACTGTAGGGCTCTGGGCCTTGCCAGGCTCTCAGGATGGGTCTTGGTGGGGCCTGTCCCCTCCTTGCTGGCCCTGAGGCTCAGCCTCATCTTGAACCACACTCAGCAGGACAGGGCCTGCCTGGTCTGCACAGCAGGCTCCCTCCTGTGTCTGCTGGGGCTGGGGGAGCACAGCCCTGCTCAGAGTCACAGGCCTCCAGGATAAGAGAGTCAGGCACTGGCGCAGGAGCTTCCCTGGGAAGGGGTCCCCGGGACACTTACCCCACCCAGGAAGCACTGGATGTACCAGTGGGTGGTGTAGTCCTCAAGGTACACACCCTCCTTCTCCTAAGAAGAGGCAGAGGGGGCTCAGGGCCCAGGGCCCAGGCCGGACTCCCTCTACTCTGAGCCCTGTGGCAGAGCCCCTGGGTGCAGGAAGCCCAGCAGCAGGTGCATCTCCCCTCCCAGCCATGCAGGTTCCTGAAGGGACACAGGTCCCTCATTCCACTCTGCTCTGGGGACAGCATCTCCCTTCAATCTACACAAACTCTGGGGGACCAAGTGCTGGAAAACAAACCAACACCCAAGCTTCCGTGGACCCCAGTAGCCAAGGAAAGTCTTGGTGAGTACATAGCCTCCCCTGGCCCAGGAAGCAGTCAGGACCCCTCTCTATCCTCCCCTCCCTAAGCACAGAGCCCCGAGAGGAGAAAGGAGATGTTTTACTTACCAGGTGTTTCTCCAGGGAGAGGAGCACGAGATGCATGATATCTCCCAGGTGGTGCTGGAATCACTCCAGTTTTTGGGAGTCTGGTGTGTAGAAATCTGTGTAATAGCAACCCCCCAGCCCTCACTTCAGAGTGTCTTCCCAGGAAGGGTGGAAAGCCAAAGGCTTGGGGTGGGGTCTTTCTGAACACGGAGGGTCAGGGGAGGCTCTAACAGGCAGGGGAGCCTCAGGGGAAGAGGGGTACAGCTGACAGCCCAGGGCAGACTGCTTAAGGTGACCTCTGGGCTGACTGCAGTCACACTGGGTGCCTCAGGGCCATCTGGACACTCGGAGTGAGGAGGGGATCACCCTACAGTGGATGCTCCTTCTACAAGTTCCCGGGGTGTGGCTCAGTGGGTGGGAGTCTGGGTAGACATGTGAAGCAGTAAGGCCAGTAGGGACCTAAGGGTCATTTGTCAAAGACAAGGCACAGGACCTTTGGATGATGGGAAGTGAGGTGTATGGCTTGGTACTGGGCCCTCTGCTGGCCCTGGCTTCTAAGGAACCATCCTGAGGGAGACTGCCCTATGCACGCAGCAGCCAGCGAGGGACAATGTCTCAGTCACTTGTCTGCATGCCCATCCATGCACTTGCACGAACCACACCCACCACACCCATCACCCACCATGCATCACATGCTGGTTGCCCTACATGAGCTGGACCAGGGCCCAAAAAGCATCCTCTTCACTCAGCCACATCAGCAACAGGGCCACCACGTGGCTTAGGCCCTGGCTGTAGCCCAAGTCCTATAGGAGCACAAAGCACATTGGAGGGACCTCCCTGGCTGGGATGATCTCACGTGGCATGGGTGACCTCTCCTGGGAAGGCTAAGGGTTACCACCAGGCCCCACTGCTGCCCCTTGGGTGTCAGGATCTCAGGGACTGGAGCACATGCTGGCTCTCAACATTCCTGGAGAGAATCCTGCAGGGTCTGAGTGCAGGCTGTGCAGGGTCAAGAAGAGGTATGAGCCCCACCCCAGATGTCAGGAAGGGGAAGACTGTTGTGGGAGTGCAGACTGCACACCCGTGATGGCCTCTGGAGCTCTCTGCTGCACAGGTGCCCTGCTGGGCCCCACTGCAGACGTGAGGAAGAAGCACCATAGTAAGGCCTGCCTGGGCCAGAACAGAGCCCAGCCCAGGAGAAGGCTTCCGTTCTGCCCCCAGAACTTGAGGTTGGGGCCAAGGAGTCCATGAGCCTGAACTCTACCCCTCTGCCTCTGCCTGGTGGATTAGAGAGGCCCCCTCAACACTGGCTGAGATCTCTGTGACCAGAGTACCCTGCATGGACAGCTCTGGATATGAACATGGAACGTTATCCCAGAGTACTCACGGGGTTGTACATCGAATATGCCAGGAGCACCTCGAATAAGGAGCGTTGTCTGGAAAAGAGAGGACAGAGGCTCTCAATGTGGCTCTGCCTAACAGAGCCTGACAGCCACATGCAGGGCCCGTGACACTCTGCTCATGAGCAGTGACGTCGTCAGGGCACCTGCATGTGGCACCTGCATGGGCAGTCCTGGGCCTAGAGGCAAGGCAGGACCACAGGGATGAGGGCTGTGGCCCTGACTGGATCCTTGTGTCCAGGCCCATTTTTGTGTGTGGAGACATGGAGGAGGCCTTGGGGAGTGGGTGAGGCAGAGGGGAGGGCCAGGTGGGGGCCCCAACCAAATGACCACTCCTCCTTGTCATTACTTGTCCACCACGCGGAAGCCTCGGGCTCCTGACCAGGCCCGAGTGGGTCGGGCTGCCTCAGGTTGCACGCAGAGCCATACCTCGAATTTGCCAGGGTTCTGGGCCCTCCTGTTATCCACAGAGAGCATCATGGCCCACATCTTGCCGCGCACCTGGGCGGGGATGCCTTTCTCAATTCTCAGGTGGAACTACAGGAGAGAGGAGGCTCTGGTGAGACCCGCCCCAGGCCCTCTGTGGGGGGGAGCGCAGGGTGAGACAGCAGGAAGGGGAGCCCTGGGCTCTGTGCTGTGTCCCCAGATCTGCCTGGACCTGGGCCTCCTGACCCAACAGTGAGAGGAGGGCCGAGGGCTCAGTGCAGGCTCTGTCGTGCACTCACTGCCCCTACAGGGCACCAGGAACTGTGCCTGCCCTGCATCTGGGAGTGGCCCCGGGGGAGACTTTGGATCTTCTACTGCAACAGTGTCCTGGGTGCATGGGCATGGGGCTGAGATGACCCGTCTCCTTTCAGGACAGGACAGTTGTGTCTGAGAGGCACAGCGATGGGCACCATCCATCCCAACTCTGCCCCCAGTGGTCCCCAGGGGCCCTCAGGTCCAGGCACCTTCTTGCTGCTGTGGTACTTGGTGAAATTTCGCAGCATCTTGTTCCATTTTTGCAGTCGGCGGCCCTCCTGATGTTTACGCCGGGAATGGAGACAGGATGGCGTGAGCCCAGCAGTGTCCTCTGAGAGAGGCCACAGGTGCAGCTCAGGAGCCTGTGGACAACTCAGCTGGGAGGAGCCAGCAAAGGGGCAGACCATGGCACCCAGACCTTCCAACTAGGGGAGCCTCTGGGGCTTGAGCCCTGCCCACAGGACAAGCATCCTCAAGCCAGTCCCATCTCATCCTGGAAAGTGGGTCACAGTGGCCCACAGGCAGGGACCCCTGAGCTACAGGCCTGCACTGGGGCATGTGGGCCTCAACAGATCTCCTGGGGACTGCTGTCCCTGGAGGACCATATGGCACTACCCTAACCACTGCCCATACCCACAAGCCTGCTAGTTCTGCCTCCTAGATGAAGAGTCCATGGCCAAGGTCAGCTTACCCATTGCACTGCCAGCCAGCCATGCCTGGGCAGCTTCTGCTTACTGAAAGGCAGAGAGACAACACCATAAGAATGGGCACTGAACCACGCATGGTCCACTTCCTCAGCAAGGTGTGGACAGGACCTGTGTCCTCCTCACCCTGCTGAGGTGCAGCCCAGGGCACAGAGAAGGGCAGGGAGGCAGCAGCCATGCTGCAGGCAGACACCCAGCAGGGTCTGTGACCATGAGCACAGGGAGCCCAGTGCCAGGCAGGAACTGCCAGTGCTGTGAGTGTGCAGCTGGGCTCGAGGCAGCTGGGACCACCACACCCCCAGGGTCCCCCCATACACCCTCCCCCCGGGTTACTGGCTGCCTGAGGTACCTGCTAACCCCTCAGCCTCTGCTGTCAGCCCGGATCGTGGCCATCTCTCCACCACTTGGCTCCTACTTTTTCTCCAGGTTCTGGCACAACATGGAGCCAGAGCCCCCTATCACGTGCTAAGATGGGCTGCTGAGTCATGCCAGAGATGTCCCGAGACTGCTCCATCCCTCTAGGTCACCGGAGCCCACCCTCCAGCCATGGGGCCTCTCTCCCTGCCATCTGTGGGAACAACCTCCAAGTCTGACTCTTGCCCCCGGCCCCATGCCTCCCAGCTTAGACCCGGGGGCAGGGCCCTCTGCTGCAAACCCCTCTGCCCTGGTCTGTACTGGGGAAGCCTGCAGGCAGGTTTGGAGCCCTGAGGTCACACCCCTGACTGTCCTTCAGGCCAGGCCTTAAAAAGCCTTTAGCTTGGCCCCTGAGACCCAGGTACCTCCTGGACAACTGCCCACCTTCTAGGGTGCTTTCTTGAACCTGTGGCCACAGCTCTGGAGTGCTGATGACCCAGTTGTGTCCCCTGGGAGCACAGCAGGACCCTCAGGCCACCCCTCAACTTAACATGAACAGAGGCCTCAGAGTAAGAGTGCCCCCTGCTTGCAGTCCTGAGTCACAGGGTCACTCGGCTCTGGCCAAGCTCTGACCAGTGCCTGCACTGTGACGACAGCTTGGATCAAGGAGGGGGACTGGGGACAGGTGTGCTACCTAATGGCGGGGTTTCTGACCCTGGTCCCTCCCCTGGGTGGATCGGGCTGCAGAGGACTCACTGCAAGAATCCAAATCTGTCTGGGACGAGGACTCCATTCTCTTCACCCTCTTCTCCCAGCTGAAACTGGGCCCCTTTACGGGGACCCTGCAGGGGAGAGGGGACCCAGGTGAGAAGTCCGGGTCTCAGGCACTGGGGAAAGCTGAGCCACCCTCCCCGCTGTGTCCCCAGGGAGGTGGGGTCTGGCTCTCACAAGCACAGTACTTGAGGCAGGGCCCTACCTCCTGTCCTAGCACCCTGGCCAGTACCTTCTCATATTTCATGATGATCACTGCTCGCTCCTGGGCCCTGCCGGACCTCAGGGTGTCCATATCCAATCTGTAAGACACACACACTTGTGAGCCAGCATGGGGAGCCCACGGGAACTGCTGCCCTGAGGTCTGTCCCCATGGTCGGAGGGGACAGCCACACAGACAGGCGAGCAGGTACCTGGTGGCCGGGTCCCAGGAGGATGACTCCTCCAGAGCACAGGGACTAGGGACAGGTGGGGAAGGACACCCTCCCCCCAGTTCACCTCCTCTGCCCTCAGGTATGATGCGCCACCCCCAGCCTGGCATCCACGTGTCCTCCAGGGAGCCCAAGTCTAAGGGTCTCCTTGACCCGCTCTTGGCTCCCACATCTCTGGAGCTCTTAGATCCAGCCTCATTGCCCCACCTGGTACCAGCTGACCCGATACTTAGTCTTGAACCCATGCTCAGACACAGACTCACAACGAGGCACATTTGGCACTGGTGACCAGCACAGCAGGAAAAATGAGACAACTGTATACATGCTCTGCACACAGGGGCCCACTGAGAGCTCAGCCACATCGTCCATGGAACCCGGCGTGGGAGACCAGTGCCACCCACCTGGCGTGACCTTCCCCACATCACAGCTCATGCGTAGAGCAAGTCCCACTCACCTCCGTCGAGAATCCACAGGATTCTATCAAATGTGCCTTCTGCCTACGCTACCAACACCTGGTCAGTTGAGCAGTAGAAGCACTACTGGCCACTGGTTGCCGACAACCCAGAGTGCACAGTTCTCAGTGACTGTGATGTCACAGAATCCTGCCAGCCAATCCCAAGTGGCTCTGTGTGGCAGGGGTCAGGGTCCTCAGCCCTGGCTTCATTTAAGGTCACCAAAAGTGGGGCCTGTGTTCTCCCCAGGGCCCAGGTGAAGAGGGCAGGGCTCTGGCAAAACTGCCCTGGAACCAGGGGTGCCAGGGCCCTCTGCCACCTGCCGTAACGGTCCCAAGTCCCAGGCAACCTGCACCTCCTGCCCCTCCTTTCTTCCTCTGCCATTTTATTATAGCACCACTGTGAAGTCCTCTTTATTTGAACACAAGGTGGCACGGGGAGCCCCATCATTGCCTGTTTATCTTCCTGAGGTACCCACACTTGGGGGCTGCCCCTGCAATGACCAGAACTGGGAGTCCCAGGGCTGCAGCCTCCTGTCCTACCACAGGCCCCACCCCAGCACTGCCAACATCCGCTGTCCCCTCCTGCTCTGTTCCACTCCATCTTCCCAGGAGTTGTAGGAGGTGGACACCGGCGTCCTCCTGGGGTGGGGGGAGGGGAGCAGCCCGCTGAGCACCACCTGCATAGAACCTCAAGCCAGCGTGGCCCAGGCTGTCCAGAGCAGGAGCCAGGGCCCTGTCCTGGACACGGACCAGGGCTTCAGGCACAGAGCACTGAGAGCTCCTGGGCAGCAGCCCCTGAGCTGCATGCTGGTAACACTGGGCTGCTGCTGACCATAAGGAGAGGGACAGCACACGTCTGGCAGAAGCAGCCACAGGCCCGCAGCTCCCCAGGGTGCTGATCACCGGGACACCCACCCCTGAGGGATGCAGGGGTCACTGCCAGTGGCAGCTCAGTCCCTCCAGCCCCTGGGCTGCTCGTGGTCACCGCGGGCTCTGCAGAGCCCAGGGACCCCAGCAGGGTTGGCCCAGCCTCAAGGGTTCCAGCTTAGGCTGCCTTCCTGCTGCTTCCTCGCTGCCTACTCCAGGGAGGGGGAGCTGTCTTCTACTGTGGGGTGCACATGTATTTCTCTGTGCATCACACATGTGTGCCCAAGGTGGGTGTGCTTCAGGCCTCCCCGGGACTGGAAGCTCCATGCCTGAAGCACCCAGTCCTTGTCACTGTCACCTCATAGCACGCAGGCTACACTGAGATGGCACCAAGTGTCCCCCCATTTTCCCACCCCGCCTTGCTGGGCTGCTTTGGTGCAGTGGAGGTGGGCTTGCAGCAGGCATAGCCCCATGGCAAGGCAGGAATCTACACTCCTTCAAGAACTCCTGTTGCCCTCAGTTCAGTGTGCATGGGGGAGGCCGAGACAATGGCCCCAGGCTGATGGGTTCAGGAGGCACCCAGGATGAATCCTGCTCTGGGTGACAAGGCAGCTGGCTGCACAGCCCCTGTTAATGTGGCCCAGCATGGAGGATGCCCAGGGGGAGGGATGAACTCACCTCTGCAACGTGGCTTCTGTCCCCTCCTGTCAGGTGACGATCCCACCTGTTGGCCATCTCCTCCTCTGTCACCCTGGAGGTGGATGAGGAGGAACAAAAGATGCACCTGTCTCCAGCCCCTCCCTGCCCTAGGTCAGGCCCCAGGACAGGCCTCTCCTGCTCACCCCATCATGGCCAGGGCAGTGACAACCCAAGTCTCATCTGCAGCCTGCCTGGTACCACAGAGTCCAGAGTCCCCATCACCCACACATGCACCACATCACTCTCTGTTCCACTTCCTCATTGCAAGGGGCCCCTCCTGTGCCCAGGAACCCACCCAAGTGTCCCCCTCTGCTGTCCTGCCCTACCTTGATGCAGCACTCACCAACCCCTGGAGAAACTTCTCCCCAGACACGGGGGCCATGAGGCCTCCCTGCACCCCCTAAAGCCACACAGCCATGGCATTGTCCTGCCTTTCAGTTTCTTCCCAGTCCTCACTGCAGCCATCCTCACCTCATCACCTGAAGGTCATGGGCATGAAAGGTTTCTCTTTAGTCTCCTGGCCCTGCAGACTTCCTAGCAAACAGTAGAATGCAAATAAATACCAATAAATTGAAAAATGTGTGTTTCTCACACATTTGCTGTGGAGTTGATGGCCATTTTAGGCCACCAAGAGACCGAGGGTGATAAATGCTCATTCCCAGGCCTCCTCCTCTGCAACTGGCCAATGAAAGAAGACCTTTCTCTCCGTCTCTCCCTCTCACTATCAGTAACTCTACCTCTCAAATAAATATTTTTTTAAAAAAAATTACCTTCATCTCTAGTAAGCTTCCTCCTCTGAGTATTGAATAGTTTTGTCATGTTCTCTTGAAGCTTAGTGAGTTGCAATACAGCAGCTATTTTTAATTCTTCATCTGAGAATCTGCACATGTCAGTTGCCATCCATCTGGCCTCTGAAAACTTACTTTGTTCCTTATGTGAGGTAGTGGTTACTTGAAAGTTCTTTTTTTTCTTTTTTCTTTTTTCTTTTTTTTAACCTTTATTTACCCAATATAGATTTCCAAAGTATAGCTTATGGATTACAATGGCTTCCCCCCCCCCATAACTTCCCTCCCACTGGCAACCCTCCCAACTCCCTCTCCCTCTCCCATTCCATTCACATCAAGATTCATTTTCAGTTATCTTTATATACAGATGACCAATTTAGTAAATATCAAGTAAAGATTTCAACAGTTTGCACCCACACAGAACATAAAGTGTAAAATACTGTTTGAGTACTAGTTATACCATTAATTCACATTGAACAACACATTAAGGACAAAGATCCTACATGAGGAGTAAGTGCACAGTGACTCCTGTTGTTGACTTAACAAATTGACACTCTTGTTTATGGCATCAGTAATCTCCCTAGGCTCTTGTCATGAGTTTCCAAGACTATGGAAGCCTTTTGAGTTCACTGACTTTGATCTTATTTAGACAAGGTCACAGTCAAAGTGGAAGTTCTCTCCTCCCTTCAGAGAAAGGTACCTCTTTTTGATGGCCTGTTCTTTCTATTGGGATCTCACTTGCAGAGATCTTTCATGGAAAGCCAAGACACTCTAGCAAAAAAAAAAAAAAAAAAAAAGGACTTGAAAGTTCTTGATGCTTGTAGGTACACTATATCATCTTCAACTTGAGGGATTAAGTGTTTCCTCAAGCCTTTGAATTGTGGCTTTGTTTTTGACTTTCCTTCCAGAAATTCCAAGCAGTCTATTTTCAGAGCATATGGACACTTGGGCTATTTCAGCTCTAGATTGCAACATAAGTCTGCTGTTGATGTGTTGTCACTATTTTAGCACTAGAGAGTGCTCCAAGCCCAGGTTTGTCCTAATGCTGTGGTTGGTGTTTTGTTCAAAATAAATTGAGGAAGTACCTAAGTAGGGGTAGTCTATCATTGCAGTCCTGTTCCAGGTGCTGAGCCAGATGCCAACTACCATGCCATCAGTGCCAAAATGGCAATCACATCTGGAGCCCAAGACCCATGCTTCCAGTCCTGAAGTGGACTCACTTCCATCATCCATCAGTGATGCTGTTTGGAATGTAAGTCTGATTAACGTGGGTCACAGGTCTCCACCTGGTACTCCTGGCACTGGGGTCAATCCAGAAGGAGGGGCTTGGGGAAGGGAAATGTTGGGATAGGAACAGTCTCAGGTATTTTTCAGATGGGCACTGAGTCACAGGACACAATCCTGAAATCACTTTATTTCTCAGTGGCTGGGGTCTTGTTTTGTGTTCTTTCCAAGATTGAGAAAGGGATGGTTGAGGCAGTACCCTTGACAGCTCACTAAAGAGGACACCTGGGCTCAGTCTGTAGCCACTGGCTTGGGAGCAATGGCCTTGGGACCCTGTCTGTCACCATGTTTCATAGTAGTGAGCCTGGTACTGGGTTTGACATCAAAGGTCTGGGTGCAATTCCTCCTCTCTCCTCCAAGCAGAAAACCAGACACCCCTTTCCCTGCTACTTGGATCTCAGAGGTGGGTATGGATGTCCTCTTTTCTTCCTGCATTCCTCAGAGCGTCTTTTCTTCTTGTTCTCATGCCAGGCACTGTGGTCACTCACCTGCTTCCTTAGATCCTGTGGTGTGGTGTAGGAATAGCTGTTCTCATCAGTGTCTGAGTGCAGTGCTGACAGCCAGAACATCTTAGCTCCCTCCTGCTGCACCTTCTAGATATTATTTGCTGTACAAACACTACCAAGTTTCAGATTATCAAAGAGGCGAGCAGTGTCAGTGTGATTGTGTCATACACAGGAAGGTTTCCCCCCATGAAGTGATCAGGACTTGTCCCTACCATTCCTTGGAGATCATCTGTAATTTCAGAGTATGAAAAAGATGTCATTATTACAAAACGTGATTGTGATGTGTAATTTTGGTGGACATTCAGGCTGGATAAAGGAGACTAGGTAGCTTACTGAACATTATTTCAGGGTGTGTGTTGATGGTGTGTGGGGTGGAATTTCTGGATGATACAGGTGAATTCATAGGTACTGGCACTAGAGACCACAGCCTGGTCTCATTCGATCTTTTTTGTAAGATTTATTTATTTATTTTAAAGTCAGGGTTAAACAGAGAGAGGAGAGGCAGAGACAGAGAAAGAGAGGTCTTCCATCTGTTGATTCACTCCCCAGTTGGCCTCAATGGCCAGAGTTGCTCCACTTGAAGCCAGGAGATTCTTCTGGGTATCCCACGAGGATGCAGGGACCCAAGGACTTGGGCCATCTTCCAGTGCTTTCCCAGGCCATAGCAGAGAATAGGATCAGAAGTGGGGCAGCCAGGTCTCAAACTGGTGCCCATATGAGATGCCGGAACTGCAGGCAGCAGCTTAACCTGCTTTGCCACAGCTTCGGCCCCTCATCTGATCTTATTGCTGGCTCCTACTTACTGACCAAGCTCTCACAGTATTTGCCCATCATGGGCTATCACTGTGCTACCAGCTGGTTGCAGAGTATCAGTATCTTGAATTTCAGAGTCAGGATCAAAGCCATTGAAATAGGTCTCAGAGTTGCTTTCCAGGGTGGGGAAGTAACTGGGCCAAAAAAAAAAGCCACTGTCTGAGACCCACGGTGGCTGGACAGGATTGGTGTATCCCTTGGTGGTCCCTGGATTACCACCCACCTGTTCCACTGAGCACAGAGTGGTCCCGCATGCACAACGTCATGGGCCAGAATGCATCCACTCCCGAGTCATGGCTCCTGCCCCTGAGCAGGTATCCGGATGTGAGAAGTGTTTCCTGCTGGCTCAGTAACTCTTCTGTCCCTGACAGCTGCAGAGGAGGAGGCCTGGGAATGAGCATTTATCACCCTCGGTCTCTTGGTGGCCTAAAATGGCCATCAACTCCACAGCAAATGTGTGAGAAACACACATTTTTCAATTTATTGGTATTTATTTGCATTCTACTGTTTGCTAGGAAGTCTGCAGGGCCAGGAGACTAAAGAGAAACCTTTCATGCCCATGACCTTCAGGTGATGAGGTGAGGATGGCTGCAGTGAGGACTGGGAAGAAACTGAAAGGCAGGACAATGCCATGGCTGTGTGGCTTTAGGGGGTGCAGGGAGGCCTCATGGCCCCCGTGTCTGGGGAGAAGTTTCTCCAGGGGTTGGTGAGTGCTGCATCAAGGTAGGGCAGGACAGCAGAGGGGGACACTTGGGTGGGTTCCTGGGCACAGGAGGGGCCCCTTGCAATGAGGAAGTGGAACAGAGAGTGATGTGGTGCATGTGTGGGTGATGGGGACTCTGGACTCTGTGGTACCAGGCAGGCTGCAGATGAGACTTGGGTTGTCACTGCCCTGGCCATGATGGGGTGAGCAGGAGAGGCCTGTCCTGGGGCCTGACCTAGGGCAGGGAGGGGCTGGAGACAGGTGCATCTTTTGTTCCTCCTCATCCACCTCCAGGGTGACAGAGGAGGAGATGGCCAACAGGTGGGATCGTCACCTGACAGGAGGGGACAGAAGCCACGTTGCAGAGGTGAGTTCATCCCTCCCCCTGGGCATCCTCCATGCTGGGCCACATTAACAGGGGCTGTGCAGCCAGCTGCCTTGTCACCCAGAGCAGGATTCATCCTGGGTGCCTCCTGAACCCATCAGCCTGGGGCCATTGTCTCGGCCTCCCCCATGCACACTGAACTGAGGGCAACAGGAGTTCTTGAAGGAGTGTAGATTCCTGCCTTGCCATGGGGCTATGCCTGCTGCAAGCCCACCTCCACTGCACCAAAGCAGCCCAGCAAGGCGGGGTGGGAAAATGGGGGGACACTTGGTGCCATCTCAGTGTAGCCTGCGTGCTATGAGGTGACAGTGACAAGGACTGGGTGCTTCAGGCATGGAGCTTCCAGTCCCGGGGAGGCCTGAAGCACACCCACCTTGGGCACACATGTGTGATGCACACAGAGAAATACATGCGCACCCCACAGTAGAAGACAGCTCCCCCTTCCCTTCCTGGGAAGACACTCTGAAGTGAGGGCTGGGGGGTTGTTATTACACAGATTTCTACACACCAGACTCCCAAAAACTGGAGTGATTCCAGCACCACCTGGGAGATATCAGGCATCGTGTGCTCCCCTCCCTGGAGAAACACCTGGTAAGTAAAGCATCTCCTTTCTCCTCTCGGGTGCTCAGGGAGGGGAGAACAGAAAGGGGTCCTGACTGCTTCCTGGGCCAGGGGAGGCTACATACTCACCAAGACTTTCCTTGGCTACTGGGGTCCGCGGAAGCTTGGGTATTGGTTTGTTTTCCACCACTAGGTCCCCCAGAGTATGTGTAGATTGAAGGGAGATGCTGTCCCCAGAGCAGAGTGGAATGAGGGACCTGTGTCCCTTCAGGAACCTGCAAGGCTGGGAGGGGGGATGCACCTGCTGCTGGGCTTCCTGCACCCAGGGGCTCTGCCACAGGGCTCAGAGTAGAGGGAGTCCGGCCTGGGCCCTGGGCCCTGAGCCCCCTCTGCCTCTTCTTAGGAGAAGGAGGGTGTGTACCTTGAGGACTACACCGCCCACTGGTACATCCAGTGCTTCCTGGGTGGGGTAAGTGTCCCGGGGACCCCTTCCCAGGGAAGCTCCTGCGCCAGTGCCTGACTCTCTTATCCTGGAGGCCTGTGACTCTGAGCAGGGCTGAACTCCCCCAGCCCCAGCAGACACAGGAGGGAGCCTGCTGTGCAGACCAGGCAGGCCCTGTCCTGCTGAGTGTGGTTCAAGATGAGGCTGAGCCTCAGGGCCAGCAAGGAGGGGACAGGCCCCACCAAGACCCATCCTGAGAGCCTGGCAAGGCCCAGAGCCCTACAGTGAGAGGCAGGAGATTCATAGACCCATGTTGGCACAGGCTAGTGTTGTCACAGCCCAAGGGCTGATCCATCCCCCAGGTCCCTGGGAGTCTGGCATCTCCAGTGTGGCTAACAAAGAGTGCAGAGCAGTCTGGGTGGCCCCAGGGTCCTAGATAGTCCTTGGTGCTCTCTCTCTGGGTGTCTAGGCCACAGCTAGGATGCCCTATGACACCACACACCCACCCCCTGTGGACCCTACTGATGCCCTGATGGGCACGGTCCTCCAATGCCTGCCCTCCCACAGGTGCCATTCCCCCTGGCACTTATAATGTGGGATATCTACATCCTTGAGGGTGAACACGTACTCACCATGATGGCCTACACGGTCCTCAAGATCCATCAAAGTAAGTCCTCAGGGCCCACTGTGGCCATGGTGCTGGGGATGGAGGAGTTGGGGGTCCCATGCCTGGCTCCGGTAAGCAGAACCTAGGGGAGGAATGAGTTTTCTGAGTCCTTGGCCCACTTGGGGGGCATTGAGATTCCCATTTCATCCCCAGTACCAGAAGCTCAAAGTCCACAGGGAGAAGTGTCCAAGGTCATTCCCCAGGAAAAGTGGCCCCTGGTCAGTCCCCTCTAGTGCTTGATACGCATGGGCATCCAAGGGGGTCTGCAGCCCATGTCTGGTGCAGGGACAGGGGCTGGAGCAGCCATGGTGGCTGCACCATCCCTATGGTGCCTCCCAGTCTGACACCCACCCCCATGTCTAGAGCCCGTGTTGAAGATGCCCCAAGACCATATCCAGGAGTTCCTGCATGTGCTCCTTCCCCAGTGCCTGGCTCTCTTGACCTGGTGTCCTGTGACTCTGAGCAAGGCTGAGCTCCCCCAACCCCAGAAGACACAGGAGGGAGCCTGCTGTGCAGACCAGGCAGGCCCTGTCCTGCTGAGGGTGGTCCAAGCTGAGGCTGAGCCTCAGGGCCAGGAAGTGGGGGACAGGGCCAGGGTCAGGGGTTGGAGCAGGAACAAGGGTTGGAGCAGCCATGGTGGCTGCTCCTCCTAGCCTGATGCCCACCCCCACTTCTAGAGCACCTGCTGAAGATGTCCAGGGACCACATCCATGGGTTCCTGCAGGTGACCCTGAGGCAGCCTGGGCATTGAGAGAAGATGTGGTCATCAGGCAGTTGCGGGCCTCCATGCATGAGCTGGGGAAGCTCCAGTGCCTCCTGCCTCCCGAAGGTGAGTCCAGCACACCGGCCTGTCCCATTCTCCCTTGGGGGAGTCAGTAGTGGGAGTGGCAGCCCCACCCAGGGCCTCACCTCTTCCTCATCCTCCTTGTCCTCCTCGGGCTCAGCAGCTCTGCTTTCAAAAGCTCTGACTGCATGGCCTGGTGGGGCCTCGGGCAGCTTCCCTGAATCCTCCTGCGGGGTGGTCCAGCCGGTACTGGATCCCCTTTAGCCATCTGAGGACCCCTGGAAGGCCCAGGTGCCCTGAGCCCAGTTGTGGGGGCCTAGTGCACTCCTGTGAGCAGGGTGGGCACAGAGGCAGGCACTGCAGGCCCCCGTGGCAGAACCCAAGTGCAGCTGAGTGTGGGCTCTGCAGTCCTAGCCTCGGCCCAACACGGGCAGCGCTGGCCTGTGTGCTCTGGTGGGGAGGGGTCCCTGTGCTCATCCCCTGCTGCTGCTGCCATCAAGGGCCTGAGATCCTGGGTCCCCATGAAGAGCAGAGATGGGTCTGTCCCAGCTCTAGAGGCTGGCAGTGGGGGCCCAGGGGCAGGCTGTTCAGGCACTGGGGTGGCCCCACTGTGCTTCCAGGTGCTGCCTCCCCTGGGAGCTCATGGGACAGAAGCGTTGACAGCCCAGTCTCACCAGGAAAGGGAGAGTGGCCCAGGGGCTGAGGACACAGGGAACCCCTGCCACCTCTTTAGAAACCACATTCCCTGTCCCCGAGGGCCTGAACGAGTCTCCATGTCTCTCCCACAGCCCCAGCACTCACCCCCATCATCTTAGGCTCAGTTCCTTTTCTACAATTTAGGAGGGACTCAGATGCGGGTAACTCAGCCAATGCCTTATAGGGCACAGGAGGTCAGGTGGGGTAGGTGACAGGGTCCTGAGTTGGTGCCAGTGGTCCCCACAGATGAGAGAGTGAGTGGGGGGATCAAGGAGTGTCCAGCCCATGGAGCCTTGCAGGAAGAACCAGAGGTGTCCTCAGGACTCCAATGGCCCAGGCTGCATGCACCATTCCCTCTGGGGCCCACAGGCTGGAGGTGTCCTGAGCGTCACACCGAGCGATGGGGACCCCAAGGGTCAGGTTGGGGCAGGCACCCTGCAGGCCAGATGGTGGCCACAGAGAAGCAAAAGCCATCTGTTCTTCTTCCAGCAAAGCCAATGGAAGATTGCAGCTCAGCCCTGCAGGTGCCGCCTGGCTCTCAGGAGCGCACTCCCCCATCTGTGTCCCTCAAGCGCAAGACCATCAAGGAGGAGAGCAAAGGCTGCCACCCCACTGCTGCAGCTCCCCAGGAGCCAGTGGGGGCTTCAGCTTCTGTCCCCGAGGAGACCGGTCCTCTAAGATCTACCGTCCAGCCTGACTCCAAGCAAGAAGCCAAGGAGGAGAAGGGCAGTCGTGGCGAGAGCAGCACCCAGCCCTGTGGCCCAGGCTCCTCCGCGGGGGCCTCAGGGTCAGGGAGTGCTGCTCGCCTCTCAGGCCCCCAGTGCTCCTGGCTGGCTGAGCCAGGCCCCCTCCGGCGCTGGACTTCCCTGACCAAACTCAACATGACCTTCAAAGATGATGACTCTGACTCTGACGACGAGGAGTCCTCCAGCTTCCTGGAGGAGCAGAAAGAGAATGAAGAGGAGGAAGAAGACCGGGCTGCTGAGTGCCCTGTGTCTCCCTTGCCAAAGCTATGCGGGACCTGGGATTTGTCCTGCCCTAGATGATTTTTGAAGAGGACAAGGAGGGAGGCCATGAAGAGGGTGCCTCCCCGGAGCCCTCATCCCCAGCCCTGTCTGTGAAGTCCTCAGAGTCTCTGCTTGGCCCGGGCCTCCCGGCCCCACAGAGCTTGCAGAGCAGGGGAGACCTGTCCTGATGGGGGGGCCTCCCAAATCTCAGCCCGCCTGTCAAAGGCGCTGATTTCTGGCCCCTGGAGCTGGGTGGCCAGCAGGGTCTCAGTTCCTCTCCCCAACCTGCCTTGGAGCCCCTGGTCCATGCAGGCTGTGCCGGCCCTGGGAGCAGGGCTGAAGACTCCCTCCCTACATGGGAGCCCCATGCACTCTGGGGACAGTCACGGGCTGGAGCCTGCAGGAGCCAGCCCTGTGCTGGGAGACCAGGCCTGCGTGCCCTCCCTGGCTGGAGGCCTCCTTGCTGCCCACTCCATGGAGCAGCTGGATGTGTGTGGGTGCCTGGAGGGGAAGAAGAGCCCAGCAGGTGTCCAGCTCAGACGGGCCAGAAGCCTAGCTTCTTTATGCAAGGCGGCCTCCACCACCATGGAGGAGGCTCCTCTCTAGAGCTCCCCTACCCTACCCTGAGCAGCCTCACGCTAGCTCATCTCGGGCCAGAAGCCTAGCTTGTCTATGCCCGGTGGCCTCACCAATTGATAAGGCTCTTCTCTGGAGCTCCTCTCCCCCTTCCTGAGTGGCCTCATCCTGCCTCATATCGGGCCAAGGATCCAGATGTTGGGAGAAGAGACTCCTGGCTCAGAGGCTCCTGGCCTGGAGCCTCCACAGGGAAGGAGTCTGGAAACCTGCCTTGGGCAGAGATAGCATCCCAGTTCTCCAAGGGTTGCAACACTTGTAGCCCCTTCCTCAACCCACACAACCTCCAAAAGGCAACTAGGCCCTGTTCATCAGAAGCCACCTGGGTCATCCCAATGGGGCAGGTTAGGCCATAGCCATTTTTCCCTGGATCTGGAAGGCCCAGGATTCTCTAGGTGTTGTGTCTGGTTTGGAGCTGACCACTCTGTACTCTGTTCTCAAATGAGCCATGGCTGTGTCAGTGACAGGACCCCAAGGGCTCAGAATCACTGGTCCTCACAGGGTGCTTTTTGCAGAATCATGCTGAGGCCAGAAGGCGACGAGATAGACTTTGACAACTGCCTCATCTCTCCAGGCTGGGGAACCACAGCTATGGGCCAGTCCTGTGCCTGCCTCCGTTCCAAGGGTGGTCCTTCTTGTTCCTGGGAACCATAAGATCACGTTTTGGAGTCTTCACCAGCTTCTTCTCCTCATCTGGGGGAAGATGTGAGCTACAGGATGAGCTTGCAGGCAAGGCTGCTACAGGGCAGGCAAAGTGGATGGGAAGGCCCCTGTCCAGGTCAAGCCTGTCCTGTGCTCCCTGCTCTGCCCTGGCTTCTTGGGTGGACCGCAGTGTACTCAGCAATGTGCAGGCAGTCCACCTGTCCAGGCGCATGCCCTAAACAGTGTTACTAATAGGAACACACACCTAGAGACTTTCCTGGTGCCTATGGCCTCCAACCATCCTCCCCTGGCCAGCCATATGGAGGGTGACGTGCAGGCATCCATCTCCATTGAAAGCCACCTGCCTTTGGTGACAGTCCTTTGCCCTCTCCTGGAATGGAGATTTCGCAAACCTGGTTCCCTTAAGAAGACTTTCTCCATTGTATCACTTTGCTTTCCTGTCAAAGGTCTGATAACTGTATTCGTGAAGGTCTCTTCTGGGGTTACCATTCTGACTCTCACCAGTCCCACATTGCCATGATTGGCTGTCTCATAAGTTAGGGAAGCTGTGACACGTCAGTCCTCCAGTGTGTTCGTCTTCAATTATGGGCGGTGGGATGTTCGGGGTATCTTCATCCCCACACACATTTTAAAATCAGTTTGGTAATTGTAAAACATCTTGATAGGATATTTTAAAAAGATGTATTTATTTCACAGAGTTACACAGAGAAGGAGAGGCAGAGAGAGAGAGAGAGAGAGAGAGAGAGGTCTTCCATCTGCTGGTTCACTACCCAATTGGCCACAACAGCTGGAACTGTGCTGATCTGAAGCCAAGAGCCCTGACCTTCATCTGATTCTCCCATATGGATGGTAGGGGCCCAAGCACTTGGACTATCTTCTACTGCTTTCCCAGGCCATAGTAGAGAGCTAGATTGGAAGTGGAGCAGCCAGGACTCAAACCAGCGCCTGTATGGAATGCCAGCATCCGCTACGTCACAGCGCTGGCCCCGTTGATAGGATTTTGATTGAGACTGTGTTGGTCTATCAAGTGAAGAAATACAGATATCTTGGCTAGATTGAGTCTTCCAATCCATGACCATAGAATGTGTCTCCAAATGTTCTTCCTTGAGACTTTTTTAGGAGCTTCGTGGTGATCCTCATAGAGATCTTGCATATTTTGTTGGAAGTATACCCAGATGTTTCTTTTGGGAGGTAATGTGAATTGTAAGATGTTGTTAATTTCAAATCCATCTAGTTAACTGTGAGTAGGTAGGAAAGCAATTGATTACTGAAGATCAAAGTTTACTGTGCAAACATTATGATTGATCATTAATTCCTGGAGGCTTATTCTTTGCTGATCCTTTTGGAATCTCTACATAAATAATCAGATCATCTCTAAATAAAGTCTTATGTTTTCATTGCTAAATGCAGTGCCTTGTGTTTCTAGTTCTTGTCTTAACTGCCTTTTCTAGGTCCTCCTGTAGGATGTGGGGATGGAGTGGCAAGGAGGGATGTCCTTGTCCTTTTCCTGGTCAGAGTGGGAAAGCTTCCTGTTTACCCCCATTATAACTGCTGTCAGGTGAGTTTCATTGAAGGCGTTATTTACCAAGTTGAGGGAATTCCCCTGTACTCTATTGTGTTAGGAATTTATTATTATTATTATTATTTACCTTGGATGGTATTACATTTGTCAACTGATTTTTCTGTGTCCTTGCATATGGTCCATGGTCTGGTTATGCATCCCCTTCTGTCTGTTGATATGTGGGATCGCCTCGATGCCTTTTGGATTGCTTAACCAGTCTTACATGTTTTGAATGAATCCCTCTTGGCTGAGAGGTGCCATTCTTTCCATCCTTTGTTGAATTTGACTCCAGCTGCCTGGCTTCTTTCTCAGACCTTCCAGAGCAGATCACTCATGTCGATTGGGAGCTCTTGGAAGCCTCTTAATTTTGGGATTCAGAAAGAGAGGAAGCTCTTCCACCCACTGGTTCATTCCCTTGATGGCTGCAGTGGCCAGGGCTGGGCCAGGCCAAATCCAGGAGCCAGGAGCTTCATCTGGGTATCCCACCAAGCTATCTTCCACTGCTTATCCTGATCCAGATCCTGCACTGGAAGTAGAGCAGCCAGGATATGAACCAAACCAGTGCCCAACACAATGTCAGCCCCAGAAACTCTTAGTTTTTTAAAACAAATATCATTGTGTATATTTAGGGTATAGAGAATGCTTTGAGACACATAAAGGCTTTATATATGTGGCATAACATGATAGTAGCTACAGGTACCTTCGGGAGGCGTGTTAACACAGTTTGTCACAGTGATCCACTTGTGGATATGTATGACCAGAACAGCTGGGGTTGAGGCATTCAGCAAAAATCCCAAATGTGCTACAATATAACCATAGCCCGCATGTTGTACTTGACATCTCCAGACTTGGTCATCCTACCTTGTACCCTTTGACCTATGCCTCATTTCTCACCTGCCCCCATTCATTCTTAGTGACCACTATTTTACTCATGACATCTGTAGATTTGACTTCCTGTTCTTTCAGACTTCCTGTATAAGTGAGATCATGCAGTAGTTTTCTTCTTGCATCTGTGTTATTTCACCTAACACAATATTCCTTGGCTTCATCCACTTTGTGACAAATGGCAGGATCTTCTCTTTTAGAAAGACTGAGTGATATCCCTATGGCTATTTATAACACCTATGGCTATTTCCTTACCTATTGATTCTACAGCTTTGCTATTGTGAATACCTCTGCAGTAAATATTGGAGTGCAGATATCTTTGAGGGAGTGAGTTCCTTTCCTCAGGGTATAGATCCAGGAGACTGAATGGCTGGGTCATATGGTATTTCTGTTTTTAGTTTCTTTAGGAACTTCCCTGTTCCTCTGGGACAGCTAGAGGAAGTGGGGAAAAGATAGTACTTGCTAGGTTTGAAAATAAAACCCTTTGTCCAGGAAGCAAAATACCCTCAAGGTGAGAAATGACCTTAATGGAAAACTCTAATGAGTGATGGTACCACCTTTTGTTGAAGAGATAAGGGCTACTGCTATGATGCAGTAGGCTTCCCATATGGGTACTGGTTCGAGTCCTGGCTGCTATTTTTCTGATCCAGCTCCCTGTTAATGCACTTGAGAAAGCAAAGGAAGATGACCCAAGTGCATGGATCCCTGCACTCACGTGGGAGATCTGGAAAAAACTCCTCACTCCTGGTTTCACATTGGCCCAGCTCTGGCCATCGAGGCCATTTGGGGAGTGAATCGGTGGATGGAAGAAGACCTTTCTCTGTCTCTTCCTCTCTGTGTCTCTAACTTTGCCTCTCAAATAAATACAAATGCTGTTTTAAAAAGTTAAAAAAAAAAAAAGACAAGGTGGTGCTTAGTGATCTTGTAAGACTTCCCAAAGAACACCCAATAATTGTAACAGTGCTGTGTCCCCTAACATGCCAATGGGAATCAAAGGCTCTTTCAAAAACTACTGTGAGGAACTGTGGTGTAGCAGGTTAAGCTGCCGCTTGCAGTGCCAGCATCCCATATGGGTGCTGGTTCAAGTCCTGGCTGCTCCACTTCTGATCCAGCTCTCTGCTATAGCCTGGGAAAGCAGTGGGAGATGGCCCAAGTCCTTGGGCCCCTGCACCCATGTGGGAGACCTGGAAGAAGCTCCTGGCTCCTGGTTTTGGATTGGCACAGCTACGGCCATTGCAGCCAACTGGGGAGTGAACCATTGGATGGAAGACCTCTCTCTCTGCCTCTCCGCTTTCTGCGTAACTCTGATTTTTGAATAAATAAACCTTAAAAAAACAACTATGAGTGTGGTTTTTTTAGATGTAGTTGTTATATATTAATGTTAGCCATCACAAAACACACCAAACACCAGAGTAAGGGAAAGAATTTATTGGGGGAACCAGCAGACCAGAGGGAAGGGGTGAAGAGGGAAAAGGGAGCGGAGAGTATAAAAGAGAGAGAGAGACAAAGGAGAGGAGACAGTGAGGAGAGAAGATAGAGCAGAGAGAAGAGCCAAGAGAGTCAAGAGAGAGCCATGTGTTCAGGAACAGGTCCTTTTAAAACTTTGCCGGAGGGTGGGCAGGGAAGCAGGAGCAGCGAATCCCATTAGGTTGGGGGTGGATCTTGGCACAGGTAGTTTGGGCCATGTGGCCACCTGGCTTCCAGCAATGGCGGCGGGAACCAGGGTATAGAATGTAAATCAAGGTGCAGATCACACCACAGATAAGACTGCGCCAGTTTCCTAACATTAGTGAATTCATGTCGTGTACCTAGGTAACACATGGAGTTGTTAAAATAGTTACACTCAAGCAAGTCCTGACAGTTTGAACTAAAGGGCACTGTGCTTGCTCAAATTTCAAAATAAAGGTCGCTTAATTCTCAACTTCCTGTAGCTAGTTAGAAGACTGAAAATCTATTAACTGCAAGAAGGGTCCATACAGCTGAGGAAAATGTCCATCTTCTGTAATATGGTAGAGAAAGACCTCTCAGATGAGAGCCAGGAATGGGTCACAGCAGAGTCACAGGATGAAAGGGAGGGTGCGGAATGACCTGTGGCAGCAGAGTGGGGTCCTCCCCATTACTACTTCTCCTTCAGAGCTGCACATCCGCTCTGCCCTCCTCAACCCGCTCTTGGTCCAGCAGGGTTTGGATCTGAGACCACTGGCTGTGATCATGGTTCTCCAGAACATGCAGCTGACACCCAGACACTTCTTCGCCACTGCAGGCCTGGAGTTGCTGGAATCTGCAGCCGGGACCCCCTGGCCCTCACTCACTCCCGTGTTCCCATCCTTTCACCCATTTCCCCAGAGCAGTGAGCTCAGAGGCTGCTGCCTGAATGAAAACTGAATAACCTGCAAAAGGAAAACGGGTCAACATTTCAAAAATTGCATTGCCCATATTTCAATTCTTGTTTTGTATCTGCCAAAGTATTTTTAAAGTTAATATATGAGTTCATTCACTTTATATACTTTCAAATAGAGTTCTAGAGCTTCACTGAGAACACATTCTCTTTGATTGTGAATCAGGAACTTCTCCACTGGGGGCCGGGGCTGTGGCACAGTAGGCTGTCTCCACCTATGGTGCAGGCGCCCTGTACCGGTGCCAGATCACTCGTCCCAGCTGCTCCTCGTCTGATCCAGCTCTCTGCTATGGCCTGGAAAATCACTGGAAGATGGCCCAAGTCCTTGGGCCCCTGTATCCATGTGAGAGACCCCAAAGAAGCTCCTGGCTCCTGGTTTAGGATTGGCTCAGCTCCGGCCAGTTGGGGAGTGAACCAGCAGATGGAAGACCTTTCTCTCTGTCTCTCCCTCTCTCTGTCTGAAACTAATCCTCTCAAATAAAAAAAAAAAATACTTCAGGCCAGTGCCGTGGCTCACTAGGCTAATCCTCCACCTTGTGGCATCGGCACACCAGATTCTAGTCCTGCCCGGGGCGCCAGATTCTGTCCTGGTTGCCCCTCTTCCAGGCCAGCTCTCTGCTGTGGCCAGGGAGTGCAGTGGAGGATGGCCCAAGTGCTTGGGCCCTGAACTCCATGGGAGACCAGTATAAGTCCTGCCATCAGATCACCACAGTGCGCCTGCCACAGTGCACCGGCCACAGTGGCCACTGGAGGATGAACCAATGGCAAAAGGAAGACCTTTCTCTCTGTCTCTCTCACTGTCCACTCTGCCTGTCAAGAAATAAAAAATAAATAAAAAATTCTCCACTGAAGACTCCCTCTGAAAACCATTTTCCAGGAGCATGAATAGCATCATATGTGTATATATATATATATATATATATATATAAATATATTTTGTTTTAAAGTATTTACTTATTTGAAAGGCAGAATGACAGAGGGATACACACATACACACACACACACAGAGAGAGAGAGAGAGAGAGAGAGAGAGAGAGAGAGAGGGAGAGAGAGGTCTTTCTTTCATTGTTTTACTTTCCAACTGCCCACAACTGCCCATTCTAGTGTTGTGGAGTGCACAGATTAAAAACACAGCAAGACTTTTGGGTAGAATTAGGAGTCTTTATTAGCCAGCTGGAGACTGCCCTCTCACAGAGCTAGTCTGGAGAAGACAGCAGCGAGTTGCAGTGGTGGGGAGTTTTTAAAGGAAAAAATCTACTTTTTATCAGACATTTGATTATGCGCTTGAGCTTGTGCAAGAAAAAAGCAGGCATACAGAAGCGAGAAGCAGCTAGCCAATCAGCCAGGTTTTTTGTAACCTTATTGAAAAATATAATGATTCAATTATTCAGTTGTTCCTGGTCGGGGTCAAGCATGGCGTCACTGATCTTGGTGCCACCTGTGTTATCTTGAGGCTGCAGCCAGGAGTAGAGAGGAGAAACCACAGTCTAGTGGCCTTGGCCATTATCAAGCAAGCAGAGGTACAGAAGCTAGAAATGGGCCAGTTACAAGTTAACATTTATTTTTATGAAGACTAGGCCTTGTTTTAAAATAACCAAGCAAGGGGCTAGCACCGTGGCCCACTTGGTTAATCCTCCGCCTGTGGTGCCAGCATCCCATATGGGCACTGGGTTCTAGTCCAGGTTGCTCCTCTTCCAGTCCAGCTCTCTGCTGTGGCCTGGGAGGGCAGTGGAGGATGGCCCAAGTGCTTGGGCCCTGCACCAGCATGGGAGACCAGGAGGAAGCACCTGGCTCCTGGCTTTGGATTGGTGTAGCTCCGGCTGTGGTGGCCATTTTGGGGGGTGAACCAATGGAAGGAAGACCTTTCTCTCTGTCTCTCTCTCTCTCACTAACTCTGCCTGTCAAATTAAAAAAAAAAAAACTTTAAAATAAACAAGCAAAATAACCTATTGTCTATAACCATCCGGGTGTTCTATCCTTTGTAGACAAGTTAAACTTTGAGTCCCTTGTCACACTAGGCCAAGAAAACTACTAGGGTCACCCACATCGGAGGCAGGGGCCCAAGTATCTAGGCCATCATCTGCTGCTTTCACAGGTACATTATCAGGAAGCTGGATCAGGAGTGGAGCACCTGGAACTCGAACAAGCACTCCAGTAATGGATGCCAGCATTGCAAATGGTGGCTTAGCGTGCTATACCACAGTGCCAGCCCCCGAAGTCTTATTTAAATATGAGCTAGGGCAGTTGATTGTACTGATCACCCATGCAGATTCTGGAAGATCTTGTTTGTTTTAGAAAATTTCAATCATATTCCAATCAGATTTCAGGCTTCCTTAATATGTATTAAATCCATGACTTCTGCTTGCTTTCCTAAATGGCTTAATCCCACTTCTCCATGATTAAGAACGTGTGGTAGCAAGTTCACCTGCCAAAACAAAACAACAAAACAAAAATCATTTCTCAAATGCCTTGAATTGAAAACATAAATCCACTTACTCTGTTCTACCTCTGTTTATTTTGAGAGAATTATTCTCTCTGTGGGCTAATTAGAAAGGTGATTCGGTTTGCTGCTGCAATCTGTGCTTGCCCTGGGCCATACTCTCACTGATTTCACTGAGTACTTAACTTTAACAAGAGCGGAGAAGACCACAATGCTTACTTTCCACTCTGGTCTCAGTCTCTCTCCTGCAGTCCATGGTTTAGATGAAATGGTGGAGTGAGTACTCAGGCGGGTGTTATTTTGTGGACTCGATTACCTCCAGTGTTTCTTGTTTGAAAACCTCTGTCAAGTTCACACAATTAAGTGCATAATTAAGATGCAAGAAAGGCTTATGAAATCTTTCTTTCCTGACCCAGAAGCACGAAAAGACCATGCAGGCGTCTTGTCTTCTTTTATGATACCCCAAACTGCTCTTTGGTGATATTCTACATAGCTCAATAACTCCCCTGCCCACCTCCCTGGCAATCTCTTAGCATTGGGAATTATCACTGTCTTGGGTTATTTGTCTTCAAGTGATCCTTTCTAACCTTTAAGGACTATATCCCAAAAACTTCTGTAAGCCCTAAAGTCTTTCCAATAAAGGGAAAATGAATTGCTGTCAAAATGGGTGGTAGTCATTCTGAGTACCTTGTCGAATCTACATTTTTTTTTTTTTGGACAGGCAGAGTTAGACAGTGAGAGAGAGAGAGAGAGAGAGAGAGAAAGGCCTTCCATTGGTTCACCCCCAAATGGCCGCCATGGCTGTGCGTTGCACAGATCCAAAGCCAGGAGCCAGGTGCTTCCTCCTGGTCTCCCATGTGGTGCAGGGCCCAAGCACTTGGGTCAACCTCCACTGCCTTCCCGGGCCACAGCAGAGAGTTGGCCTGGAAGAGGAGCAACTGGGACAGAATCCGGCACCCCAACCAGGACTAGAACCTGGAGTGCCAGTGCTGCAGGTGGAGGATTAGCCTAGTGAACTGCAGCGCTGGCCAAATCTATGTTCTAACAAACAGATTTGTACCATGGCCAGAGATATTCCATGCTTCCATAGCAGCTCAAGTGAGAAAGATTTTCAAGGCATAAAACAAATAGATGGAAGCCTCAAATGTGATTTCTATGGAAGTTTACTTTTCCCTATAGCTAGAACAAAAGAAATTAGAATTAATCCAGGTAAATAGATCTGCTAGGGAAAAATCTGGTTCCTGTGCCCCGTCACTACTGCTGCATAAGGAATCACCCTAAAACTGAGTAACTTAACCTCTGAAATTTGCTCACAATTTTGTAGGTCAGAAATATGAAAGGGTTCATGGCTTAGGTTCTGCTGTGCAGGTGCAGTCAAACATTGACTCAGTCTGGAAGCTTCTGAGAGCCTGGCGGATGGTCAGCTGTTGTGGCTTTCGGCTCGGAGCTCATCTGTGCTACTTGACGTGCAGCACCTATTGTGGTCTCTCCTTCATGGTGGTCTTGAGGTGGCTGGAAGTCTTAGGCTGTAACTCAGGGCTCCCAAGTCAGCCTCCCAGAACATGGGATGGAGGCTGCCCCATCTCGTGGGACTTAGCCTTGGAAGCCACACAGTGTCCCTTTCAACACATTCCTGAGGTAGGAGCCTCAGTACCACCTGCCTAGAATCAAGAGAATGGGACTTCGCCTGGATCTCTTGATGATGGGCCGTGTTAAGGTCAGAGAAGAGGATGCTGAAGGGAATATTAGAACCACATTTGAGGGGCCTGGCACTGTGGTATAGCGGGTAAAGCCACCACCTGCAGTGCCAACATCTCATAAAGGTGCCGGTTCTAGTCCCAGCTACTCCACTTCTCATGCAGCTCTCTGCTGTGGCCTGGGAAAGCAGGAGATGATGGCCCAAGTCCTTGGGCTCCTGAACCTGCATGGAAGACCCAGGAAAAGCTCCTGGCTCCTAGCTTTCGATCAGCCTAGGTCTGGCCATTGCAGCCAACTGGGGAGTGAACCAGAGGATGGGAGACCTCTCTCTCTCTGTGTGCCTCTCCTCTCTGTGTAATTATTTCAAATAAAATAAATATTTTTTAAAAAAAGAACCACATTTGAGAAATAGCATCTAACTCAAAGACAGTACAAAATTACAATCATCAGGAAAGCCAAGAGACCCATAAAAACCACTGTCACACCACAGCATCACTGATGGAGGCAGCTGGACTCCCCAGGCAAAGCCGCAGCTAAGCAAGGCACCTTATGGCTGAGGGTTCCCTGCGGGTGATCTCCCTCTCAGCAAGTGCAGGTCAGGAACTGTCCCTGTCTTCCATCATCCTCAAAGTTCTTGCCAAGACAACTGAAGTCAAGTCTGGACAAAGAGAAGAAAGACACTAATTGTGTCCCAGTAGATGCACAGAAAATACTAAGTTTAACACCTAAAACCAGAGTCAAGATGATGTCTCCTAGAACCTAGACTTATGGGGAAGAACTGGCTGTGTCCATCAGTGAGTGACCGTGGACAGTTCACTCTGAATAGAGCGAGGAAAGGCAGAGCAGTGGGTGATGTCACCCCAGGGCCTCATTTGTATTTTGTTTTGGGAAACTTTCAATTCTAAGGAGAAATCATCTCTCTCTGAGGAGCTTCAGCTCACCCCCACACACACACCTGTACTGTGGAGGGGTATCTCGTTTATAAAGCATTACCATCTTCCTGGGCTGGATCATGGTTCAGGCCAGAGAGACATTTTCTAAGAGGACTTTCATTCCTTTTAAAACTGGAGGTGAGGTATGATCTTCATAGGTCAAAAGGGAAATAAACTAAAGTCTTTTTGAGTGAGACACTGTTCTGGTTGCCCTGCTATCGCATCTTAACTTCAAAACACTCCTGGCATGTTAATAGCATTATTCCTTTCCACACGTGATGACAGGCTCATCTTTAAAGGACTGGTTCTGAGCCAAGTTCTCATAGTTAGGGCTCCTTGAGTCATAATTTTAAAGGTGTGAAAGTCCAGATAGCCACATGCACTTCCGTGACATGCAGAGGAAATTATTCACCAACAATATTTGTCTCCCCTCCACCTTTGGTCTTCTTTAAAATGCTATTTTAATTTCCTCAAACTCTTGGAATAAAATACGAAAAAAAAATTTTAAAGAGCCTGGGCATGGGGACACTGTAGACATTTCCCTTTGTCATCACACTGAGAACAATGCCTGCAGTCAAAGGTGGACAGAGTCTTAAGACAGCCTGCATGAGCCAGGGCCCTGGCACATTTCTAAGACTCGGGCTGAGACACAGAGGGGAAGGACCACGGGCCCTTTACTCCTGTGCAGAGAAAGCAAGTGGCAGTACATCACAAGAGGGGCTCACCCAGAGCTCAGCGGATGGCATCATTTCAGGTCTGAGATGCCAGAGGGGAGAAAAAAAAAAAGTGTCCCAGGAATCCCTGAGTCTCCTCATTTATAGATACATAGTGAGAACCAATTAAACTCTCAAAAAATAGCATTACACTCAGTACTGGCCATTATTCCTTAATCTTTCCATGTATCCAGAAAATGTGCACTGAGCCCCACCTATGTGTGCAGCCCTGGGGCTGTGTAATGACCCAGAGTCTAGGTGAGAAGGTGCTGGAGGGTCAGTTGCCGGGTCAGTGCCTGCCAGGTAGATGGGGTGTTAAGGTCTGCAGGAGGCCTGTGTGGGGCTGGGGTCCATGGCCGGGAACGTACATGACCAACCAGCTACTTGGAGCATCCATCCCCAGCAATGTGGCCTCAGGGAAGCCACCCCTGAGACTCCGAAGACTTGGATCCTTCACACCTGCACTTACGAATTCCTAAACAAATGCAGGTGAAAGGGACCCATGTAGGGTCAGGATTGGTGTCTCTGGTAGATTAACAATCAATTAGGGATCTGTTGGGGCCTGGGTTAGTGATCAATTTGTCGTGGAGTGAGAGTGTTCTAGACATAAGTCTTAGCCATTCTGTGACTTGCTCAGGGTTCACTCTCTTTGGGCATAGCACTGGTGTATTGCAAAGGTGAGAGGCTGGTCTGAGTTGGACTCTTAAAATCTGGGGAGCCTAGCCATTTCTGACAGTAAGACAGCTTTAGTGGCATACACTCTGACCTCTGGACCAGAGGCAAGAAACACTTGCCATTTCTTACTTCATGTGCTGTGAGGAATAAGATGAAAATACCCCCAAAGGCAAAAGAATGACAGCAGCCACTTTTTATCCTGTAGTGGGGGGATAACAACCCTGGATGTGTCCGGTGACATGGGGATAATGAATGCACTGTCTCTAGCTAGGGCCCTTTGGCTGTAAGATGAAATGGAGCCTATTGCCTTGGGTGTGTGGAGCCAAACCTGGACTGGGCACAGCATGGGCACTGGCAAGTCCCTGTGAAGCCCCGGTGGTTCCCAAGAACTCCTGTGCAGTCAGAGATATCAGTTCATCCATATGCTTGGCATGCTGCTACATGGACAAACCAATGAAATGAATGAAACGGTCCATGAGTCAGCCATGCTTCCTTTCAAAATGCCCCATCCAGGACCGGCCACCTGATCACAAGATGAGAGGATGAGACTGAAGTCCAGAGAAGCCCTCTGTAATTGTAAGAGCCACAAGAAAGACAGCATCTACTCTGCAATGCCTGGTTCCTGGACAATGACAGCACTGCAGAGAGGGACAAGGTGAGACTGCACCCTGACCAGGGCGCCATACACTTTCTACCCCGCCTGATGTGCAAAACTTGCAACATTACCTCAAGCATCATTTTGAGTGTCTTTGGCTAGTGAGTGTGTCATGAATCAAATTTTGAAGATCACAGATGCAAGTGATCTGTGCAAATGGGACAAGCATGGGACAAACATAGGACAACAGGGAATTGTGGGAACTTTGGTCAACTGGAGAAGACCCGTTAGTCTAATGTCCAACAATTTGACATTCAGTTCTAGTATAATGTTACCATATTAAAATCAGGGGCAATATTACCAAATGTTTCAAGGTTTGAAGAAAGTTGGGTATCCAAAATTTAAATGTCACATCCTATTTTTAAATGTTATTGTGTAATTTTGTTGAAAGCGTTGTGTGGGCAGAATCCTGCACTTGTGCAATGCTGTGCCTGTGCCGGGGATATCATTTGCAACCTGGAGGTTTGCAAAGGTAATGGTTATGGATGGCGGCTTTCCATCTCTCTCTAAGCTAATCTGATTCTCTGTGGGACTCTAGGTCTGCTGGTAAGAATAGCAACATGGTGAATTTTATGCACAGCAAATGAGATTGTGGATAGATGACCCAACCGTAAACTCCTTAGATACTAGAATAATGTGACAGAGTCTCTTCCCTGGAGATAACTCTGTGTGAATGTGACACTTCATTCCTGAGGCTGCAGGGACCAACACATCTTGCAAGCTCTAAGGGTCCACAGATCTTTCTTCAGAATCATATTCAAGTATGGTCAAATCTATGATGTTCTCTGTGCTCTTGCTGTAATCTGATCGAATCCTCCCGTGCCAGTGGCCAGGACTGTAACTGCAGTGGACAGATGATGATGATTGACTATAGACAGGTGCTCCCCGAGTCTGGAGAGGACCAAACAGAAGCTCCTTGCAGGGACAGCAGCGTGGGAGGCAACTGTCAGACGTGGCCCCCAGCCGCCCCTGAAGATTCTTGTAACTACAGGCTCTACAGAGCAGCTCTTTATTCCCCCAACTCATTTCAGCCCAGTCCTTGGGGAGAAAATGCCTCTACATATTTCATGGGCAGTTCAACTCTTCTCAGAGCCTCCATGAGAAGCTCAAATTCCTTTCTCCATGTCTCATTAATTCCCAAAATGTACTTTGCTCCACTTGATGGAAAATGTCTTTGTTGGAAAAGGAAACACACTGCTTGCAGAATGTGGGATGTAAAACATTGCCTCAGCATCTGTCCGAGGGCAGCCAAGAGCTCCAGGAATGGCAGGAGGGAGCATGGGCCATGGCAGGGCAGTGCCTCCCTGCTGCTCAGTGCTTGGTGGTCCAAACCAAGCCGGGTGCCTGGCTGGACACCCTCCTAAAGAGAGATCCTTGAAGTCACCATGGGTATAAGTTGCAGCTGTGGACATCTCAAGTGTAGATCCTGAAAGTCTCCTTCCTATGGGGCCCAGGAAAGAGGAGCATGCACTTGTACGCAGGTGTACACACACACATACCCCACACACACACACACAGAGCCAGAGCCAGAGCCAGAGCCAGAGCTACACAGCACTGCCTGTTCAAAGCTCTGCCTGGGCCTGTGTTGGGCAGAAATACCCAACATAGTTGACATGGGTGCGGCCCATGGCTGGCTTCATCACTTGAGAGTCTGTACAGTTATCACTCCTCTCCTGTGTTCCTCTCCTCTTAAAAGTGCTGGTTCAGGCCGAGCTGGAGGTGACTTGGACCTGGATGAGGGTAATGGTAGGGACTGTGAGAAGTGCTCATATTTATTTTGAAGACAGATGATGGATTTGTTGATGGCTGGATGAAAGAAATAGAAGCAAAGGAGACTGGGAAGTTCTCTGGACTGCTTTGTCTTGAGCAAGTGGGACAGACGGATTGCATTTAAGGGGTGGAGAGCTGAAGCAGGAAGGATTGGGGATGTGGGGACCAGGGTGTCCAGGAGTTTAGCTTTGGCCTGGTGAAGCTGGAGGTGCCTGCTAAATGCTGGAGCAGAGGTGTCATGTAGGAAGTCGTAGGTGTGGTTTTGGAGATTAGGAAAATGTTTAGGCCAGAGACTTAAACTTCAGAGGAATCAGCTGTTTGGAATTAAAAGCCATGAGTCCAGATGAGCTATGTCAGGCAAGGCATATGGGCAGAGAAGTGCTCTGACGTCAGATGCTTGGAGCAGAGACTAGTAAAAGAACCACGAAGGAAATCCAGCGAGAAGGCATGAAACCAGGAGAGCAAGCAGTGTTTCCCAGAGGCCAAAGACGGAGTGATTGACAGTGCCCAGCACAGCCAGGGAACACTGAGCACAGCCACTGAGGCTTAGGCAGAGGGGGCAGAGACACACAGCAGAGAAAGAATACCCAGGGGAGCAAGGAACATAGGGCCATGGTCTGTCTGAGCCCTCGCAGCAAGGGTTACAAGGGATATTCCGCTTGTAGACCGAGCACCCCCAAGTCCCTGTGGACCCTGAGTTTCAGGTCTCTTCTGGCCAGGTGGGTGGCTTGTGTGGAGTCTCATGTGCATTGTTGAGTTTCAGTCACTCGCCGATCCACTGAGCAGTGTTTGTCTAATCACAAGTAATCCACATAGAATTGGCCCTGATACAGGGACTGAATTCAGAAGTAAAACTGGTATCCCATCCAACGAGCATCCAAGAGCAATTGAAATCTTGATGGAGGGCTCTTTAAGAAGTGGGAGCAAACTGTTGAAATCTTTACTTAATGTATACTAAGCTGATCTTCTGTATATTAAGAGAATCAAAAATGAATCTTGATGTGAATGGAAGGGGAGAGGGAGTGGGAAAGGGGAGGGTTGCGGGTGGGAGGGACGGTATGGTGGGGAAGCCATTGTAATCCATAAGTCATACTTTGGAAATTTATATTCATTAAATAAAAGTTAAAAAAAAAAGAAGTGGGAAGTGGGCCAATGCTGTGGCATAGTGGGTAAAGCCACCACCTGCAGTGTTGGCATCCCATATGGGCACCGGTTTGAGTCCTGGCTACTCCACTTCTGATCCAGCTCTTTGCTATGACCTGGGAAAGCAGTACAAGATGGCCCAGGTCCTTGGGCCCCTGCACCCATGTGGGAGACCAGGAACAAGCTCCTGGTTCCTGGCTTCAGATTGGCACAGCTCTGGCCTTTGCAGGCATCTGGGGAGTGAACCAGCAGATGAAGACTTCTCTCTCTCTCTCTCTCTCTCTCTGTGTGTGTGTGTGTGTGTCTGTCTCTCTCCATCTCTGTAACTCTGCCTTTCAAATAAATAAATGAATCTTTAAAAAAAAGCAGCAAGTGTGGATTACTCGCTCACCCAAAATGAAAATTCCGAAACCTCTTTTCTGCATCTCTCTCCTCTGCTTTCACTTCTAAGGCACCGAGGTGGCCTCCCGGTCTGTCCTCTGCCCGCCGCAGAGCAGAGTCCCATAAACTCTTGGCAAACACAATCTAGGCTGGCTCTTCACACTGTCCCCGTATCTCCCTGCCTCCTTGGGTTTATGGATTTATGGCCCATTGTCTTTATTTATTTTTCTAGCGTGCAGAGCTTCCTGCCATTTCTAAACATAGCCATGCTAGCGGTCCTGCATTTTTCTTCTCCACCATTATCAAGATCAATAAAGCAAAGGCCAGAGAGCTGGCCATGCAAATGCAGAGATCTCCTTAGCAGGTGAGAGAAGAGGAAGCCGACACCTGGTTATTTGGCCCCATGGTGCGCCTGTTTGTCCTACAGGGGGCTGGGCATCTGCCTTGTCCTTCCCTCTTGGGTCAGATGTCCACCTAGGGATCATGCAGTGGGTGTCCTGAGTGTGCCCCTCCCTGAGTGCTCATGGACATCTCCAGCCCCACAAAGCATGGTCCATCCTCTGAACCAAACCCCTGCTTGGAAATCACGCTCTGTCTCTGCTTTGATCCATTTCCTCTTCTTCTGTTTTTCCCCTTTGAGGACTTGCCAAAAGCAAAACGAGCCATCCCACCTGCCTGTCACTTTGACAAGAGATGACAAATTACATTTCTCAGAAAGTATGTAGTAAGAGAGAAAAAGCACCAAGCCAGCTTCAGGTCAAGCTGTCTGCATTCCTGCCTGGGTAAGTCTTCCTCAAAATCATCTTTTTTCACTGCGGTGCCTGGCATACTGCCCCAGAAAATGGCAAGAAAGGAATGGGGGGTGCTCTGGAGACCTCAGGGCTCAGCCCTGGGCGCCTCCTGCAGTGGGGTGTGCATCGGGGTTCGAGGAGCTGCAACACAGGGTGCCTGCTGCCTCTGCCCTGCGCCACCTGTTGATGGGATCAGGAGCAGCAGGATTAATATCCAGGGCATGGCAGGGCTGAAGCCAGCTCTCACCTGGACTCAAGGATGTAAGGGGTAGGGTCCCTTTCTGTTGCCCACTTAGTCACCAGGGTGAACACGGCAGCGTGCAGGCTGGGCATCAGAAGAGCCACACAAGCAGCAGTGAATGTTTGTTTAGTATCTCCTTAAACACACGGCCCGCATCCCTTGCACAGAAAATGACAACATTTCCATGGTTACAGGGACCCATATTCTCAGAAGAACCATCTGAGATGTCCCAAAATGAGTGATCAGAAAGAGAAATAGAAACCTGGGCATGCTGGGTGATGTGGCACAAGAGTAGGGAGCAAAAGAATCGGAAGCTTGTCTTTCAGAGGATGATCCAGGAAAGCTGATCTTAAAGTGACACTCACTCAGACGGGGCCAGACCCCCACCAACAAGGAAAGCTGCCAGAGAACCACAGCCGAATCGACTGTGTATTCACAATGTTTGAAGACGTTTGCCTTCTGACCAGGAAGGGCACCCTGGTTCCCCCTTTCTACATCCTGCACTATCCCCCGACCTTGCTATACAAGGCCTGGGGAACTGCTTCTCCCAGGAGGGGAAATAGCTTCTCTGAATACGCTCCCTTTATGGTTCAAAAGTGAATAAGAACTTTCCTTTGAGTAGCTCCTGCTTGAGGCTGATTATCTGGCCACACACCGTCTTTTTGTTTGTTTTTTGTTTTTTTAAGGTTTATTTATTTGAATGGCAGAGCTACAGAGAGGGAGAGAAAGGAAGAGAGAGAAAGAGAGAAAGAGAGAGAGAGGGAGAGAGAGAGAGAATGGTCTTCCATCCTCTGGTTCACTCCCCAGAAGGCTGCAATGACCAGAGCTGTGCTGATCTGAAGCCAGGATCCAGTAGCTTCTTCCAGGTCTCCCACATGGGTGCCAAGGTCAAGGACTTGGGGTCATCTTCTACTGCTTTCCCAGGCCATAGCAGAGAGTCAGATCAAAAGTGGAGCAGCCGGGACTCGAACCAGTGCCCATATGGGATGCTGGCACTGCAGGTGGCAGCTTTACCTGCTAGGCCACAGCACTGGCCCCAGGAACACAGAATTTCAAGAGCTTGCTGATCAACAAGGAATTCTGCTGGTCCCTCCACTCTGTTTATATTGAGCCTCATTTATGTGCTTTGCCCTGATGCTAACCTCAGTACTTTAACCATCTGTGTAGTATTCCACAGTGTGATTATGCTTGGATTTATTCAGCTCATTACTTATTAATGGACACCTAGATCATTGCTCTGTTGGTGTTGCTACCTTTACAAACAATGCTATAATATACATATAACTTCCCAACTTGCTCCCTTATTTCCTAGGATAGATTTTTAATATCTGGTAATATCAAGTCATAGGTGAAAATATTTAAAGCATTTAAAATTTTAATAGCTAGATATTGCAAAGTTGCAACCTAGACATTTCACAGCAGTTTAAAGTTTCATCAACTAGTCAGCGAAAGACGTTCATTACACCTAGCAACAGCAGGCATTATAAATCTTTCATAGTTTTACTTTCTGACATGTGACAATCAATATCTAATTACTGGAATTAGTACTTACTTATTTATAAATAATGTGCTCTGAGTTTTCACAGTTTATTCATTCTTGTGATATCATTTTATGGACTTTTTAAGATTTTTGATGCTTTTCCTTATTGAAATGAAACTGAATTGGTATGGGTATTTTTTTATTTGCAAGAATGTTTTGTGTATTATGAATAGGAATTCATGGTTTCTAAATCTGTCCTTTGTGCTCTGTGTTGTGTAGACTCTTTCTGAAGCAGAAATCCTGTCTATTTCGCAAACTGCAGTTTTTCCACAAATGTGCACAGTGCCTGGCCCAGAGTGGGCACTCGATGAATATGTGTCAAAAGACAAGTGGGTGCACAGGGGCCTGGAGGTTATGAACATGAAGGCTCTGGCCTCACTGGCTGCCTGTTCAGCATTGACTAGGACTCGCTGAGGTTTGCTTCCTTGTCCACTGGAGCCCCAAGAGTATGTCCTGTGCTTTCCTCGTACAAAGTCAAGTCCTCCTTGGTGGAATCCCAATCTCTTCCTGGTGCACTTCTCTCTGATTGTTGGTGGACCTCCTGCTACATCTACTGAGTAGGCGTAATGATCACCCAAGGAAGGGTCTTCAGTGATGAAATGTAGTTATGTGCACATTCCAGCTTTGTTCTCTTAGTATTGATCTGAACACAAATGAGATATTTCATCTCATTTCTTTGGGGTTTATCTCATCATCCATGGCCTCCTGTAGTTATTTGTATTTTGGTTCATTCAGGTGAGATAGCCTCTTTGTAGGGAGGGAGAAATCTTCAAAAGTGATTCAACCTGAATGAAATCTAATAATGATTATTCTATTATTATTAAACTCATAAACACCAACAAAGACCATAACGCACACAATTGTCAAGCAGCATTTTCTTCAGTGGAAGAACTCAATATTTAGAAGTAATCCTACTTCTCCCTCACATTCCTGGATAATAATTTGAATTGTTATCATCTATCCAGAGACATGGCTCATGGCTCATTTTGGTTCTCATAGAAACAGAGCGATGTCTTCCACCTGATAACTGGAATTTAGCAGTGCATCTCTGGTATAATTTGTCAAGCAGTGGTGCTGCTTTCTACTGTACAGCATCCACAGTGGAGAAACCAAAACATTATCCTCCCCATTGGAAGTAATTTGCAAAACACACATAGTGACTGTGTGTGAAGAGGCAAAGAATGAATAAATTTCATTTTATTTGAAAGGCATGGAGACAGAGACAGAGGTATTGTTCATCTACTGGTTAATTCCCCAAATGGCTGAAAGAGCCAGGTCAGGCCAGATGCAGGTCGGCAGCCAAGAACTCAATGCAGGTCTTCCAAGGATGGGTAGTAAGTAACCAAATACATGAGCCATCATCTTCCTCTGCCTCCCAGGGTGCACATTAGCAGAAAGCTGGATCAGAAGTAAAGCTGGTACTTGAAACAGGTACTTCATCATGGGATGTGGGTGTCTGGAGCATCATCTTAACCATTGCACCAAAGTCCTGCCCCATGAATTAATAAATTTCTAGTGATGCACTTTTCCCAAGCAAGGTGGGTGTATTGCTGATGAGGAAGAGATTTTGATAGCTTTATTTTACACAAACTATACTTATAAGCAGATGAGAGAAGTAAAAATTTTGGGAATTCCAGGAAATATTTCCTTCTACCCTAAAAACCAATAAAAATACACCATAGAAGAGGTCATGTACCTTTAAAAAGATTCCAGAAATCCCAAGATGTGTGCAGAATAACACGGGATAAAGGAAAAGAGAGATTTTCTGCCTTGTTACATCTTGGTCCTGACTGACGTGTGGAGGCGTAGATGTTACGTGTAGAATGGTACCCAGAAAGCATGTGGCAATGGTGCTCACTGCTGTTCAGTGGAGCTCAGGAACCACACTTGTAGCTCATACTGCCTGCAGAGCACTTCAGATTGTTGGGTACAGAAAACAATTTCTTGTGCCTTGAAGTTTAAATTGCAGAGTGCGCACATAGTCAATAAGTATCTAGGGAGTTCATGAATCTTAGGAGCCCCTTTGTCAGGGAGAGGGCCCTAGCTTGTGACAGCAAGGGACACCCTCCACAGGATTAATGGGACCAGTGCTCAAAATCACGGCTCTGAGCACTGTAAACTTCAGGTTCCTTGGCTGGAATAGTCTTTTCCATTGCCAAGTGAATCAGTGCACGTCAAAGACGTGGAGAGAGAGAATAGTGGGGGAGGGTGCTGCCACAGTCCATGGTGTGTATTGCAGGAGAGGCAGGAGGCCTGGATACTCCCTGTAGCTCTCAGGGTAAGGACAACAAATCCTTCTATGACTCTCCCACCCTCCCCCTGGTCTCCCAGGAATACTCCTCACTACCTGCCCATGAGTTGGCTGTGTTTTAAAAGACTAGAGCTCTTTCTTGCTTGAACCAAGAAAAAACATAAACCCAGGAAAAGTAAAACTCAGAACTACAACCCAACTTCTCAGCAAGACCAGGAGATACACCACCTGTTAGGTGAGGAATCCCATGGCCAGAAGCTTGTTCAGCATGGATACATTGAGGAGAAATGAGTGTCAGGGTCTCTGGAAAAGCTGCCTGGCTGAAGGAGATAATTTTCCAGCCAGGAACCTGATTCTCAGTTCTGGTCTCTCCCCTGGGAGGAGGTACCCAAGCAGTTGCCCTATCACCTATGCCTCCCGGAGTGCACGTTAGCAGGGAACTAGAATCAGAAGCACAGCCAGGAGCCAAACACAAACACTGTGTGTGATATGGGATGCAGGTGTCCCAGGTGGCTTCTGAACTACTACCCAAAATGCATGGTGCTGCCTCCAACTTCTGATCTTGCCACCTCTCATTTGGAAAATATTTTTCAAGCTGATATTAAGGTGCAGAGGGAGGCAATGGGAAAACCTGCAGTCATGTCATATTTATAATTTAGGGAGACCCATGCATTATGCAAAACTGTTCTGTTCTTTCCAAGCCAAAGATGATGAGTGACAACAGAAGGCTTCCCTGTGGTTCTGCTGGAGAAGGGGAAATGGAATCATCTAGGACAGCTGACAGAGAGGGACTCAGGGCCCATCCCCAAGCTTCTGCCACTTGTGTTCCTAGCTGATCCCTGAGCACCTTCTCCTCTCCTTTGAGGGGAGCCAGGTGCAAGGTGCACATGGCAAGCTGGACCCTGGGGTGAGAGTGGAAAATGACAATCTGTTATCTTTACTTATCACTCAAGGACCAGCTAACAAATAGCACATTGTTGATTGAAGATCATGAAGCTTAGTCCTGATTGGCAGTTCTAATCACAGCCGTCAAGCAAGGGGATGGAGACAGCATGAAAAGACATCCTTGGAAAAATTTGGAAAACCTACAGGGAGAAAAGTCAGTCTTGGAAAACCAAAGGGAAAAAGGGTGGGCAGATAAAAGGTGGCTGGGGGATTTTGTTATCCAAGTTTCCAGGCACCTGGTTCATTTGTGGTTGTATGGGTTATAGATTTGGGTAACCAAGAGATCTAGTCCTTTTATTTTGTAATATTTTATTTATTTATTTGAAAGACAGAGTCACAGATAGAAAGAGAGGGAGACATCTTCCATCTGCTGGTTCTCTCCCCAAAAGGCCACAGCAGCTGGAGATGGACCGATCTGAAGCCAGGAGTCAGGAGCTTCTTCCGGGTCTCCCACATGGGTTCAGGGGCCCGAGCGCTTAGGCCATCTTCTGCTGCATTCTCAAGCCATAAGCATAGAGCTGGATTGGAGGAAGAGCAGCCAGAGAATGAACTGGTGCCCATATGGGATGCTGGCGCGGCATCCACAGCGCTGGCCCCTAAAGTAAATCTCTTAAAAAATCAAGCCTTTCCCAGGATGTCTCCCTACCTTGAAGTGGCGCATGACTGCATCCTGCCTTTGTTATTGGTCTTCCATTCTCTCTAAGTTTTATGCACCAACCCTACCCTCTTGAAACTTGTGTCCATTTCAGTAACTCAAGCTTAAGTCTTAGTGCCAACCTCTATTTCATGGTTTCACATTACAGGGCACACTAAAGGGGCATACAAGTGAGCATATCCCAAAGTAAGTTCTCTGTCCACTGTCTCAAATCAGCTCTATGCTCACGTTCTATATCTGGGTTAATGACACCACCATACACTCGGTTGTCATAATGAGAATTCTCAGAGCTGTTATCTATTGCTCCCTCTCTCACACCTTCCACAGTCAATGTTTGAACCAAACCTTGACTATTCATCTTACAAAATATTTCTCAAATCTTCTTTAATCCATCCTTAATGTCAAAGCTGCAACTCAATCCCTTATCTCTCCCTGGACTATTTCAATAATTTTTTTCCTCTAATTTTATGCCTGTCTCTGAATTTTTTTTATGTAAAGATATATTTAAAATAAATTTAAAATATACTTGGGTCCATGCCACCTGCCTGGGAGACCCAGATTGGATTCCTGGCCCTGGCTTCAGCCAAGGTATTGTGTGCATCTGAGGAGTCAATCAGCAAATGGAGGATCTACCCCTCTTTTTACCTTTCAGATTTTTTTTTAAAGAGGAAAGTAGGGGCTACCTGCAGGGCTGGCATCCTATATGGATGCCTGTTCAAGACCCGGCTGATCCACTTCTGATCCAGCTCTCTTCTATGGCCTGGGAAAGCAGTAGAAGATGCCCCAGCTCCTTGGGCCCCTGCACCCACGTGGGAGACCTGGAGGAAGCTCCTGGCTCCTGGCTTCAGATTGGCGCATCTCTGGCCATTGTGGCCAATTGGGGAGTGAACCAGTGGAAGGAAAACCTCTCTCTCTCTCTCCTTCTCTCTGTGTAACTTTAACTTTCAAATAAATAAATAAATCTTTTTTTAAAAAAGAAGAAAGTAGATACTCATTTTATTTAAAAAAATGTTCAATGAAATAGAAGTGCTAAACCTGATTTGATCATCACACGTTGAATCCAGGTAGTGAATTATCACATTGTCCCTGTAAATATGTACAATTAAAATAACAATAAACACAAAATAATAAAACAAAATAACAAAAGAACTGTTGGATCAGAGAATGTGTAGACATTTCCAAATGCATAGGTCAGAGAATTCACTCTTTCCAATGCTGTCAGTTGATTTAAGAGTATTTTCTTAATAACTCCCTGCAGATATATAAATATTGATTATTCCACAACCATTCAACATTTTATATCTTTCTGGGTTAAATCCAATTTAATTATGATTCATTATGCTTTGTATAATTGATGTAAAAAAAGCTGCACATAACCTGTAAAATTTGATAAATTCCACAGGTGTATCTCTTTTGGAATGATCACAACTGTCAAGGCAACAAATATTTCCATCACTCCCCAAAATATCCTCATGCCTTTTGTCATCCCTCCCTGATGGTTCTCACAGCCTTGCCTCTCCATTCCCAGTGATCACTTAGCTGCGTTTTCTAGAACCACATATAAATGGAAACTACAATGTATAATGTTTTGCCTGGCTTCTTTCACTCAACATAATTGCTTTAAAAACATTGTCCAGCAAAAAACAGTCCATTGCTTTTTGTTTTTAAGGTGCATTTTTTTATTCGAAAGGCAGAATGATAGAGAGAGGGAAAGAAGGGGGCAAAAAGGGGAGGAGAGAGAGAGAGAGATGTTCTATCCACCTGTTCACTCCCCAAATGGCCACAATGATTGGGGTTGGAGCAGGCTGAAGCCAGGAGCCAGGATCTCCATCCAAATTGTCCCTGTTGGTGGCAGGGACCCAAGTATTTGGTCCACCTGCTCTGCTGCTTTCCCAGGTACATTAGCAGGGAGATGGATCGGAAGCAGAGCAGTCAGGACTCCAACCAGTGCTCCAATATAGGACAATGAATTGCAAGAAGGGGCTTAACCCATTGTGCAAAAACACCAGTCCTAGTCTGAACCTTTTTATTCCTGTGAACCATGCCTTTATATGGGCATACAGCAATTTATCTATTTATTAGTTGATGAACATTGAGATTATTTCTGGTTTTGGGCTATTTCAAGTGAAGTTGTATGAACATTCAGATATAAATTCTTAGATGTGTTCATTTCTCTTGGGTATAGATCGACTAGATTATAAATTTGTATATGTTAGCTTTTTAGGAAACTGTGGAAATATTTTCCATAATGTTTATTCCATTTTTACATTTTCACTGCTCTCTATAGGAGTTCCAGTTGCTCAACATTTTGGCCAACACTTGGTATAATAGGTCATTTTAATTTTATTTTTATCTGTTCTGGTGAGAGTTTATCACATTGCAGTTTTTTTATCTCTCTGGTGAGAGTTTATCACATTGCAGTTTTAATCCTCAGTTTCATATTGATTAATATTGTGCAGCATCTTTTAATGTGTTCATTTGTCATCATACATGTCTTTGTCTTTTCTCAATTTTCTTATCATGTTGCTTGATTCTTATTATTGAGCTTTGATACTTCTTTCTATATTCTGGATACAAGTCACTTATCACACATGTGATTTGCAAGTATTTCTTCCTGCTCAGTACTGGACACTTTATTCTGTGAAAAGATTCTTTTGAAGAGCCCAAGTTCTTACCTTTTTTTTATGTCTTTCAGTTTTTTTTTTCCTTTGGTCACAGATTGGTTTTATGACATCAGCATCCATCTCCCGGAGTTGCTATAAAAAAACAGGTTGAGTGGCTTGGAATAACCACTGCTTACTGTCCCACAGGGCTGGAGATGACAAGTCAGAGATCAAGACTTGAGTTCCTTCTGATGGCTATGAGGGCAGCCTGTCTGTATCTCTCTCCTGGTGTCTACAGGGCTGCTGGCCTTCCTTCCTGGGCATACTATGGCCACTAGACCCACAGCTCCCAGTTTCTGCACCACACTGTGTTCTCTGTGTCTTTATTCATAGTCTTCCCTCTGTAAGTGTCTGTCTCTGTGTCCGTATTTCTCCTGGCAACAGTCATATTGTATCAGGTCCCACTCAGTGACCTTATTTGATTGTGTGTGTATTCCCAAATAAACATATTCAGAGGCCCTGAGGGCAAGGATTCCAGCCTCTTGTGATTTTTCTTTGGTGAGGGTGGCTGTATGCATAGTGCACAATTCAATCCATAGCAGTGCTGTAATTGAGGTACTTTGGCCTAGCCCAACATCGTAAAGATTTGTTTTGACTTTTTTCCTTCCAGAATTTTTACAGTTTTTTTTTAAAATCAGATGTATTATCCATTTGATTATTATAGATGGTGGGAGATATTAACTATAGCTCTTTCTTTATTTTTAAAATATTTATTTACTTAATTTGAAAGAGCAAGAGATCAACTTTGCAACCACTGGCTCATTTCACAAGTGCACACAACAGCTGGGGCTGGCCAGGCCAAAGCCAGGATCCCAGAACTCCATCCAGATCTCTCACACAGGTGGCAGGGATCCAAGTACGTGGGTTGTCACCTGGAGCCTCCCAGGTGCACACTGTTGGGAAGTTGGCTCGGAATCCCAGCAGGGCCTTGAACTCAGATACTCCTAGACAGGGTGTGGGCTATCCCGGGGTTCACCCCTGGGCCACATGGCACATTTGGGCTTGTGGTCATCCATTTGTTTCTCTACTGCTCTTTGAAAAGAGTATCTTTTCCATTGTTTTGTCTTTGCACCTTTATCAAAGGCCAGTTCTCCACGTTTGTATGAGTCGATTTCCAGACTTCTTTTTGTGTATATTTATAGCAATGTCACACTCTGTTCAAAATTGCACCTGCCCTTTCAAAACAGACACAATCTTCCATTTCCTCTTATTTCCTCTGGAATTCCAAAGGATGCAATTTTAGATCATTTTGTCTTCTGTGTTTATTAAAATTTCTCTCCAATTTTCTGTGCCTTTATTACTGTTTTTCATTGTTCATAATTTCATTTAATTCAATCTTAATTATTTACCTCCTCCATTTTCACTGAGTTAATGTTAAAGTCAGATATTGCATTTTCTAATTTTAATTACTCAGATAGTCTGAAAATCCAGTTGATTATTTTCTCTATTTTCTTTAACCATAGTTTGCATTTTATCTTCAAGCTTATATTATTGTTTATTATCATTATTATCACTTTTAATTTATTTAAAAGACAGAGAGAGGGAGCCAGACAGACAGAGAGAATTCCCATTTGCTGGTTCACTTACCAAATCCTCACATTAGCTGGGGCTGGGCCAGGCTCAACTTGGGAACCAGGAATTCAATCTGGGTTTACCACATGGGTGGTAGGATCCAATGTTCTTGAACTGAATTATCTACTGCATTGTAATTTTACTGGAATCAGGAGCAGAGTCGAGACTCAAGAACTAATACGGGATGCAGAAGTCTTACACAACACCTTAATGCTAGGTCAGATGCCCACCCCTTGAGCATTACATCCTCAATGAATGTTCCAGTATTAGGCATTCTGGCAGATCCGATTTGGTGTGTTGATTCTTCTGCCCGTCACTCACGGTGAATTATTGTCATTATCTGTTTTTGTTTGTTTTCATGTTTAATCAAGAGATCTTATCCCATGAAACCTGATTGAAATTCTTGACATCAATTTTGAATTTTCTTAGCTCTATGGAGAATTGCCATTTCTTCAGTCACTACTATTGATTAATTAGAACATGATGATGCTATATTCAACCAAGAAGTTTTAATAGTCTTCAGTGATTAGGTTCATTGGGACATCAAGTTCCACAGAGTACCTGAAATGCAAGTCTCTGGGATTTTGTATTTTACATAGCAATGACTCCATGTGCATAACCTTGTGTGTCTGGGATGCAGTCAAATCCTACTGACTACTCATGGGTGTTAGCACCCCCTCTTCCTTCTCAACTCTCAAGCTTAATCTTGAGGCTACTTCAGATACCCTAGAAATATTAACTTTGAGATTTGTATAATACTAGTATTGATACATTAATATTTTCAAAATTATGATTAGCCCTTAAGATTTGTATTTTATTTATTTTTAAAGTTTATTTATTTACTTTAATTAAGTTGAAAGGAAGAGTGACAAAGAAGCATAGATAGGGAGGAGAGAGAGAGAGAGAGAGGGAGAGAGAATTTTTCTGGTTCATTCCCTAATGCCCACAGAGCTAGGGGTGGCCAGGCCAAAGCCAGGAGCCAGGATTTCTATCCAGGTCTCCCATATGGGTGCCAGGGGTGAAAGCATTTTAGCTTCATCTGCTTCATCTGCTGCCCCCAGGGCGCACTTCATAGGAAACTGGAATCAGAAGTGTGAGCAGGACTGAAACCAGACACTGCGATACAGCAGGCCGGCATCTCCGTGGTGGCTTCACACATGTGTCACAATGCCCGCCCCTAAATTTTTTATTTTAGAGTCATATTGAGTTTAACATGGCTGAAATTTTTGCTTTACCTCTGTGTTATCTTCCACTGAACATTATCTTCAAAGGCCTTCCCAGCAAACATTAAATAAATACACTTTTATTTTGTAGAGATCTATTGCTTTATGTTTTAAAAGTTTAACTGTCCAGGTAATGAAGGACAGTAGAGCTTTTTGTGTCACGTGAGACAAAGCAAATGCCTGCTTGCAGCCTGCAAGGGAAAGAAAGGGCTGCAGAGACCTTGCCCCCTGCACTCCTCCTCACCTCCTGCTGGTTCCCTCCCCCACCTAAATTCAAACAAGGACCTGCTCCGAGATGATGGCTCTCTACTCATCAGGAGACACTGCCACTTTCTGCCCGCTCAATCCACTTCCTCTAAATACCTACACATTTAAAAATTACATTGCAATTTTTGTTAGTTCTAAACGCTTAAAAAATAGGCTAAGTACAAAATCCCCCACCCCACCAAACCTAAAGGATTATGAGAAAGGAACTCTCAACAGCTGCTGAAGTCAAACTTTGAACAAACCAATATTTGTCTAGGAGATGCTGTAAATTTGATGCACCAGCATTTTAATGAACCATCTCACTTAAATTATTATTATAACTGAGTAGGCTTGTTACAGGCAAATTGCCCTGTGACCTAAATTCTCAGCTATCTCCGGGGTACATGAATAGTCTTTGAATTATGCCTCAAGAAACGATTTGGATAAGTCTGATCACTACCGTTTCTCCAGGAACATTCCTCTGTCCTTGGAGCCTTGGTGAGAAGGGGGCTCCCACCCTCTGGTTCTGAATACAACCTCACTGCTACCTCTGCCAGTAGAGGCTCCAGCATCAGGCTCTGAGGGGACCATCTCCTTTGATATTTGAAGCATCAAGCATTTTTTGCATACCAATTGCCTAACAGATTCGTAGTCATAATAATGAAAACTGCCCATATGTTGATAACAGTTTTATGAAAGATCCCCTAAATCAAGTGGGTTGAATTACTTTATGGGAATTTGCTAGCAATTGTTTTGAATGATGCCTACTTTGATTACATGGGCTTTTTTATTTGCTCAAAGAAGAATTAGGAGTTGCTCATTTAGTTCAATTCAGCTCATGCTTCCCCAGCTATGAAGGCAAATGTCTAGAACTTGAGGCTCTGGATCTAGTCTGAGAACAGTGTGGGTGGAGTCTGTGTCTCACTGGTTCACCTAAAATGGCTATTGCTGCTGGTCCTGGGGTCGTTGCTCCTTGTCCTGCCCCTGGTTGCCTGGGCACTTGGGAGGGGGCTTTGCTGTCTGGGGGCTCTGGGTATGGCCTCCCCTTTGGCCTAGACAGAAATTGTGTTCTCTAAACTTGTCTCTATTCAAACTTAAAGAAAAGTCTGCCTCTTTAATTGTAACTTTCACCTGTTACATCTGTTACTCATGTTACTGATGCTGGTTGCTTGTGTCTTGGTTCAGGCTTTTTTGCAGGAGCTTCTTTTGTTGGGCTCAACTTTTCCAGTTTCACCCCATGATCTGTTTGCACCTTTAGGCAAGGCTAACCTTCTCTAAGATACAAATGCACTGTGGCTCCTGATTTCTGGAAAAAAAAAAGTCAGAGGCTCATGCCATGTGGAGGACCTCCTGGGACATGGCCAGTGCGATCCTCCCCTGCCCTCTGCTTTGCAGCTCATCCCCTCAACCCATGCTCCCATGATTCCAAGCTGCTTCTGTGCCTGTGATGTCCTTGAATTTCTGTGAAAAGGGTGCACGCTAGAGTCGCTCCCCAGTGGCAAGTGTGTGTCAAGCCTCAGTCAAACAGTGCATTTTGGAGAACATCCTCTCTCCTAGTGAACCGTGCAGGCCTCATCAATGCAGCCCCAGCACCACAGTTGTCTTACACTCTCTAGTGCCTGTTCCCTAGTGCTTGGCAAAGGCAGGTGCTCAGCCAGTCTGAATTCCCATACCTACTGTGATACCTACTGGCCACGACATCTTGGGGAAATGGTGTGCTCTCAGCCTGACTCACGTTCCTCTTCCGTATATTAGGGATACCAACAGCATGTAACTTGTAGAGGTGACATTCGGATAACAATAGATGGCAGATAAGTGCTGAGAATGTCTTGAAACATACTAAGGACCCATTAAGTGTTGCATTTTGTTAATATCAAGAGCGTTTTTGAGGGACTGGCATTGTGTGCATTGGGTTAAGCTGCTGCCTGTGACACCAGCATCCCATATGAGCACTGGTTCGAGTCATAGCTGCTCCACTTCCAATCCAGCTCCCTGCTAATGCAGGGAGTGTTTGGTGCCTGCCACCCATATAGGAGACCCAAATTCAGTTCAGGCTCCTGACTTTGGCCTGGTACAGCCCCAGTTGCTGTGGTTATTGGGGAGTAAACCAGAGGATGAAGACTGTGTGTGTGTGTGTGTGTGTCCCTCTCTGTAACTCTGCTTTCAAATAAATAAATAAAATCTTTAAAAAAAAGAGAGAGAGAGAGAAAATCTCTCTGGCCCTCCCTCTCTCTCTGTAACTCTGCCTTTCAAATAAATAAAATTAATCTTTTGTGTTAAATAAAGAAGGTTGTTGAATGAATTGAGCACACACTGTATGTGGGATATCAATGATTAGCATATGACTGGAGAGTTTTTACATCATAAAGAATATAGCAATTTATCCAGTTAATTCTTACAACAAAATTACCTGGTAGGTACTGTTCTTTTTTTTTTTTTTTTTTTTTTTTTTTTTTTTTTTTTTTTTTTTGACAGACAGAGTGGATAGTGAGAGAGAGAGACAGAGAGAAAGGTCTTCCTTTGCTGTTGGTTCACCCTCCAATGGCCACCGCTGCTGGCGCACTGCGGCCGGCACACCGCACTGATCGGATGGCAGGAGCCAGGTGCTATCCTGGTCTCCCATGGGGTGCAGGGCCCAAGCACTTGGGCCATCCTCCACTGCACTCCAAGGCCACAACAGAGAGCTGGCCTGGAAGAGGGGCAACCGAGACAGAATCTGGCACCCCGACCGGGACTAGAACCTGGTGTGCCGGCACTGCAAGGCAGAGGATTAGCCTAGTGAGCCGCGGCGCTGGCCCGTACTGTTCTTATTTTCATTTACATAGAGAGAGGTGAGGCCTAGAGACAGCTAAATAAAATTGTCCTAAGTTATAAAATGAATATATGGGTGAACTGGGATTTGATTCCAAGAAATCTGACTTAATCATGACTCTGAACCCTCCCAGAATATATTGTGTTGCTTCTCCATGCATATTCATTGAATGGATGAAAAGAACATTTAGCTGGCCTCTCTAGAGATGACAAGGCTCTACTTATACATGGTGTGAGGAATCGTGGAAATGCCCTGACTGAGAACATCTTTGGCACTTTATGATTTCTGGAGTCATGGACGTGGAGCTAGGGCTAGAGTGTACCATGGCTGGAAAGATGTGAGTTTTAGTGAATTTCCTTGGGTGGGGCCTTGGTTCCTGGAACAGAAGCCTGGGGTGATGAAGAAGGCATCAGGAGGCAGCATAGGGCCAGGCATCCAGCCCCTGGCATGGGCAGGCCTTGCTTCTCATCCTGCTGCTGCAACAGCTCAGCTGACTCATTCGTTCAATGAGTTTTGCATCCCTTAAATGTTCCAAGAACTGCTACTTCTTCCTCTTACATAAAATGGTGATGGTACTTCCTACCTTGAAGGATGTTTGAGAGGATTCTCTGGGACATTCAGGAAGGTACAGCCCAGGGACCTTCTATGGGTACCTTTCTCACCTCTCACCAGATTGTTCTCAGCTGAGGGCCAGAGTACAGGTTTGGTACACAGGCAGGAGTCAGAAAACCATCTATGGACCCCAGGAGCAGCCAAGGGTGGGACCTCAAGCTGAGGTCCAGGGAAAGTTCTGGGTGAGTCAGTGGAGGAAGGCAGAGTTCAGAGGAAAGTCAGGAAGCCAAGGGTCTGAGGTTGTGCAGTTGGGAATAAGCTAAGGATGGGGCAGGGTGTGCTGCTAATCATGACCGTGATTGCTAGTTAATGCTTGAAGCTCATCCGGGTGGCTGGCTGGAGTCTGAGAACAGTGCTGTTAGAGAGGAAGATATTGGGGCTAGCACTGTGGCATGGAGGGTAAAGCCACCATCTGCAGTGCCGGCATCCCATATGGGTGCCCGTTCGAGTCCCAGCTGCTCCACTTCTGCTCCAGCTCTCTGCTATGACCTGGGAAAGCAGTTGAATATGGCCCAAGTCTTTGGGCCCTTGCACTGGTGTGGGAGACCTGGAGGAGGCTCCTGGCTCCTGGCTTCAGATCGACACAGCTCCAGGCATTACAACTCGATTGGGGAGTGAACCAGTAGATGAAAGACCTCTCTCTCTGCCTCTCCTTCTCTCTCTGTGCAAAAAAAAAAAAAAAAGGAAGGAAGATATTTTCCTCATCCTGGTCTTTGATGGGCCTCCTTGTCCCGCTGCTACTTCTTCCAATTCCCGGGGTGCAGGTGGAAATCAGCAACCACTGCGCCACACTCTGACTCATGCAGACTTAGCCCATCCAGGGGCTGAGCATAGGAGGTGTTTCTCACTGTCCTCCTTTCTTCCCCAGGACCAGAAGGGAAGTGACCTGTACAAGGACATCTCATCTACAGACTTACATCTACATCAGATGCCCTGCCCGCTGGTGTAGACCAGGATTCCTCAACCTTTACACTATTGACGTGTGGACCACCTGCTTCTTCAGGTGCAGAAGCTCCCACGTGCATGCTCAGGTACATAGCAGTACCCTGGCTCCTGTGCTTAGTGATCCCATCATTAAAATCACCCCAATGCTTCCAGACAATGCCAAGTGGCCCCCGGAGTGTGAAATGTTCTCACCTCCACTGAAAACCATGACTCCAGACAGAGATGGGGAGGGACAAGTCATGCTCTCTAACTTACCTTCATCAAAGGCTAAGCTGAGGTTTTAGCTTACATTTTTGCTCTTCCTTTTAACAACTCACAAGTTGTTGTCAATGCAGATGAGGGTCCTCCCAGAGAGCTCAGAGGGTAGCTTAGGGTGAGTGCATAGGTCACAGGTGGATCAAACCTCTGTCACTCATGTGTGTCTTCCTGCTGGGTTAATTCCTACTCTCAGAGTTGGAGAATTATCAAAGGGGCACTAAATCCCACCACTGGCTTGATATTTGGGGCTAAAGTTCAAGGGAAAGCCTTGTTGGGTCTACTTGAATACCCAATGATCAGATGAGCCACGAAGTACAAAGGCAGGTGCTGATACCCCAGCGGGCTGGCAGCCTCATCTCAGCAGCGGCTGGCAGGTAGACCAGTTGGCTGTGGTCCCAGTCCACGTTTTCTGAGAATCAGAGACAAGATATTTTTGTGTGTTTCTGTGTGTGTGTGTGTGTGTCTGGAGAAATTTTCTGCAGGGCTTCTGCCTGCAGCCAAAAGCCAATCCCAGGCTTGCAAAGTTTGGACTGAGCTTTCCAGAGGCTGTTTGTCAATCCTGGGTCATGTTCCTGGCTGAGCGTCACCCACAGGCACCGTGCCCTGGACAGGACCAATGCACAGAGCAGAGAGGCCTCATTTGCAGCTCTGCAGAGGCAGCAGCCTTTAGGCTAATTAATAAATCATCAACACATTTGTGGTGTGAAAAATGAAATATTTATGCTCGCCAGAGTAATATTTCTGTCTTGCAGCCCCATGCTCTGTTGAAGCCTGATGGAGGCTGAAGTAAATACCAGCTGGTGTAGAATGAGTGGAATATAATTACTCGCTACTAAGTTAAGTGAATATTAAAACACAGAAGTCACAGGCACTGGCACTTGTCCGTCCCTGGCTCCACTGCCCGGGAAAGGCCGTCCTGACCTGATGTTTGGCTCTGTGGCAACATACAGCCAGGATCTCAGTGAAGGCTTTGGTTTTCAGTGATGGGGAAGTAGCCGGGACAGGCTGCCGAGAAAGGCAGGGTGTCGCCCACCTGTCAGGACAGTGGGGAGACCTTCCTGATGCCTGAGAGACTGTGTAGTGTCATGAAAAAGATGTGGATTTGGGGCCAGAGAGGCCAAGGTCTGTGTCTGACCTTGGAAATGTATAAGCCACGTGATCTTGGTCAAGGTCCTTCACTTCTCTGTGGCTCACTTTGCCTACCTAGAAAAAAAAAAGGTGCCACTGCATGGGGTGACCAGAGAACTGTGTTGCAGAAATTCGTGGGCAGAGTTGTTCATAGGGAGGGGGAAGTAGAGATGATGAGCAAGCAAAGGGACACTTGGGAGGGTCCGGAATTGGCTGGAGATTTCTGTGACCAGAGGGTCAGTGGGGACTCAGGTTGTGGATCTGAACCAAAGCCTGCAACAGATTGGAGTCCAGAGGGACAGCTGCCTGATGAAGGGAGTGGAGGAGATATGAGCTAGGTGCAGGCCTGGAACCAAATGGCCCTAACAGCAGGTCTGAGCCAGCCCAAAGCCAAGAGTAGGCTCCATCCTGGTCTCCCACATGGGTAGCAGAGACCCAAATATTTGGGCCACCATGTGTGCCCTTCCCAAATGCATTAGCAGAGCAGCTGGGACTTGAACAGGTGCTCCGATATGAGATGTTGGTGTCTCAAGCTTAACACATTGCAACACAACTCTGGTCCCATCTTTTTACTTTTGAAAATAAGTACAGACACACACACCCCACAGTCTGTCCTCTGGGTCTGTGATTTCCACATCTGTGCATTCAACTAACTGCAAATCAAAAATCCTCAGAAAAAAAAAAGTAGTGTCTATAATGAACACGTACAGATTTTTTCCCTCCTCATTATCCCCTAAAAAGTACAGTATATCAGTGATTTACATAGGGTTTAAATTGGACTATAATTAATCTAGAGATGATTTTTTAATAGAGATTTATTGACTTATTTGGAAGTCAGAATTACAGAGAGAGAGGGAGAGGGAGAGAGGGAGGGAGGCGGGGAGAGACAGAGAGAGATCTTCCACTGGTTCACTTCCCAGATGGCCACAACAGCCAGGGCTGGGCCAGGCTGAAGCCAGGAGCCAAGAGCCTCTTCCAGGTCTCCACATGGGTGGCAGAAGTTCAAGCATTTGGGCCATCTTCCACTGTTTTGCCCATGCCAGCAGCAGGGAGCTGGATCGGAAATGGAGCAGCTGGACTTGAACGGTACCCACATAGGGACGATGACATTACAGGCAGCAGCTTTACCTGCTATGCCACAACACCAGGCCCCAGAGATGATTGTAAAGCATGTGGGAAGATGTATATAGGTGTTGGGAGCCACTGTGCTGGTTTCCCTGTATAGGTCTTTGTTTAGACTAACCTTCAGCTGTGTTCCTGTAAGGAGGATTCACTAGAAAATTCCATTTGTACAACTCACTGATATGGTTAGCGCTTGGCCTTCTGGCTTCAGTGCTCTTTCTTGTACCTTGATAAGCACATCTGGTAGCTGTAAGACCTCGCTGTAACTCCCTTTGTCAAACTGATACTGATTCCTGTGAAATTATTCCTTTGATCTATGTTGTGGGATGACTCCTGCTTACCCTCAACTGTACAATTTTTGCCTTATACTATATAAGCCACCTCCTTCTCCAATAAAGTTGAGACCTTGATCAGAGTACTGTCTTGGTCTCCCTTCTCGTGTCTGGTTTGTCTCTCCATTCAGGTCTGCCCTCCTCATGTCCTAGTTGACTACCCCATGGGCCGGGGCAAGTGGCGCCCAACATGGGGCATGGGGAACAGGAATTGAGCTGAACGTCGCTCGAAAAGCTGGCTGTTTCATTTAGGTCGCCGCCTCATCTCATAAGAGCCACCGCAGACAATTCATCTGTGATACAGGCCCGGAGAAGGCGAGTGAAGACCTGCATAGTAGCCACTGCGTCCTGACCGGTCCGCAATACAGGCTACGAGGGTAAGTGGAGCGACGAAATTATGGGACAAACTACGTAAGCAGGAACTCTTTGTGAAAGGGTTAAATGCATCACTCAAGGCACGAGGAGCAAGGGTTAAAAAAGGCGAGCCATAGAACAGTTCACTAATGCTATAGGAATAGTCAGTCCTTGGTTCGCAGAAGGAGTCGTGAATGAGCAACATTGGGATTTGCTCGGAAAAGATTTAAATGTGCATTTAAAGAAACAAAGCAAGCCGTGACAAAGGCTGTGAAAACTTTATTACAGATGTAGAAAATAGGGTTAAAGAAACAAACCGTAGAGCAGTTTATCAGTGCTGTTGAAAAAATTAGTTCTTGGTTTGCTGAAGAGGGTGTTGTGGATAAGAAACACTGGGAGTAAAAAATATAGATCAGTGTACACTGGACAGCCCTCACCTTGCATTTAAATATTTCATTTGAAGTAAATGTTACCTGTTGTAAAGTTAATATTACTATGTGAAATGAGGAATTGTGGTGACAAAGTGTCTGGACTACCCATTATGTTTTTGTTTTATGTATTAACTCTACCCCTATTATTGATAGGAATGCTTGGCCAGATTATGCTTGGTTTGCTTTACAAAAAAATGTAAATCAAAATATGCTGCAAATAGTTAAAATTCCACAAACCTGCAAAAATGTAATAATTACATATAATAAGAGGCTGATTCCTCCTCAAATATGTTTCAATTTATCCTTAAAACACATTGAATATTATTGTGTTTGATTGCTGGATGTATACTTATATGAGAAATTTGTATTGTATTCTTATGATGTGTTAATTATGTCTACCTCTCAATGCAACTCTAGGGCCAAATGTAAGGACAGATTTTGGGATGGAGAGGCTTGTATCTAGGTTTGGCTCTGATAAACAAGTAACTTGTCTGCCAGATAACCTTCTCCTGCTCCTTGGGAGTCTGGCCAGTTCCCGGGGAGGAGGATAAAGGTATGTTTTCTGATAAACAGGTGGGCATGCTTCGTGTCTCGGCTCTCTGGCCAAGATCTGGGACGGGACGCACTGCTTGCCTAAAATCTTGGCAATGAGCCACCCTTGTCCTTGGGGGCTTTAAGGGGGAACTGGAGCAAGCCTCTGCTGCTGTTTCATCCCAGGGGAATACACAGTCAAGCTGAACGTTAAACGTGCCCATGATGATTACTGATGTTTAATTCTCAGTATGAATCCTTTTCTGGTGCTGTGTGAAGATTGCCTAGTAATGCCCACAGTGCTGTAAATTCTACAAAACATAAGTACAACACAAATATGGATCGATTGGCTATTGTGGCTGAGGTGTTCTGTGACAGTCCCTTTGATGAGAAATTAACAAAATGAATTAATTTAAAAACAGGACATTCAGAACCTGCCACTCTGCTTGGTATGTCATTACAAAAATCAACATGGAGGGCTATGCCTGATAAATGAGGGTGCTATAAATGTGGGCAGCAGGGACATGTGCAAAAAAATTGTCCAAAAGTTAAAGATCAAAATAAGACTCCTCCTGGGATTTTCCCCCAGTGCAAAGGAGGAAGACATTGGGCCAATAAATGTCACTCCAAAACTGATAAGAAAGGTAATTCATTAAAAAAATAAAGTTCAAAAAACTAGAAGCAGGGCTGGCCCCAGGCCCCATCCCAACAAAACCAACAAATTTTTGGGGCCATGACATTTGTTCCTCAATAGAACACCCTAAATCCATCAATTCCCTCCACAGAACCACAGAGGGTAGTACAGGACTAGACCTCAGTGCCACCTCCTATACAGTATTGACCCCTGAGATGGGCCCATAAGCCCTCCCTACTGGGATTTTTGGTCCTTTGCCAACTGGGATTTTTGGTCTCCTACTGGGCAGAAGTAGTACAACTATGAAAGGGTTACAGGTTTTTCCTGAAGTTATAGATGCTGGCTTCATTGGTGAAATAAAAATTATGGCTCAAGCCAATAATGTAACTTTAACTCCAGGACAACACATTGCTTAATTGATTCTGCTCCCCTTCTCTTCAATTGGTAAGTTTTTTTTTTTTTAAATAAAAGAGGAAATAAAGGTTTTGGATCTTCTGATGCTTATTGGATACAACCCATAACTAAGGACTGACCCAAATTTTTCTTAAAACTAAATAAAAAGTTATTCAGTGGTCTTTTAAATACTGGAGCTGGTGTCTCTGTTATTTCAGCAGCAAGCTGGCCCACAAATTGGAGAAAGGAAATTGCCATGTCTCAAATGTGAGGTGTTGGTCAGAGTCAGAGATTAGCACAAAGTTCCAAATTGCTGCAATGGGAGGATAAAGCAGGTAATGCTGGAGCCTGTCGCCCCTATATTTTGGCTGCATTACTTGTTAATCTATGGAGACGTGATATTCTAACTCAAATGGGGGCTTTAATGCATAGTCCAAATAAGATTGTTATCATTAACATACTTCAACAAGGTCATTTGCCAGGTAAGGGTTTAGGCAAACAACAACAAAGCATCATGTCTCCAGTTACTTTAATTGTCAATCATGACCAGAGAGGTTTGGGTTTCCCTTGATGGCTGCCCCATGCAAAAATTAAAATAAAATAAAAATCAAATAATCCCGTGTGGGTAAATCAGTGGCCTTTACTGCAGAAAAAGATAAATGCTGCACAGATATTGGTGGAAAAACAATTAACAGCAGGACATATAGTTCCTTCAAATTCTCCTTGGAATAGTCCTATTTTTGTTATCAGAAAGAAATCTGGAAGATAGCGATTGCTTCAAGGCCTAGGGCTGTTAATGCTACTGTGGAAATTATGGGGGCTTTACAACCAGGTTTACCATTACCTACTGCAATTCCAAAGGACTCTTATATTGCAATAATAGATTTAAAAGATTATTTTTATACTATACCTTTACATCCAGAAGATTGTCCCCAATTTCCTTTCAGTGTTCCATCAGTAAATTTTAAAGAACCTATGCAAAGATGCCAATGGAGGATCTTACCTCAAAGAATGGCCAATGGCCTTACTTTGTGCCAACAATTCATTGATGCTGCTCTTCAAAAAATTTGCAAAAAATATAGCAATTTATATATTATACACTATATGGATGATATTTTGATAGCTGGACCCGAGGAATTTTTGGTGATGCAATGTCTAACAGTAATGAAAGAGCAATCATCTGCTTTTGGTCTTATCATGGCCCCTGAGAAAATGCAACTTCAATATCTTTATCAATATCTAGGCTTCCAATTGTACCTATGAAAAATACTTCCACAGAAAGTCACCTTACAATTGGATTCTTTCAAACTTTAAATGATTTTCAAAAACTTCTAGGGGATATTAATTGGCTTTGTCCACATCTCCACCTCACAACAGGAGACCATAAATCTTTATTCGATATCCTAAAGGGAGATAGTTCCCTACCTCCCAACAAGTGCTTACTCCTGCAGCATGCCTAGCCTTGGAAAAGGTACAACAAGCCTTATCTCAGAGCTTTGTTTCTTGCATTGATTATAATCAACCTTTAATTCTTATTATTTTGATTACAGATTATTTACCCACTGCTCTGTTGTGGCAAGAGGCCCCTTTACTTTGGATATATTTACAGGCTACCCTTAAAAAAATGTTGTACCATATTATAATACAATAGCTGAGATTATAGCTAAAGGGAGACTAGAATGTAAAAAAATTTTTTTGGAATAAAACTGACATGTGTATGTCAAGCAACCATATACTAACAAACAGCTAATATGGCTCCTGTCTTTCACTAAAGACTGGCCTCTTACATTAGCTTCTTTTTCAGGACAAGTTCATAATAACTATCCAGCAGATAATGTGATACAATTTTTATGACATCATTCCTGTATATTTCCATGAAATACAAGCTTTCAACCCTTAGAGAATGCTGGCTTGATATTTATAGAGGGTTCCAACACTGGTCAAGCTTCTGTAATTTGTGATGGTCACCGTACAGTTATTAACACCTCTTTTTCATCTCTACAGCTAGTTGAATTAGCTGCTGTTGCACTTGCATTGCAGTCTACTTTGGATGTAGCGGTTAACATATACACTGAGAGCAAATATGTGTTCCTATCGGTGCCTCGATTGGACACTTGTTCATTCCTTCCTGAATCCACAGCTGCTTCTCCTTTGTTTTCTCGTATTTGCACTGTCATTCGACAGCATACCTGCCCTTTCTTTATAGGTCATATTTGAGCACATTCCAATCTTCCTGGACCTTTGGTAGAGGACAATCGTTTGGCAGATTCTGCTCTATGCATATATTCTATTGATACAGCAACAAAAAATTACGTTTTACATCATTTAAATGCTCATACGTTATGCTTAATACATAATATTACTCAAGAACAAGCTCGACAAATTGTAAAATTCTGTTCTACTTGCTTCATCCAGTTACCAGTACCTCACTTTCGAATTAATCCTCGCAGTTTATTCCCCAATCAACTATGGCAAATGGATATCACCCACTTCATGGAATTTGGTAAACAAAAATATATACATGTGTCTATTGATACTTGTTCTGGATTTATTTTTGCTTCCTTACATACAGGTGAAGCTACAAGACATGTTATTGCCCATTGCTTACAAACTTTTGCTTCCCTAGGAACTCCAAAACAAATTAAAATGGATAATGGACCTGCTTATATTTCTGTCTCTTTTAAAAATTTTTGTGTAACTTTTTTCTATCTCATGTTACTGACATTCCTTATAATCCTCAGGGTCAAGGCATTGTTAAACGTACACATAACACTTTAAAGCAATGTTTTAATAAAATAAAAAAGGGGGAGTTTGGGATTCTTGCCCATTCTCCTAACAAATGGCTCTCACATGCTTTATTCATTTTAAATTTTTTACATTGGATAAAGATGGTCTTTTTGCAGCTAATCAACACTGGCATCCACAAACAGCTGCGAAAAGAGCACTGGTAAAATGGAGGGATCCTATCACCAATCAATCAAATGGACCTGATCCGGTACTGGTATGGGACATGGGCTCCTAAGGGATGGGTATTTTTATGCAACCAATTTGCTTTGACATTGTTAGCCCCTGATGATTTTTGCAACTGCTCATTGGACCGGGTGGCCCCGATGCTAACATCTGTATTTCCAAAGACATGACAACGACGCTCATTACCTGAGAACTGTGATGATGGTGTCATCTTAATTGGAGACCTGCCTTTACCATGGCTATACAGCTAGTGGGAGTTCCTGGATTGGCTTATGGAAATAATCGTGGACTATGAAGGCTTACATGTTTGGTGACCAAAACAATCAATCTTACTGCTACTGCGCTATCCAATATAGCTGAAGAATTGGATCAAGTTCGTTCAGGAGTACTCTTAAACCGAGTGGCTATCGATTATTTGCTATTAAAAAATCATATAAGATGTAAATCTGTACCAGGGGGATGTTGTTTTAACATTACTAACAATGTGCCATATATAGAGTCTGTTATTGATAAACTTAAGAGTAAAATGCAACATATGTTTATTACTAACCCACTATTCATTTGGAGGGTTTCAATGGATTCATTGGTTATTAATGTTGGCTGGACCGCTACTGCTTTTCCTACTTTGTATGGGATGTTTTCCATGTGTTCTGCAATTTGTGCTAACCTCGCTACAGTCTGTATGGACTGACATTCATCATTTAAAACTTTGTACCAAACCTCCTTTGTAATCAAAAATAATTGATATTTGGCTATATGTTTCATCTCTTGCCTAATGTCAGGCTGGTCCGATGGTAGTAGGTTATCAGAATTTATCAACATTAGTGTCAATAAAGTTGGTATACAACCTCCCACTGCTAAATTTAACTGGCTTTAATATATATATATATATTGATATATATATATCAATCATTCTTCAACGGCCCTATCCTTGTCAAAGGAAAAACATCAAGTATTACGGTAAGGTATTCTAGATAATTGTGCAGCCATTGATTATCTTCTCTTATTACATCACAAAAATGCAATCAAGTTAAAAATATGTGTTGTTTTAATCTTACTGATAATTCTCTTAGTATTGCTAGTGAAATCCAAAAACTCACAGAGCTTGCATCTCACTTTACTCAAGACAAAGGGTCCGAAAGCTTATTCAATTGGCTTACATCTTGGCTGCCAAATTTCTCCTGGCTTAAAGAACTGTTTGTGGGGATTGTAATCTTCCTCATAAGCTTCCTCATAAGCCTCCTTACAGCCTATCTTGTCGGCAGGTGTTTCATGTATTTTATAACCAGGCCTTGGAAATCCCCCAGAGGATAAGACGGTGGGTAGTCAATGACGGGTAAGATGGGTTGCCGCACATATCAACCTAAGACAGGGATTCATCGATGATGATGAATTCTGATGATGGGTAAGAATGTGCAGGTGGAACCCGCAACCTAAGACAGGCACCATCGTTCGCTTCATTATAAAACAAAAAACAGCACTGCTCACAAAAACGTGACGGCATAGCACTAATGACATGTAACCTCATCTTGCTATATACAAAGAAGGGGGAGATGTTGGGAGCCACTGTGCTGGTTTCCCTGTATAGGCCTTTGTTTAGACTAACCTTCAGCTGTGTTCCTGTAAGGAGGATTCACTAGAAAATTCCATTTGTACAACTCACTGATATGGTTAGTGCTTGGCCTTCTGGCTTCAGTGCTCTTTCTTGTACCTTGATAAGCACATCTGGTAGCTGTAAGACCTCGCTGTAACTCCCTTTGTCAAACTGATACTGATTCCTGTGAAATTATTCCTTTGATCTATGTTGTGGGATGACTCCTGCTTACCCTCAACTGTACAATTTTTGCCTTATACTATATAAGCCACCTCCTTCTCCAATAAAGTTGAGACCTTGATCAGAGTACTGTCTTGGTCTCCCTTCTCGTGTCTGGTTTGTCTCTCCATTCAGGTCTGCCCTCCTCATGTCCTAGTTGACTACCCCGCGGGCCGGGGCAATAGGTTATAGGCAAATGCTTCTCCACATAATATAATAAGGGATTGGAGGGGCTAGAACTGCGGCATAGTGGGTAAAGCTGCCGCCTGCGGTGCTGGCATTCCATATAGGTGCCTGTTCAAGTCCTGACTGTTCCACTTCCCATCCAGCTTCCTGCTAGTGCACCTGGGAAGGCAGCAGAAGATGGCCCAAGTCCTGGGGCCCCTGCACCCACGTGGGAGACCCGGAAGAAGCTCCTGGCTCCAGGCTTCAGATCGGCACAGCTCTGGCTATTGCAGCTATCTGGGGAGTGAACCATCAGATGGAAGATTCTCTCTCTCTCTCTCTCTCTCTCTGCCTCTGCCTCTCTGTAATTCTGCCCTTCAAGTAAATAAATAAATATTTTTAAAAAATAAGGGATTGGAACACTCACAAATTTTGGTGTCTGTGATGATCCTGAATGAATGTCTCCTGAATACCCAGGAATAACTGTATGTGCTTATATACATATGGAGAGAGAGAAGGAGAGTGAGAAGAGAGTGAGAAAGAAAATGAGAGTTCTTAGAATTACAATCTACCTCACTATTCAGAGCCTTCCCACATCATAACTTGAAAATAATCTTGGAATTGGATATACAGACAATAGACATGCTTTAAGATCAGAGCAGGAGCTCTACATTGTGGGCTAATGGTTACACCGCTGCCTGCAACACCAGCATCTCATATGGGTGCCACTCCTGTCCCGGCTGCTTCACTTCTAATCCAGCTCACTGCTAATGCGCCTGGGCAAAAAGCAGCAGAGGATGTCCCAAGTGCCTGGGTCACTGCCACCCACGTGGGAGATTCAGGTGAAGCACATGGCTCCTGGCTTCAGCCAATGGCTCAGACCATTGTGGCTACTTGGGGAGTGAGCCAGGGGATGGAAGATCTCTGTCTCTCCCTCTGTCTCTGTAACTCTAATTTTCAAATAAGCAAATAAATCATATAAAAGAGTAACTTCAGGTTTACAGACATCGAGTCATTGACTAAGGTTCTAGTACCCTCCAGGACTCGTGGAATGACCCATGCATAATCTCCATTCTTCAAAATCTCCACCAGGCAGAGACCACCCAGCTCTGTTTGTTCCTCTCTGAACTCCTCGCTGTCATTCCTTCCCACGGCAAGGCCTCATAAGCAGTCAGGTGCTTCTTGCTCAGGCCTGTTAAGTTCTGGAGGGCTCTCCCTTGCCAGAGCCACTCTTTCCCATTCCCTGGGGCCCCACTTTGAAAGCCCCTTGTCATCTCCATGTGGAATCATTCTGACGACAGTGCTGCCCAGTGTCCAGGGTATCAGGGACAAAGTGTCCTGCAGAGGACAGATGGAGTATAAAATACACTCCTGTCTCTTACAGGGTCCCACAGGCCTCCAAAGTCCCTGTCCTCACAGAGCAGAAAGTCACCTTGAGACACAACATGGCAACTTGGGGTAAGCATTTTGTGCCGCCACATGGGATGCTCACAAGGCATGTCGGAGCACCGTGCCGGTAACCCAGCTCCTCTGCTTCTGATCCAACCTCCTGCCAAAGAACACCCTGGGAGGCAGCAAGTGATGGCTCCAGTATTTGGGTTCCTGTCACCCACGTGGGAGACCTGGATGGTGTTCCAGGCTCCCAGTTTAGACCTGGTGCAGCCCTGGCTGCTGCAGGCATTTGTAGGGCTCTCCAAATAAAATTAAAATAGCATTATAAAAGATACAACATGACATCTGTGAAACAATTATAGATCCAAAAGAATGCATACTTGACTGTATGAATATATAGATGGTAGTTGTTCTAGGAAGAAAAGAAAAAACACCTTTTTACATAGCACTTAATATGCAAAATTATTATTCTATCAATGCTACACAAAAGATCTCACTTAATCTTTACAGACATGTTGTCTGTAAGTATTTTACAGTTGAGAACATAGTTTCAAGGAGAAGAGTTTGCCTTTAGGCTGAATGCAGGGAAATGAAGGTGGAAGGATTAACAGCCATGTCTATGGTCTTCCATTTCCATGTCTACTGCATCTTTCTTCTATCACAGATATACTTTTCTTCCAATCCCTCCCCCCTCATTTCTCCCTCCCCTTCTTCATTTTCAATGTTGTTGCACATGTGTGAAAATATCATTAACTGCCTTCCATTGATTGTATTCAAGGTGGAACTGTCTCCGCTGAAAATAATTATATGTCCAAGGGTCCTCACAGATGACACATAAGTGGAGAGGAAGCACTCAGGGTAGCTTTGCGGGGTCTGGCTTTCCTCTCCCCTCACTGTAAGGAAGACTGCGCCTATCTCAGGGGTGCTGATGGGGAGCTCAAACACAGGACTTCAGTCTTGGAAGACGTGGAGAACCTGCTGTCCCTGCACTGAACCACCTGACTTTGTACTTGTTCAAATAATTCATCTTCAAGGCTTTGATACCTCACTGGAATAGAATTCCTAACTTCCTAAGTGATACAAGGGATGCAGTCTGACTTTAACAAATTTATTCATTTATTTATTTGAAATGAAAAATCACAGGGAGAAGGAAAGGTGAAAACAGAGCTAGGTGGGGCCAGCGCTGTGGTGTAGCAGGTTAAAGCCCTGTCTGGCAGCGCCAGCATCCCATGTGGGTACCGATTCTAGTACCAACTGCTCCACTTCTGATCAGGCTCTCTGCTATGGCCTGGGAAAGCAGCAGAGGATGGCAGAAGTCCCTGGGACCCTGCACCCACATGGGAGACCTGGAAGAAGCTCCTGGCTCCTGGCTTCGGAGGATCGGGTCAGCTCTGGCCTTGTGGCCACCTGGGGAGTGAGCCAGCAGATAGAAGACCTCTCTGTATTTCCCTCTGTCTCTAACTCTCTCTGTAACTCTGTCTTTCATTAAATAAATCTTTTTAAAAAAAGAAAGAAACAGGGCTAGAGCTAGACGTAGACTTTTGTAGAAAGAGATCTTCCATCTCCTGGTTCACTCCCCAACTGCCTTAAATGGCCAGGTCTGAGCCAGCCTGAAGTCAGTTTCCAGGAACCTCACTTGGGTCTCCAACATGGCTGGCTGGGGCTGAGGTACTTGGCCCATCCCCCGCTGCCTTCCCAGGAAGAACATTAGCAGGAATCTGGATCCAAAGTGAAGTTGCTGGGACTTGAAAAGCCATTCTGACATGGGATGCCAACAGCAGCTTAACCACAATACTGGCCCCCTATGTTTTTATTTTTTGAAGAAGACCTTAACTTCCATTCTCCACTTAGAGGAAAGCCTGCCTAGAGGAGTTTGCTGTGCAATGTGCCCACACTCACCCTGAGCTTGTGCTTATGGACATCTAGGCTCAGCACATTACTGCAGCGCTCCATCTACTTCTGAGCAGCATGCTCTTTCCATGCATGTGAAGATGTGACCCACAATTGTATTATTGAAAGCCTTTAGCTATTTCCTAGTCATTGTCCCCTACACATCTGCAAACTATTCATTTTCAGATGGAATAGGGACACCCCTGCCCATGTCTTTGCAATGGTTTGGATGTGTCTCCCAAAAGTTTATGTTTTGGAAAACTGAATCCCTCAAGTTCTTTGGTGAATGGGGACTCTGGGAGGTAACTAGGATCCAATGAGGTCGTGGTGATGGAGCCCTGTGACAGCCTTGGGTGGCTTTGTAAGAAGAGGGGGGAGGCCTGAGCCAGTAGCTTGCTCTGTCTCACCATGTGAAGCCCTTTCCTTGGTGACTTGAAGGAGCTCCTCTTACACGTACCGGTTATTAATGCTTTTTTGTATTAAGTGGGCTAGAGCCATGTTCTTTCAGCCTTATCTGCTACTTAACCAAATCAGGAAAGAGAATGTGTGAAATTTACAGAGGCTGAGAAATGCTTCCAGCACCACTAACAAAGCCTGGTCTCCATGCCTCCTATGAGTCCTGCAGGGACTTGGGACATTAAGGGAGGAAGCCCATCCTTGCTTTGAGGGAGCTCAGCCTGGATACAGATGACGAAGCATGCACACAAGGCCTTTGTGTTAGCCCTTGATAGGAACCAAGTGCATGAGAGTAGCATGTTTCCTTCATGCACATTTGTCTATGTCTATTAAACGTCAAGACAAAAAATTAGCACAAGAACAGCAAAGCAGCTCTTATTTCACCAAATGTAATGACAGTGATATGGGAGACACATCCGAGGACATACAGAGAGTGCCTCTTCTTCTGATTCCTGGTCTTGGAGAGACAGATCAGCCCAGCTGTCAGCAGTACTGGGTCCCTCCCTGCAGGTCCCTGGGTCAAAGCACACACCACAGGCTCCTGAGATGTAGAGGGAGTCTCCACATCAAACACAGTGAGTTTCTGCTTTCCACCTTCACTAGGGAGATACCTCACTTTGCAGGCCCTGGGGAAACGGGAGATGCTGGGAAGGAAAGAACACAGCAGTGTTGTCAGTAGCCACCTGCTACCTGGAAGGAAAAGCAAAGGTGCGGGGGAGAAGAGGGGATAAATGCTCCCTACTTCTCTGTTAAATAATGGAATATTCCTCTAAGTCCTTCATTTAAAAAAATTATTTAGGGACCGATGTGGTGTAGCAAGTAAAACTGCTGCCTGCAATGCCAGCATCCCATATGGATACTAATTTGTGTCCCTGCTAATAGCTTGAGAAAAGCAGTGGAAGATGGCCTAAGTGCTTGGGCCCCTGCACTCACATGGGAGACCTGGAAGAAGCTCCTGGCTCCTGGCTTCAGATATTCCCAGCTCCAGATATTGTGGCTATCTAGGGAGTGAACCAGCAGATGGAAGATCTCTCTCTCCCCACCACCCCGTGTGTGTGTGTGTGTGTGTGTGTGTGTCCTTCTCTCGGTCAATAACTCTGTTTCTCAAAAAAAAATACATCTTTTAAAAAAAAGGAGTTACAGAAGAGAGGCAGAGACACAGAGAGAAAGAGAGAGAGATTGTCTGTCTGTTGGTTCATTTTCCAAATAGTTGCAACAGCTAGGGCTCAGCCACACCAAAGCCAGGTGCCTGGAACTCCATCCTGCTCTCTCATTGTGGGTGGCAGGGGCACAAGTACTTGGGCTATCTTTGGCTGCTTTATTTTTTTTAAAGATTTATTTATTTATTTGAAAATCAGAGTTACACAGAGAGAGATGAGGCAGAGACAGATCTTCCACTCACTGGTTCACTCCTCAATTGGCCTCAATGGCCAGAGCTGCCCAATCTGAAGCCAGGCTTCTTCTGGTTCTCTCATGTGGGTGCAGGGGCCCAAGGACTTAGGCAATCTTCTACTGCTTTCCCAGGCCATAGCAGAGAGCTGGATCAGAAGTGGAGCAGCCGGGACTAGAACTGGTGCCCATATGGGATGCCAGCACTGCAGGCAGCAGCTGTACCTGCTATGACATAGTGCCAGCCCCTGGCTGCTCTCTAAGACATGTTAGTAGAGGGCTGTATCAGAAATGGAGTAGCCAGAGCTCATACAGGTTCTGGCATCACGACTTAACCCTCTGTGCCATGATGCTGGCACTCCCCCCCTTATGTCCTTAGACACATTCCACTTTTTACCTCCCCCACTGTCTTGTTTTCAAATGTCTGACAGTGTGTGTCTATTTTTCACACTATCTCTGCTCTATTCAAGTATGATTTCTTCCTCCACCCTTTGCACTAATCATTAATATCGATGTGCTGGAGCTTCCTTATGGCCAATGTCCTCACATTTCTGTCTGTGCCTTACCACATGCTGTCCTGATTCAACCTTCCAGGGGAGGTGTGTTCCATAGCCACAGGAATTTAGGAGAAAGCAGAGGGCCCTTGTTCCTTTGTTTTGTTCACACATGGCTCCTCTTCCATTCAATTGATGTCCACTCTCCCGCCCACACCCTACAAGATCCTCTCCCTCGATTCAGCACTTCTTCCAGGGATTGTTGGCGCATCCTCTCTCTGTACCCTTCTCCCGGCTCCCTCTGGCTGTCTGAAACATTGCTGTTCCTGGGAGCACCCTCCCAGCTGCCCCTTCTTTCCCTACCTCCTGGAAATGCATGATTTCAGTGGTCAGTTGTGTAATAACAATTCCAAAAATGAGGCGGTTGCACACGTACACGCACATCTGCACCTGTGTTTACTATGCTGCATGTTTTCTATCTAGCTGTCACGCTGCCATTTTAAACTCAACATGACCAAATCCTATCTTTCTTTCTATATTTGTCTCGGTTAATATCATTAACATCTGTTCAATTAAACATTTAGGCATCATTTACAATGCAGCTCTACCTATTTTATAAATCATGTGATTTATCATTATTTGATTAAAGTCTCTGCGAGGCTCTGGATTAGCCAAAGACCTTGTAAAAATCCTCAGAATGTTCATCTTGTCTCCTTTTCTTACAGACTTGAGACTCTTTATTTTATATGTTGGCTTTACTGGAGCACAGTACCAGATATTTGGTCAAAGGTTATCCTAGATGTTACGGTGAAGATAGTTTTTTCGGCTGAGATTTTGGTGAACTTTGGGTAAAGCAGATTTTTCTACATTAATGTGTGTGTGCCCTGTCTCATCAGAGGAAAGCCTTAACAGAACAAACACTCATCTCCACTGAGCAGAGGAGATTCTACCAGTACCGTTTTTGTACTTGAACCACAACTCTTCCTGGGGTCTCTGGCCTGCTAGCCTGCTCCACATTCAAGAGAGTCCATTTCCACCTTGTTCTTTTCATAAAATACATTTTGAATGACCTTTGGGAGAGCCCCTTGTATGTATGGCTTTCAAATTATTTATCATCGGAATAAGCATCTTTTAATTCCATTGTCTATGAACTTGATTTTTCTAAAGGTTTATTTATTTTATTTGAAAGTCAGAGTTATAGTGAAAGAAAAAGAGAGAGAGAGAGAAAGGAGACACAGAGACACAGGTCTTCCACCTGCTGGTTCACTCTTTAAATGGCTGCAACAGGGTAGGATAAGGTTGAAGCCAGGAGACAGGAGCCAAAAGCTAGGAGCCAGGAGCCTCTTCTGGGCCTTTCATATGAGTGGCTAGGGCCCAAGCACTTGGACCATCTTCTGTTGCTTTCCCAGGCACATTAGCAGGGAGCTGATTGGAAGTGGAACATCTGGGACTAGAACCTGCACTCCAGTATGGGAGGCCAGCAATGCAAGTAGTGGCTTAACTTGCTGTGCTAAAATGCTGGCCCAGTCCATAAACTTTTTGAAGCAGTTGTATGTGAGTGTGTGTGTGTGTGTGTGTATCATGGTTTTGAAATATATATCCTGTTTGCTCTGTTTCTCTGGAGAACCCTGACATAGGAACTGATCCTATATTTTCAAATGAGATCATTCACCTGTGTGTTTTTTTTTTTAAAGATAAAAAAAAGACATTCAAGTTAACAGCCAAACAAAAATAAGTAAACAGGTGCCAGCACTGTGGCATAGCAGGTTAAGCCTCTGCCTGCTGCACTGGTATCCCATATTGGTGCTGGTTCATATCCTGGCTACTCCTCTTCTGATCCAGCTCTCTGCTGATGGCCTGGAAAAAGAGTGGAAGATGGCCCAGTGCTTGGACCCTCTACCTCCTGTACCCACATGGGAGATCCAGAAGGAGCTCCTGGATCTTGGCTTCAGATGGACCCAGCTCCGGCCATGGAGGCCATTTGGGGAGTGAACCTGTGAATGAAAAGACCTCTCTCTGTTTCTCCCTCTATCTGTCTGTTAACTCTGCCTCTCAAATAAATCTTAAAACAACAGAAAAAAAAAAGTGATAAAACAATGACAGAAAATCTATTCAAACTCACCACCAATGTTAAGTCTGTGGTCCAACCTCTCCCACCCGCACCCTACCCACCCGCAGTGCCTTTGTACTCTACTTTGTGCTGCATTTTTGCCTTTGAATATTTGTCCATTTTTCCTGCCCAACTTTTCTCAGCTTCTCCGGTGGTTTAGGTGTGAACTTCTCCGTGCCCCATAACCCTGCTTCCCTATCTTTCTTTTGGCAGTTTCCACATTGAATGGCAACAATTTATGTCCATTTTCCTCAAAAGATTTAAACACCTTGAAGACTGGAGCTCACAGCCCTTGCCACCTGACAGGTCTTAGATCATTCTTTCTGGAACAGAATACCTTGAACCTGTAGCTGATGTCTCCCGATTTAATTCTTCCTGGATTCAGAAGGTATACTCAGTTCTCAAGAGGAGATCACATCCCACACTCTTCCCCTCTGAGTCACTGACATTCCAGCATCGTCTCATTAACCCCTCCTATGCTGCAGGGCTGGCTCAACTCCAAGCAGGAAGCCCAGGAGACAATGAGGCTGACCCCTAGGGACTCCCAACCCTTGAGAGCAAGAACTCAGGTTGAGTGCAGGCAGGAGGTGACCGCAGGGCACGCTGCAGCTGCTTGCTCTGTGCAAGTAACCAGCATGCAGATTGTCACCCTAAGACCATCCTCATCTGGGGCTAAGCCTTGCAGAAATGGGAACTGCTTTAATCATGCGCTAGGGTTCTCCTGGTGGATCAGGGCTATGTTCTTCTCCTAATGAATGAAAAAACAGTAAGTAGATAGAACGAGGCCTATTTCTTGGTGGCTGTCAATCAATATTGCCTAGAGTTGAATGGTGTTGGGGGAAGCGTCTCAGCCTTGGAGGCTGGCTTACTTGAACTAAGGAGGGGTAAATGTGAGTGAAGAGTGTTGTTCCTCCTACACCATTTTGGCAGAGCATTTCATCACACACCTCGTGATGGGTCACGTGATTCAGCGTGAGCCGCATTCATCTCCATTTGCACTTTAGCACTCACTATATGATACTGGGCAGTCTTTTGCCTCTCTGCTTTCAACTTCCTCGTCCGTAAATCAGGTCTCATAAACTGCTTCTCCATCACATTGCCGAGAGGCATAAATGAATTAAAATATGTCCAAGTGCCCATTGCCAAAAGTCACTCAATAAAGTGCTTGTTGAATCTGCGCCCTTCACACCCTCTTTATTATAGGCAATCACGGTTCTTTTTTCCCCATTCTGTGTACTGTCAGCCTTGCCAAAACACTCAGACTGTATTAACCTTGTGGTAATAAAGAAAAACAGCAAGCTAATTTGGGGAGCTTCCAGTAGCAAAACCGTCTATTAAAATTTTGAAAATGGTATAAAAACTATATGGCCACAACAGTTTCTCTGTGTTTGGCTTGGGAACTGGAGATGAACCTCATATTTCTAGTTCTCAGCTTTCACTGTTTGCTTCCAGAAAAGACAATTTAAGTGCTGGTTATTAGTGCTGTCAAAGCTCAGAAGTGAAGCAAATCTTGCTCAAATGACTGACAGCTACAAATTAATTTTATTTTCTTTAAACAACTAACCAGCCTGATGTTCATGCAACTGACAGGCCTCATGGAGTGTCCTCTTGGCCCAGTGCACCACGATTTGTAGTACAAATTGCTGTTTCCATTCAGCTGCTTCTCTCTCTCTCCCTCTCTCCCCACCCCCATCAATTGATTTATTTAGTTGAGAAGCAGATAGACAAGACAAAGACAGAGACAGAGAAAACTTCCACTTGCCAATTCACTCCCCAGATACCTGAAACAGCAGGAACTGGATGAGGCTGAAACCAGGAGCCTGGAACTCCATCCAAGTCTCCCACATGGGTGGCAGGGATCCAATGTTAGAGCCATCACTGCTGTCACCTAGGGTCTGCATTAGCAGGAAGCTGGAGCCAGGAGCCAGAGCCAGGAGCCAGAGCCAGGCATCTAACCCAGGCACTCAGTTACCGGACACTAGCATCTTAACCAGCTTCTTATCAGGTTGGCCCAACACCTGCCTGCACTCAGCTTCTAAATAGGAAGACACTGTAGTTTGTTAAGTTACACCTGGGTGATTGAAAAGTGCAGGTAAGAATCCCACCTGTTGAGGAATAGGCTTGTTAGATGTTTATAACAGAAACAGCGTCACATTCATAATGAACTAACTGATAATATCTGTGATCTCTTAGCATAATGCATACAGAAGCACTGACCAAACACCATTTTAAGTGTCAAGGATGAAAAGAAAAATGCTAAGCAATCTCTTCTTATAAAGTTTCCAGAGGTTAAGAGCAAGAAAGACAGAAATAAGGACTGTTGGGGGTTTCAAAAAGTTCATGGGGAATGTCATTAAAAGGTAAGTTTATTTTGGTGCCAAAACATTTGAAATCCATGCATATGATGGGTCATCAAAAAAGTTCATGGAAAATGTGAATTTTGGAAAATCTTTGTGCAGATTTCAAAATTTTGGGATCAAGGAACACTTATCTCCTAATTTTATTTTTCCTAATTTTAATTTATCTATTTTTATTCACATGATTTTATTTATTTGAAATGCAGAGAAACCAATAAACACTTTTTTCCCCTTTGCTTTCTTATTTTATCCCAGAGAGAGAAAGAGGGAGTAGGGGGAGAGAGCGAGGGAGTGAGCTCCCATCTGCTGGCTCACTCCCCAGATGCCTATGGTGCCCCCACCAATCTAGCTGAGACCAAGTCCTGGAGCTTGGACCTCAGTCTGGTCTCCTCCATCACTGCTGCCTCCCAGGGTCTGCAGTAGCAAGAAGCTGGAATCAGGAGCCACATATAGGAATTGAACCGACACTCTGATGTGGGATGCAGATGTCCCAGCAAACATCTTAACCACTAGGCCAAATGCCCATGCCTCTACCAAGATGTATCATCATATTATAGGCAGCAGAGACATAAAAGAGAGGCCAGTCATTTTTATGGGCAGAGAGTGAGGTGGGGGAATAATTCCTTTAAGAGGTGCCTTACCTGCTGCTATTATACACAGTGATGTCCACAGTCTTCCTTGTATGGCTCAGTGGATTTTTGCATACAAGGACAACTGTGTAATTATTATCCAGACCAAGACATTGGCTGTGATATTTTCATCTCCCAAGAAAGTGTCATTGTGTCCTCTCCCATTCTTCTGCACCTCCTGAGGTAACCACTATTTTATTACCATGGGTTAATAAGGTCTGCTTTCTAATTTCACATTTATAGATGCTTATGGTATATTCTGATTTGTAAATATTTTCTTCAGCCCAACACTTGTCTGTGAGTGCCATCCATGCACTCTGTGTTCCTGTGGCTCCCTTCATGGCTAGGAGATATTCCATTATATAAGGATGAGTTCAGATCTTTTCCAGGTGGGCGGTGGAGAGAGATGCAGCTAAAATGTAAGCATAATGTATTGGGGGGTGCAGTAAACTGTGGTTGTATTATAGGGATTTGGGAATTGACTCAGGAGATTGGACTGAAGAAAAGATTGGAGTTACGGAGGGAAAGAGTTGGTATGTAGTGCAAGAAATTTGAACTCTGTTTTTTAGATTATCCCTAGGGGCTGCTGTTTATGGCACAGCAGGTTAAGTCAAAACTTGCTATGCTGGCATCCCATATCTGAGTACCAGTTCACATTCCAGGTCCTTTGCTTCTGATCCAGCTCCCTGCTGATGCATCTGGGGAAGCAGTGGAAGATGCGCTACTATTTGGGGCTCTGCTGCCCATGTGGGAGACCCAGATGGAGGTCCTGGTTCCTGGCTTTGGCCTGGCCCAGCTCCAACTGTTGCAGCATTTGAGGAATGAACAGTAATTGGAAGATCTCCCTCTCTCTCTCTCTCTTCTCCCTCTCTCTCTGTCACTCTGCCTTTCAAACAAATAAAACAAATCTTAAAAAAAAAAAAAAAACACTAAGAATGATCAGCGTTGTGGCACAGCAGGTTAAAGCCCTGGCCTGCAGTGCTGGCATCCCATATGGGCGCTGGTTCAAGTCCTGGCTGCTCCACTTCCAATCCAGCTCTCTGCTATGGCCTGGGAAAGCAGCAGAAGATGGCCGAAGTCCATTGAGCTCCTGCACCTGTGTGGGAGACCTGGAAGAAGCTCCTGGCTCCTGGCTTCAGATCAGCTCAGCTCTGGCTGTTTCAGTCATTTGGAGAGTGAACCAATGGATGGAAGACCTCTCTCTCTCTCTGGCTCTACCTCTTTCTGTAACTCAGTATTTCAAATAAATAAAATAAATCTTAAAAAAAAAACACTCAGAGAGTATTATGATCAGACTAAGTGTTAGACCTATTATTCAGTTGTAAAAATGACACATGTGTTGGGGTGAGGCGAATCCAGAATCAGGGCCCTCATCGCAGCCCAGGAGGCTTGACTGGGGACACGGGAAAGAGAGAAGTGGAATAATCAGAGGCAGCCATGTCTTTGGAGGCGGACAAGAAAGAGAGGGAGGAGCCAAGGAAAGGAGTCAATTTTGGGGCTTAAAAACCTAAGCTGTAAGCATGAGTGTGTGACCTGGTGGGTAAGACACTGCTGGCCCACATCAGAGTGCCTGGGTTTGAGCTTTGACTGCAGCTCCCAACTCCAGCTTCCTGTTAATAGAGACCCTGGGAGATCGTGATAATGACCCAAGCAGTGGGGTTCCTAACACCCACAGGTGAGTCCTGGATTGAGTTCCCAGCTCCCAGCTTTGGCCTCAGCACAGCCCCAGACATTGTAGGCATTTGGGGGAGTGAATCAGTTGGATAGGAGATCTCTCTGTGTCTATCTCTACCTCTTTGTCTCTCTGCCTAACAGACAATCATACAAGCCGAGATGCCGAATGCAAGACAGGAAGCAGTCAGTGACTGAGAGATGAGCCCCCACCATTGATGTTCATTTGACTCTGGGATGTGAGAGGGAGCCAGGGTGCCCAGATTCTTTCTGCAGGTTCCCCACACCCTGACCTGAGCTGGGGTTAGCAGCAGAGCCCCTAGGAGATGGAAAAAACACCTCAAGGAATTATGCACACTTAATTTACATCTGGGTCTGAATTCCCCTGCCTACCTTCCTGTCACTTTGCCATTTCAAAGAATAGCATACCAGGACTTTTTATTCCAGCCCTGTGGTGGTGCCCTTTTTGAGAGAATAAATCCCAAGTAGTGTTGCCAAGAGCCAGTGACATTTGCCATGTTTGAAAAGGCCTCATTTTGAAGAATGATTATTGATTCTTTTTCACATTTCAGATCCCTCCCTTTGATGCTGCCTTTTACTGGCCCTGGTAAGCGGCCCTCAGCTGTGTGCCTGGCTCCTTGACACAGCAGTTCACCCACAAAGAACACACTGTTCTTCCAAGTGGCACTCACCCTGAGCCTCTCCCTAAGAACAGTTACTGCTTCTCTGAATATCTCATCACACAGAGGAGCTCCTCCAAGCCTCACCCCTGTGGCTGAAGACATGCAGATACGTTGTTCATCAATGAACGCAGGTGATGATGGGAGTATGCAGGGAGAGGGATGAGAGACATCGGAGAGCTTCATTAGGATGGGGGTAGCAATTCTGGGATCACATCCATTCTGCAAGTTGTAGCAAGAAGTAGCATTAGAAGGCGGGGATGGGTAGAAGGGCACAGTAAGCCAGGAGAAAATGGTAATGTTTTGTAATTGCACATAATTGGTACCTCAGGGATAAATGTTGAAGAGAACTCCTGGGCATGGCTGGTGTCCCTGCTGCAGCTGAAGGATCTGGTTTCTGGTTCTAGAATCTTGAGATCACCTTGTGAGTGTTAGAAGTGAAGCCTCACATCCAATGGCAGTGATGGTTTTGTGAGTCCAAGGAGAAGAGGATAAGGCAAGAGTACGCGGTAAGTCCTGATATATGCTCCACATATTTGGCCTGGGTTATTTATTCTGTTGCATGTGTCCCTTGCAATGTCCTTGCCTTAAAGGCATTGGTAATAATAGACAGAGCCTTGCTCATCAATGAACTTAGGGATCTGGAAAGAATTTCTACTGAATAGTAATTTAAGTCCTTCTTGGAAAGGTGGGACTGGCATTGAAATATATGACAGAATATACACATATGCAGTGTGCATACATGCAATCCATGTGGACTTACATATAGGTGAGTAGTTGAGTAGTTACCATTTGGAAGACAAAGTCTAAAACTGTGAATTAAGAAGCTCATTTGATGACTAGAATGAGGTAATTACTATCCTACCTCCTCCTATAGACCAACCCTCTGCAAGGAGTATGGGTGCTTTTGTTTAAGACCTGAAGATCCCAACTTGTGCTCTCCATTATGCTACTGTCCTGCCAGCACCAGCATCTCTAAAGAGAGTCTGTGAGATCAAATTGGCACCAGGTGGTTGAAATGTGTCCACAAAGGATGGACACGCCTATGCATTGCATTTCCTGCCTTCTCTGGATGGACACATCCCAGTGCCATCCTGGACACTGATATCTCTTCAGAGTGCAACATCTGCATTGTAGGAGTTTATACACCCCCTTGAGTACTGAGGAATCTGCTGCCTCCTTCTGAATGAGGTAGCTGGGCAAGACCAAGGCAGGATAACAAGACTAGTGATTTAAATAACTTTAGTCAAATAATAGGATGGGTCTATTTTTCTCCTTTAACAAGTTACATTGTTCCACTTCCTATTTAACATTGGAAATAATTGCACTTATGCTTTTGCATCAGCTTCTATGCTGCCTTCTTATTGATTGTCCTGTGTTGACAATTTTCAGTTTAATATGATAGTTCTCAATGATTATGTGCACAATAATCACATGAGAAATGAGCTTAAACTGCAGTGATCCACACCTGGGTCCAAATCCACCCAAACAGACTCTCCAGGAAACGTAAATTCATATCATCATGATCCGTTCTGATTCTGATGCTCACCACTGGTTAATCAACCTAAGAGTCCTCTTCAGGTTTACCCTGATTTCAGTTGTGGACTCAAACATACCCTGTGACCAAGCTAAGTTCTTCCATCCTCAAATTCTGGTTGCTTCTGCGTGGTGTTAACAGCTTTGTCTGCTTCCAACATGTTGGTCAGCTCTGTTGTCTTGGGTCATCAGAGGGTCAACTTTCTAGCCCGTTGCTCAGTGAAGAGCGGGCTGTGGCATGTATCAGGCCTCCCATCCACAGGGGAAGAGGTAAGGAATCTACAGGTGGTGACTCCATGGTCCCAAATGTCCTTTACAAGGGTGTGAAGCTAAGGGACCAAAATTTCAGGCAGTCAACAAGAACAAATGTTGAAAACAAGCAACTATCTCAAATGAGCAATTGGTACTGTTTCAGAAACAGTCACTGGATTTCAAATGTGTCAAAGTTGGATGCACAGAGAAATCTCTTTGGCAAGCAGGAGAATAAGTACCAGCCCATGAAATTGTGTGTTGGACACAGGGCTGCCCCTGGCTTCACAGCTTTGGGGTCCTGCTCACCCAGTGCAAATGTTTCCACTTCTTGGAGCACTTCAAGATCTTAAGAGCCTTCTGAAAATCTTAGGATGTTCTTTCTTAAAAAAAAAAAAAGACAGCATGTTAGGGCAGGTGTCTGGCTTGATGGTCAAGATATCAGCCAGGATGCTCATGTCCCAAATTGGAGTACCTACCTCCACCTCTCCAGCTACTGACTGCAGCTGATTGCCAATGCAGATGCTGGGAGGCAGCAATGGTCACTCAATTAATTGAGTTCATGATACCCACATGGGGGACCTGAATTGAGTTCCTGGCTCTCGGCTTCAGCCTTTGCTCAGTCATTGTGGGCATTTGGTGAGTGTTTCTCTCTCTCTCTCTCTATCTCTCTCTCTCTCTCCCTCCCTCATTGGTCTTGCTCTCTCTCTCTTCCTCTCAAATATATGAAAATTTGAAAACAGGGTAATGTTAATTGCTATAATAAAATATAACATTTCAGTGCTTTGAGATGATAGAAATACATTTCTTACTCATAAAACAGTATAATGTGGATATTCCTGGTCAACAGGTGACTTTCTCCTGGCAATGATACTGGAACCCAGGCTGCTTCCATCTCATGGTTTCACCTTCCCCTAGGGTCTGCAACCAGTTGGCAGACGAGGAACTAGAGAATGAAGCAGGCAAACCCTATTCTTAACTGCCTCACATCCAAAGAAACATGCAGCACTTTGTTCATTTACTTTTTTTCAGTGTTCTTTTTTTTTTTTTTAAGTAGACAGAGAGATCTCCCATCTGTTGGTTCATTCCCCAAATACCTGCAATGGCACAGCTGGAGCTTAAGCAGGGAACCAGGAACATGATCCAGCTCTCCCACATGGGCAGCGGGACTCCAACTGCTTGAGCCATCACTCCTGCCAGGATGTACACTGGCAGGAAGCTGGTAAGGGAGCTGGATCCAGAACTTGAACCCAGGCACTCTGATACAAGAGGTCATTGTCCCAAGAGGCAGCCTAGCTGGAGTGTGTAACAACTGCCCATCATTTATTTTTGACAAAACCTGGTCACATGGCCTTACCTGGATTTAAGGTGTCAGGAATTGACAGCTAAAATCCCTGCTTAGACATGTGGTTTGCACTACCAACTCAAAAGCAAAGCTGGAGTTTTATTCCTTGTGCTGTGGTCTGAAAGTGTGTGTTCCTCTGAAATTCCTATGTTGAAACCTGATCTCAGGGTGGTGGTATTAAGAGGTAGGACCTCTGGAGGTGGGTGAGAGATTAGGGCTCTTATTAAAGAGCCATGGGGGGGGGGGGGCTTGTGTGCCCCTCCATCTGCTAGCACCTTGATCTTGGACATTCCAGCATCCAGGGTGATGAGTGATGCATTTATGCTGTTTACAAACCATCCAATCTGTGGTATTTTTGTCATAGCAGCCCAGATGGACTCAGACACCTTGTTAGGTGGATCCTCAGCATGAAACTCCCTCGAATATGTATAAGGTGCTGTATGTGTGCTCCACAGTGAGGAGCATGTGGCCAAGATGGATTTGTTCTAGGACATCTCTGCCTGAGTGAACCTTGCCTTGAGCTAGTCCTCATTCACCTACAGTCTTCCCTCCCATCATCTGTGTGAAATTATTATACAAAATTAATTCACTTAGTAACAATGGCTGAATCCAATAACACTGAATTTTTAACCTGCTGTTTCCTAACCAGTTTCCCAGAAATTGCATTCTACAGGGCCCGGTGCTCCTCCTTTCAGTTCAATGTAATTCTCAACAATGTGTAAGCAGAAATGAGAGGTTGTTAAACAGATTTTTTAAAACATGGCTTTATTGTGCAACATAAAGCAGAAGCCACATCTGAGATGGGTATGCTGAAGAAGCTGGCTTCTGTGGAGGTAGATATGCACACAGCCTCGCAGGCTGTAGAGTTTTGTGCAAGCCAAGGTTGTACAGGCTTTGTGCTTAGAACTGAAATCAGTGTGATGTCCAGACCAGGATGTTACTGGAATGTTCTCTCTCCAGCACTGGCTAGTGACCAGGTGATGCTGGGGTTGTGACTGTGAGAGCCTGCTGGGCATCCCTCAGTGGGAGAGACCCCATCTATTGTAAATGGTGTAATCGGGGATCGGAGTTGGGCTGTCCTTGAGAAGTCAGCAGCTCTCCTGGGAGCAGCTCTGTGGTGCTGCATCTTGAATCACATCTCACTGCATCTTGAATCACATCTCAGCTCTTGGGCGGCTTTAGAGACAGCAGATGGCCTTCTATGCCACAGCAGAGTCAGAACACCCTCACTCAGCTTTGGGGCAGAGCTGATCTGCCATTGATGTTGGCTGCACTAAGATATCAGTTGTCTTGGTTTTAGTGACATGTACATGGCATCTTTTGTAGACAAAGTCAGATCTATATTATACACCATGAGCACTGGCAAATTTCTATGGGGTGCTTATGTGCTTGGCACTTTAATAGGTACAAGAGTAATTCAAAGGGTTTGTAGAAATGAAATTAAAAGGTGAGTTCCTTTTAGTGCCAACAAAATTTGAAATCTATGCATAGTTTTTTCATAGAATGCATTTCCCATGAACTTTTTGAAGATCCTTCATATACATGGATTTCAACTTTTCCCCAAAATTTATTTATTTACTTGAAATGCAGAGTGACAGAAAGAAAGAGGAAGAAAGAGAGAGAGAGAGAGAGAGAGAGAGACCTTCCACCTGTTGGTTCACTCCCCCCAAAAGGCTACAACAGAAAGGTCTGGTCCAGGTTGAAGCCAGGAGCCAAGAACTCCGTCTGAGTCACCCATGTGGGAAGCAGGGATTCAAGTACTTGGGCCATCAGTGACTGCTTTCCAGGGAGCTCAATAAGAAGCAGAGTAGCCAGGACTCAAACAGGCACTCCGCCATGGGATGTCGTCAGTCCATGCAATAGTTTAGCCTGCTGCCCCTGAATTTCAACTTTTAGTGCTGAAACAAACTCATCTTTTCATTCTGTTTTCCATGGACTTTTTGAAGTGCTCTCATAATTGTGAGCACGACGCAATCTAATTTATATTTTACAATAACTGTATGTGAGGGTAATATGTTACCTCCATATTTCAGAAAAGAAAATATGGAGGCATAAAGGTGATAATTAGCTTCTTGATCAAGATCCTAAGACAGAGAAATAGCAAAGCTGTGTCTTCCTCAGAGCTTGTTGGGCCCGGACATCTGAGGCCCACCCTGGAGGTGAAAAAATGTTGGCATCTCATACATGGATTCTCACTTATTTGCCCAACTCATAACTATTTATGGAACAGGTACTGGACCAAATGTTCAGAATAGAGTAGTAAACAATAAAGACAAGTTTTTCCTTCTGTATGAAAAGGCAACATGGGTAGGCATGACTGGAATTCACTTAAAATTACATAAATAACTATTTCAATGCATTTATGATCAGGGTCATGGATTAGCAGAGGGACATGGGGCAGCCCAGGACATCAGAGGTGTCTGAAAAGGGGGCCCTGGAACTGGGACCTAAAGCTGGGCATGCATTAGCCTCACAAGGGAAGTGAGGAGCACATCAGTGAAGAAGCAGCATGTGTGCAGGGGCCCAGAGATGCCGCCAAGGTAGAAGCTCAGCAACACGGAGCTCCACATCACGGGACCACAGAGGGCCAGGCAGAGGGAGCAGGGAGCAGGGATGAGCCCAGGAAGAGCCCCAGAATCCATAGGGATAGTGGAGGGAAGCAGAGACCAGTTCCCAGACTACACACATTGTCAGAGATCTTGTAAGGCTGAAGGCGGCCAAGGGCTCTGGGTTTGCTTGTTTGTTTCAAAATCACTTTGAATGTAACCAATGAGAGTGCATGAACACTTTGCAACAGGGCATTTTCCCTTTGCCTGAGTGATCCTCTCTTATTGAATGTAAGGGAGAAGGAAGTGCTCAAAACATCCTCAGTAGTCAGGAAATCAATTATGCCAGATTTTCCAGAATATAGCTAGAAAATATAATATTGTTGAATATTAAACACACTGGATATAGGCACTACAACAATTTGGTTTCTTTAAGATTTATTTATTTGAAATTCAGAGTTACACAGGGTGAGGAGAGAGAGAGAGAGAGAGCGAGAGAGAGAGAGAGAGCATGCTATCTTCCATTCACTCCCCAGATGGCCTCAATAGCTAGGGCTGGGCCAGGCTAAAGCCAGGAGTTAGGACCTCCATTTATGTCTCCTATGTGGGTGTCAGGGGCCCAACTACCTGGGTCATCTTCTGCTGCTTTCCCAGGAGCATCAGCAGGGAGCCAGATCAGAAGTGGAACAGCTGGGACTTGAACTGGCTTCCATATGGGATACCGGCATTGCACCATAACACTGGCTCCCTGATTGTATTTTTTATTTTTTAAGCAACTATTTTTTAAAAATTAACTTTTTAAAATAATTTTAAACAATTTCAGCAAGAATATGAAATTCCACATACTTATGTGTTGAATCATTATGCATATACAATGTGCAATGTTCCATCAAATAAAGATACATATCCTTTCAAGTATTTAACATTTCTTTGTAGTGTAAATATCCACAACTTAATTTTCTAGTTTTTTAAAAAATATTTATTTATTTGAAAGGAAGAGTTACAAAGAGGCAGAGGCAGACTGTCAGGAGTATAGTAATGGCATGGAGGCTGTGCTGGTCCCAATAAGGCTTTTAATTATGCAGTAGTGAAATCACACATTGAATTTGCATAACACAACACACTGGAAAAACCAACCACCCAAGGTTCCCAAGGGACCTCCAGTGTTATCAGGACTTGCCTTAGCCACAGAGGGCAGAGCTGTACAGCCTCTGCAGGGGTGGTGCTCAGCCAGAAACCACAGGTCTCTAAGGGTGATTACAGTCCCAGTGTCTGGAGAGTGTTTTGGCTTCAAAGGGGCGGAGTCTCCACTCAGAGAGAGCAAGGCCTCAAGGCCTGGCGAGCACAGGGCTGGCTGGGAGAACTCTCACAGTAAGATCTGAATGCGGTGGGTTAACATGGAGCTTCTGTGAGGTTGCACTCAGAAAAATCTGTTCCCAGAGTCCCCACTGGCCTCCTCAGTCTGTGTTTTTATATATTTTTGAACAGTCAGTGTAGGGTCCCGAGGAAGGAATGTGTAGGCCATGGTTGGTTTGTATCAAGTCCATGTAGATCTCCTGCATTTGGCTTGTCTCTTGCTTATTTTTGTTAATGTTATGGTGAAGTTGTTTAATTTTAGCTCCTACACACACACACACACACACACACAACATAGGTCTTCCATGTGCTAGCTCACTCCCTAAATGGCTGCAATGGTTGGAGCTTTGCCGATCCGAAGCCAGGAGCCCGGAGCTTCTTCCAGGTCTCCCACACAGATGCAGGGACCTAAGGACTTGGGCCATCTTCTACTGCTTTCCCAGGCCATAGCAGAGAGCTGGATCAGAAGTGGAGCAGTCAGGTCTCGAACCGGTGCCTTATGGGATGCCGGCACTGCAGGCAGCAGTTTTACCCACCACAACACAGCACTGGTCCCTCTAAGCTTTTTTTTTTTTTTTTTAACAGATAAATACATAGTACATGAACATTATCTATAGTCACCTAGTGTGCAATAGAAACAGAACTTCTAACTCCCACCCCGCTATAACTTAGTGTCTGTCAATCAACCTTCCCCCAATCTTCCCTCCCCCAATCCTCCCCAGCCTCTCATAACCACCATCATATTTTTAACTTGTATATTATCACCTACACATTAGATCCCACATATGTGTGAGACCATGCAGTATTTGTCTTTAATTAAGGTTTTTTTTTTTTTTTTTTTTTTTTTTTTTTTTTTTTTTTTTTTAACAGAAGACATAGTTAACAAGACCAGCAGACACGGATGCCTGTAAAAGACTGTCTTTGGAACTAGAGCTTGGAGCAGGCAAAATGACAGCACTGGATTTGGTAACCAATGAACAAAGGCACTGGTACAAAGCCCCTGTTGAGACTATTAGAACAGCATTCACAAAATGAATAGGTCACATCACATAAAAGACAATTCTTATTGTCATTCCACAAAAGAGAAAAACTAAGCAGGCCATTCAGCTTGAATTAGTGTTATCAGTCATGGAAAAAGACAACAGATTGCAAAACAATAAGCTGACGTTTAGTGCTTATGATCTCGCCTTGTTCATTGGAATTAAGTTTGCTGACATGAAAGGCGATGGTTAGGTCTATTTCTGGGGAAGGAACACATGGTGCTCCCTCTAACAGCATGGAATCACAATGGGCCACTTAAATCTGAATGGTGCTTTGATACCTGCCTGTGATTTCAGTTGTGTGATCTCCTTTAATCCTTTCAAAATTATATTAGTCAGAAAAGATGAACCTTCTTCATCAAAAAGCACAGAGGGATTTAGGCAACCCCAAAGGTCAGACAGTAGACAAGAGCACAGGATTCAAATTTCGATCTTCTTCTGACTTAAAAACAGCCATGTTGGGGCCGGCGCTGTGGCATAGCGGATGAGGCTGCCGCCTGCAGTGCTAGCATCCCATATGGGGGCTGGTTCCAGTCCCAGCTGCTCCACCTCCAATCCAGCTCTCTGCTATAGCCTGGGAAACAGTGGAAGATGACCCAAGTCCTTGGGCCTCTGCACCCTCGTGGAAGACTGGAATGAAGCTCCTGGATCCTGGCTTCATCCTGGTCCAGCCCTGGCCATTGAAGCCAGTTGGGGAATGAACCAGTGGGTGGAAGACCTCTCTCTCTCTCTCTGACTCTGCCTCTCTGTAACTCTGCCTTTCAAATAAATAAATGCATCCTTAAAAAAAAAAAAAAAAAAAAAAAAAAAAAAAAAAAACATGTTTCTACTCTGTTACAGTCATTCAGCCCTGCTTACTAATTTGATCTTCCCCTGACTTAAAAATAGCCATACCTCTGTGGCTTCACAGTTGTCTTACTCTGTTTATTCAACCAAATTTAAAATAGTCAAGGTTACAAGACAGATCATAACTTGGGCTGATGATCCACATATATAATTAATGAAGCATTCATGTTTATACTCTGTAATGTGTTCCTTCCGAACAATAAAAGCCAAATGAAGCAACAGAAAAGTAGAAAAATGGGGAAAAGTGACAATTGGAAGAAATAGAAATGGAAACTTTCAGAAATATATCAAAAATATGTTCTGTCATAGTAAGAATTCAAAATAATTGAACATGGCATGGTACATCATTATCAGTTTTATCAGTTTGATAAAGACCAGGATGTTTGGTAATATTCAATGTTCAATCTTTATGTAGTATTTGAATTTTATGTGATGCTTTATTTTGTTAATTAGAATACAGCAGAGACAACAATTTGTCTTCCATTGACTAAAAAGCAGTGCATAAAGTATTTTCTATCAACCAAGACCAAGAACTTGTCCCAGAAGAGAGTGAGGTTTTGACCTCAGCTCTCACTTCTACCAGAGAAGAGTTGTTTGCATATGAAGACTTTCAATATGGGTTCATAACCAAAGACTTCCCAGGACACCCTGATAGGGAGCCAGGATAAAGAACCACAGGTAGGCCAGTGCCACAGCTTGCTATGCTAATCCCCGGGTTCTAGTCCCGGCCAGGGCACCGGCTTCTGTCCCAGTTGTTCCTCTTCCAGTCCAGCTCTCTGCTGTGGCCCGGGAGTGCAGTGGAGGATGGCCCAGGTCCTTGGGCCCTGCACCCGCATGGGAGACCAGGAAGAAGCACCTAGCTCCTGGCTTCGGATCAGTGCAGCATGCCAGCTGCGACGCACTGGCCGTGGCAGCCACTTGGGGGGTGAACCAATGGAAAAAGGAAGACCTTTCTCTCTGTCTCTCTCTCTCTCTCTCTCACTAACTCTGCCTGTCAAAACAAAACAAAAAAAAATAACCACAGGTCTACCCCACCAGCCCCACTGGACATGAGAAGGGCAACAAGCCACTTCCCTCCAGGTTGTTCATGCTACTGTCAATTTCTTCTCCTATCTTAAAAAAGAAGTGATGTTCTCTTTGGAAAGTTTCTATATAGACTTGTTATCATTAATAAGATGACATTTATACAATAAAAGAGTTCTTTTAAAAATCTCATTTTGTTCTTTCAAGGAAGAAGAGGAGGGAGGAAGGAGAAAGAAAAAAAATCAGATTAACAGAAAATAAAGGTGTTGGAAAATCTCCGTTGCTTTGGAAAGATCCCAGACACTGTGGGAAGCTGTTTTGGATGTAAATCTCCTTTCCCTCTAAGTAGCTATGTGACCACATATACTTTGCATAATGTAATTTGCATAAACTATATCAATACTTTGGAGCTTCTATGAGAATGAAAAAAAAAAAAAAAACCTCAAAGGCCCCTATGGCTTCTCCTGTTTGCGTAGCATCCATTCTCCTGTTTCTGGGAAGAGGCTCTTGCTTGACTTCCCAGACCCTGAGATCAGAAGTTGGAAGCTCACACTAAGCTCTTCCCATTGGTCCACACTGTTGTGATTCAACGCCCCCTTATTTTTCCTTTGCTATCTCTAGAAACAAGAAACCAGAGGCCAGAGGTTTTACAGTGAGGAAGAGGCCCAGGTTTCAAACACCAGCACCCAGTCTGTCTGTTCCATCCTTCATGGTCCTACCTGTTTCTCTGATCCCCGCAGTTTATATCTGATAGCTTGGGTAGCCAATGAGACTCTCCCTTGGATTCCAGCCCAATTTTCCTAGGGAATAAAAAAAATGGGTCAGACCCACCCCCCTTCTTAGACCATGGAGCTTTGGTGGGAGCCGCACAGGAATATCACTACTAAGGCACCCACTGCTCCCACAGAGATGCGGGGAGGGGCATGCTCAGGGAAGAAGATGCAAGGAAAATGAACAGGTAGGTGCTCATCAGAGAGAGCCGCCTGCCAGTGGAGTGGTAGGAAGGGCAGAAGAAGAAGCACACCAGGATCACTTCCAAGAACAATGGAGAGTGGCTAGGAGTGACAATGGCTGCCCTGTGATCAGTTCCAGGAGGATTGACAGGAGTCTGTGTTAAACCAGGAGGCAGTCCTAAGTAACGCTGACAAGAGTGGCTTATGTGAATTGATAAGAAGACATCAGAATGACTGCATCCCATGAGACAAGAATGCCAGGAAGTGAAGCAGAATGTGCGTGCAAAGATTTGACATCACATTTTCCTTTGTAAAGAATGACCATGGACATAGACCAATAGCAGCTAGACCTTTTAATCCCTGTGCTCTATTGCCTGATGCTGGTGAGAGAATAGGCCACGGGCTGGCACGGGAAAAAGGGTTGCATTTCATGCACTTTAGTGAATCAGGAACTTTTGTATGCTCATAATATTAAATTCACATGGCAGTGCAGCAGATTAAGCCTGCAACACTGGCATGCCACATGGGTGCCTGTTTGAGTCCCAGATGTTCCACTTCCAATCCAGCTCCCTGCTAATGTGCCTGGAAAGGCAGTGGAAGATGGCCCAAGTTCGTAGGCCCTTGCACCCATGCCGGAGACCCAGATGAACCTCCTGGCTCCTGGCTTTGGCCCAACCCAGTCATGGCCATTGTGGCCATTTGGTGAATCAACCAGTGGATGGAAGATAGCTCTCTCATTCTCTGCCTCTCTCTCTCTCTCTCTCTCTCTCTCTCTCTGTCTCTCTCTCTCTGTTTATATTCGCACTATCTTGGCCTCTCAACTAAAGAAAGAACCTGGAGGAAGAATGGAAAGGGAAAGGCAAGCACACAATAGTCAGTGCTTGTTGTACAGCACGCACACAAAACCCTGACGCTCTGCAGAGTGAATTGTCATTGAGTTGGGATTTGCCTGGGGATCAGAGAAAAAAGTACCCACGCTGCCTGGGGGAAATTGACTAGCAGGGTCAAACAGCTTATTTGGGGATTTCACTGACACCTTAGCTCTCCCCACAGGAGGAACTGTGGATGTTGTGGTTAAAAGCAGACTCCAGAGCTTGGGTTCACTCCTTACCAGTTGTGTTATCTCAGGTAGGTTATTTAAACTATTAAAGGTTCTGGCTGGAAGATTTGCTAAAAAGATCCACACAGGAGGTACTTCACATCCTACCTAATAGATTTTTTTTCTTTTTTTAACAGGCAGAGTGAACAATGAGAGAGAGAGAGACAGAGAGAAAGGTCTTCCTTTGCTATTGGTTCATCCCCCAATGGCTGCTGTGGCCGGTTCACCGCACTGATCTGAAGCCAGGAGCCAGGTGCTTCTCCTGGTCTCCCATGCCAGTGGTGCAGGGCCCAAGCACTTGGGCCATCCTCCACTGCACTCCCGGGCCATAGCAGGGAGCTGGCCTGGAAGAGGGGCAACCGGGACAGAATCTGACTCCCCGACCAGGACTAGAACCCGGTGTGCCGGTCCTGCAAGCAGAGGATTAGCCTAGTGAGCTGTGGCGCCAGCCCCTAGTAGATGTTTAATGGGCAACTATTGTGCAAAGAGATTCAAGGCCCCAGGTATCCAGATATTAGTGTTTTTAACTTAGGTAACTTTTTATATGTTTGATTGGTTTCATTGTTTATTTTATTGTATATTTTATTGTTTATTATCTGCCACTTGGTCATCCAAAATAGCACAGCTCAGGGCGAGCATTGTGTTGTAGCAGGTTAAGCTGCCACTTGCAATGTCAGCATTCCATAGTAGAGTGCTGGTTCAAGTCCTGGCTGCTCTGCCTCAAATCCAACTCCCTGCTAATGTACCAGGGAAAGTAGCCGATGATGGTCCAAGTCCTTGGGCCCCAGCTACCATGTGGTGTACCAGTTGGAGTTCCAGTCTCCCAGCTTCATCCTGGCTCAGACCTAGCTGTTGCAGTCATTTAAGGAGTGAACCAGTAGATGGACCCTCTCTCTCTCTCTCTCCCCTCCCCTTTCCCCACATACACACACTTTTGCTTTTCCAATAAATAAATAAATAAATCTCAAAACAGCTGTGGTCTCTGAGAAGGAGAGTGTCTCCTACAGCATCCAACAGCCTTTCCTTGGTGGGTGAGGTCCACATTTCTGAAACCTCTTGGGACAAGGCTTACTGGTTGCAATATTCTCACCAATATCACAGAGCAGATTCGATGTTCTTGAGAGAAGGAGTGAATAAGGGATGTTGTGTCCCCCAACACCATGAATTGTGTGGAGGAGAAACATCATTCCCGTGGCTATCAGGAAAATCAACACACCCCAACTGGGCTACAGACGCTACTCTCTGGTCCTGTTGGGCTGTATCGTGAAGACCATGGCTGCACGGGCTTGTAGGTGCCATGAGGGGATGTGTGGCATGTTCTCCCCTGCAGGGCTGGAGGATGTGAGGTTAGTGAGACCATTTGGTCTGGCCCTGCCAAGGCAAGTCCAGGCAGGACTCAAAGTTCCATGAATCTACAGCAGGCCTTTTAAGTGGATACTGCTGTACGGCCTGGGAATGATGCTGTAAATATCCACATGGCCCTTATTGGGGGAAAAAGGTTCCCCAAACCTGCTTATTAGCTGGTCACTGCTATCAGCTGTGTGGGGTGTTCTTTCAGTGGTGAGTTTGCCTGTAGGTAGGTGCATAGTGACACAATTTGAACACATGCGCTTAAAAAGATGAGATTATTCCACGTGAACCATCCTGCAAGATTCCTTCTTTTCACTCAAAAGTGTATCTTAGGGTCTTTGTAATGGGTAGAGAGGCCCATATATATATTTTAATGATTTTACAATAATCCATTTTATGGCTATCAAATAATTAAGTGAAGCACTTTTTTACAGGCAATGTTTAGGTTGCTTCCTCATTTTGGCTATTATAATCAGTGAAGCAGTAAACATTCTTGTATATGAATTTTAATATACTGGTGTAATTGCCTTTACATTTTGATTAATGGACACGTTCTTTCTAAAACCTGTCACCAACTGGCATGTCCTCCAACAGTCTGTGAGAGCACCCATTATTCTAAACCCTCACTGGCACTTCCTGTCATCCTGCATTTATTTAAGACTTCCACTCTGACAACCCAACAATGTAACATTTAATCTTAATTTAAAAATGCATTTTCTTGTCTACTTGTGAAGATACACATTCATGTATTTATTTGTCATTGCATAGCCCCATCTTTGACATTTGTACATTTTATGATTTGTCTTTTTTTCTTGCTGATTTTCAGCACTTTGTTTCTTTGTTTTTAAAGATTTGTATTGTTTATTTGAGAGAGTTAAAGAGAGAGAGAGAGAGGGAGGGAGAGGGAGGAAGGGAGGGAGAGACAGAGAGAAAGGTGTTTCATCTGCTGGTTCACTCCTCAAATGGCTGCAATGGCTGGAGCTGGGACAATCACAAGCCAGGAGCCAAGAGCTTCCTCTGGGTCTCCCATGTGGGCACAGGGGCCCAAGGACGTGGGCCATCCTCCACAGTTTTCCCATGCCATAGCAGAGAGCTGGATGGGAAGAGGAACAGCTGGGACTTGAACCAGCACCCTCTATGCCACAGCATCGGCCCCAATACTTTGTTTCATACACCAATCCATTTTACACACACACACACACATGCACACACACACATGTATGTGTGTGTATTTTTTTAGCCTTTGTCATATAAAAATGTTAATTTCTATAGCCAATTGTGTCCCTCTTTTGCCTTAGTTTTGCATGTTTGGCAATTTGTTCAAGTATTCTTTTACTCTGTTATGAAGGTATTCGTCTATGTTCTGTCACAATTTTCATTTTCATGGCAGATGTTTAATTCATACGCAAATTCTTTGGAGCTATGCTATCTAATTTTTATTTCTTTTGTATAATCTCTACATGTAAAGTGTTTAAGATTTATTTATTAATTCATTTGAAATGCAATGTGACACAGTGAGAGGGAGAGGCAGAGAGACAGATCTTGCATCTGCTGGTTCACTCCCCAAATGGCTGCAACAGCCAGGACTGGGCCGAGAACTCCATCCTGTTCTCCCACATAGGTGGCAGGGGCTCAAGTAGTTGGGTCATATTTCACTGTCTCCCCAGCTGAATCAGAAGTAGAAAAGGGGCTGGCACTGTGGCTTAGTGGGTAAAGCCGCCACCTGCAGTGCTGGTTCGAGTCCCGGCTGCTCCACTTCTGATCCAGCTCTCTGCTATGGCCTAGGAAAGCAGTGGAAGATGGCCCAAGTACTTTTGCCCACATACTTGTGTGAGAGACCCAGAAGAAGGTCCAGCCTCCTGGCTTTGGATTGGCTCAGCTCCAACCATTGCAGCCATTTGGGGAGTGAACCAGAGGATGTAAGACCTCGCTCTCTGCCTCCTCTCTCTCTCTCTCTCTGCCTCTCTGTAACTCTGCCTTCCAAAATAAATAAATAAATCTTTGAAAAAAAAAAAAGAAGTAGCGAAGCTGGGACTGGAATTGGCACTTTTATGGGAAGCTGGATCACAAGCAGTGGCTTAACTTGCTGTACCACAAAGCCACTGGCTTCAGACACTGGCTTTTGTAGACCTAATCTCCAGGTTTCCTGCTTTGTGTCTTTTAATCCTTTATTTCTTTGACTATTTAAGCTTTATGCCGGACTATTTTTAAAGGTTTAACTTCTAAATCAATAAAATAATCTTTACCCACGGCAATTCTGCCATCCAACTTTGTATTGTTATTCTAACAGTTAATCTTAATAATTGCACTTTTGTTTTCTGCTTTTCTGAGAATCCTTTCATCTATATGGAAATATGAGCACAAAATAGGTAAAGTCCCTCTGCGGTCCATATAACGGATTCCCTTGGTGTTGCTACTCCTTTCTGTTTATTTTTATTTTCTCCTTTGATTTCTCCCTTTCATGATCTTACATTTTTTCAGTAGTACTTTTTTCCTTCAGTGTTGGTGATTTCTTTTGCTTGCTCATTTGCATGCATCAAGGAGCTTAGAGATTCAGAATGATTACTGTCCAGGGGACACATGTGACACTACTGTCATAGCAGTGACTGCTGAGGCCACCGTGTCCAGCGTTCAGGAAGGTATGAGCAGGCAAGTTTCCTCACAGAGGCACCTAGGGAGCTACTGCAGACCACGTGTTGGCTGCCCAGTGCTCACAGTGAGCCCCCAGCCATCCCACTACAGCGCCACCTGGCGGAACTCCGGCCATCTGTAGAGAGATGTCCTGCCGACATTATCCAGTTGGAAAATGGCAACAACAGAAGGGTTGAGAGCAAGGAGTTGCAGCAGCCATCCTGTAGCCCTCTAATTAATGACGCAGTAAAACAGTCTCACACTGGGATCCTTGCTGCTGCTTTCTATGACTTGGTTTTAAAAGGATTCTTTTGGACAAACAACACTTGAGATGCCTCCCTGTTGTTTTTATAGGTTTTATATATATAGTTTTATCAGGTTCAGGGATCAGTGTTATTCCATTAACTTAATATTTTCTAGAATCACTCCACATTTTTTCACTTCAATGGCAATTTTTTATTTTAAAGATTTACTTATGTATTTGAAAGTGAGAGTTACACAGAGAGAGGAGAAGCAGAGAGACAGAGAGGTCTTCCATCCATTGGTTCACTCCCATTTGGCCACGACAGCCAGAGCTGCGCCAATCCAAAGCCAAGAGCCAGGGGCTTCTTCCAGGTCTTTCACGATGGTGCAGGGGCCCAAGGACTTGGGCCATCTTCCACTGTTTTCCCAGGCCATAGCAGAGAGCTGGATTGGAAGTGGAGCAGCTGGGTCTCAAACCAGCACCCATATGGGATGCCAGCATTTCAGGCCAAGGTGTTAACCTGCTGCACCACAGGTGCTGGCTCTTTGATGGCAGTTTGTAATATTTTAACACAACTGCCTGATTTCTCCTACGTTAGTAATTTCATAAGTTTTATAAGAGCTGGGAGAAAACAAAAGGGATTTCTGAATGAGAACTCACATTCTCTTCTTCCTTTCATTTTTTGAATTTGTTTATTTATAATTTATTTATTTGAAAGAGTTACAGAGAGAGGTAGACACACACACACACACACACAGAGAGAGAGAGAGAGAGAGAGAGAGGTCTTCCATCCATTGGTTCACTCCCCAAAACAGCTGGAGCTGGGCCGATCTGAAGCCAGGAGCCAGGAGCTTCTTCCGAATCTCCCACATGGGTGCATGGGCCCAGTTACTGAGGCCATCCTCCATGGCTTTCCCAGGCCATTAGTTGGGAGCTGGATGGGAAGTGAAGCAGCTGGGACTATAACCAGCACCCATATGGGATGCCAGTGCTGCAGGCTGGGGCTTTAACCCCCTATGCCATAGCACCGGCCCCTTTCTTTTCATTTTTTAAATTCACAAAGTACCCCATGCTCATCCTGGGTAGAATTGTTTTGACAGAGTCTTTTGATGTGAAGACTTATTCCTCAGTTCAGTGGGTTTTTTCTTTCTTTTTTGTTTATTCATCTGTTTCAGGGTGTTTTTTTTTTAAACTCTTAAATGTGTGTCTTTAAGGATAAATACAGATAAGTAGTCTGTCTTCATGGATTCTATCCATGATCTGAGACTCAGTCCATATACTTTTCTGCTAATCTCTGATTTGTTCCAAACTAGATTCATTCAGTGTTTTTTTTTCAAGATTTATTTATTTATTTGAAAGTCAGAGTTACACAGAGAGAGGAGGAGAGGCAGAGAGAGAGAGAGAGAGAGAGAGGGAATATCTGCTGGTTCACTCTCTAATTGGCTACAATGGCCAGAGCTGTGCTGATCTGAAGCCATGAGCCAGGAGGTTCTTCAAGGTCTCCCACACAGGTGCAGGGGCCTAAGGACTTGGGCCATCTTCTACTGCTTTCCCAGGCCATAGCAGAGAGCTGGATTGAATGAGGAGCAGCTGGGACTCAAACCCATGCCCTCATATAATGTCGGCACTGCAGGCAGTGGCTTTACCTGCTACGCCACAGCGCTGTTCCCTCAGTGTTTTCTATAGTTTCCAGCCTGACACCTGCTGCCTTCATAGCCTTCCTGCTTTTTTTTTGTATTCTGCATTTTCATTTGAAGGCAATATTTTCTAACTGTTCATTTTTCCCTGTGCACAATGAAACTCAGATCTTGAGTAAAGCAAAATGTTTCCTGAGGGTTTTTTTTTTTGAGTTCTTAGAATATATTTGTTTTAGAAGAAAAAAACATTTGATTGTTTTCTCACGTTTCTCATAATCACATGATGTGTTGCTTTTTTGTTCGCTGTCACTAAAGGGTCTCTATGTTTATCTGATAGGGAGACTGAAGATGGGTGTGACTACCTGTGTAGGTGTGCAGATACAGTTACCCCTTGCTATGGTTTGAATGTGGTTTGTCTGCAGGAAAACTCACGTTGAGGCTTACGTCCCTGACAAAATGTTACTGAGGCAGTGGTGCCTTGAAGAAAAGAGATTAGGTCTTTAAGGCAGATTAATGCAGTCCCCTGGGCTTCTAGCTCTTGCGACTCCAGCTTAGGGCTCTCCAGAGAGGGTGGTTATATGGAGTGTGGGCTCCTTGGTTCACACTGTGGCTTCCTCTCTCACCATTGGATTTCTGGCAGTGCCTTGCTCTCATCTGCAAGGCTGGGTGAGTGAAAGGAGCATGTTGAGCCTTGTGGAACTTTTTCTTTGAGGCTGGCACCTGTAGTAGTTTGAGCAAGCAAGGGTGATGGAACGGTGTCTCTGTGTTTTGTGTTGCTGTGACAGATTACCTGAGTCACTGAAAAAGAAACAGAAGGTTGATTTAGCTCACTGGTGAGGACCTCATGCTGGGTCCTAATGTGGCAGATATTATCTCATGGGCAGGCATGTGTGGGAGAAATCACATGGTAAGAGAGGAAGCAAGAGAGGGAACCAGGGGAGCAATCTCCTACATAATAACCCACTCTGGCAAGCACTAACCTAGAACCACAAGAGGTGGAACTGTTCGAATGTTTCTTGGCCTAGTCATCTCTCTTAAAGGCCCTGCCACCCCAATACCATTGTTGCATCAGAGAATTAAGCCTACACCTCAGTTTTGGTGTGGAAAAACAACACTGAAATCATAGCAAGTGGTAAATGTATCTGCACACCCGTACACAGGTGCAACGGAGAGCTTTGCCTCTCTGCTAAAGCCTGCTCTGGCTTTTCTCCTTTTTGGGGGGTGTATACTAGCTGAGGCACATCTGGAAGACAGCCTGTTTTGTAAAAAGACAGATCCTTTCTTGGGAGGTGCCTGCCGGGACACAGCCCCTCGTTCCTCTGGTGTGGCAGCCACAAGGGCAGGTCCACTGTGCCGGTTACCACTGGCCCTGGCGGGGCCACAGCTGCACTCAGCCAAAGGTTGCCTTCGGCTCTGCTCTCAGAACTCAGCACTGAAACTGAGATTCTGCTGGACGCTCTCCACCCGCCCCTGTGCATGGGCAGCTCTGCAACACTGGGCTGATCCTTTATTTTATGCTGAGCTTTCACGCCAGCCTTCGGACTCTTAAGGTGTTCCTTAGCTTCAGGCACCAGGCTTCCTTAGTTTCAAGTAGTGGTATGTGCTTCTCCCAATTTAATATTTCATTATTCATTTCAGTGGAGTTGTTAAAAGGATGTTAAGTGCACAGCTTTAAAATCGCCCTGTGAACCGAAAGCCCTACTGATTCTGTGTGCATCCACGTCAGTCATGCTGTCTTCTTACCTGGGTTTGCATTTGTTTTTGTGTTGTTTGGATGCTTTGAAAATCCTTCTCTGATCAACTAGTGCCCTGTAAATCTCCCCTCTGTATTCCTTATGTCATTTTATTGAATTTTCATCTCTGTCTTTCATTTGCTTAAGGCATTCTCCTCTTGTTTCACTCAGGATATGTCCTCTGTGTTATTGAGAATGCCACGCTCTTTGATCTCTTGTTCTCATAATGCTGTTGACAATTCCTCTCTTAGGAGTTGTTGGGTGAAGGGTGATGCTCTTTTTGTCTTTTTGCCATTCATAATGAAACAATGTTGAAAGAAAGCGAGGTAATTAAGTTTTAAACTTACATAATTAAAATATTTCCTTAGGGGCCAGCTCTGTGGTATAGTACATTAATCCTCTGCCTATGGCTCCAAGCATCCTACACAGGTGCTAGTTCAAGTCCTGGCTGTTCCACTTCCTATCCAGATCCCTAATGCACCTAGGAAAGCAGTGGAAGATGGTACAAGTGTTTGGGCCCCTGGATCCATGTGTGGGAACCTGGAAGAAGCTCCTGGCTTCACAAAGGCCTGGCTCCAGGTGTTATGGCCATCTGGGAAGTGAACCAGTGGATCGACTTCTCCTTGTGTGTCTCCCTCTCTCTCTCTCACTGCCTTTCAAATAAATAAATCTTTAAAAATTTTATCTATTAAGAGAAAAATTGATTTTATTGTATTAGAATGTTCTGATATAGAAATACTACATAAAACAGTAACAAATCAAATTCAATGAGATACTGAAAAGTTACTATGTCAAGAACAGGTGGCCGACGCCATGGCTCAATAGGCTAATCCTCCACCTAGCGGCGCCTGCACACTGGGTTCTAGTCCCGGTCAGGGCACCAGATTCTGTCCCGGTTGCCCCTCTTCCAGGCCAGCTCTCTGCTGTGGCCCGGGAGTGCAGTGGAGGATGGCCCAAGTGCTTGGGCCCTGCACCCCATGGGAGACCAGGAGAAGCACCTGGCTCCTGCCTTCGGATAGGCGTGGTGCACTGGCCACAGCGCACCGGCCATGGCGGCCATTGGAGGGTGAACCAACGGCAAAGGAAGACCTTTCTCTCTGTCTCTTTCTCTCTCTCACTGTCCACTCTGCCTGTCAAAAAAAAAAAAAACAGATAATATTTATCAAGATCCATAATGTTCATTTGACATTTGACAATAAATCAGTGTTATCACACTTTCATAAAACAAAGGAGAAAAATCATGTGATGACTATCACATATGTAAACAAAGCATTTTTGATAACATTCTATACTCATGTCAAAACATAGCAAACGGGCATTTACAAAAACTTCTGCAGTAAAAATAATATTTATTTTTATTATACTTAAAGATTTATTTCTACTTATTTGATAAGCAGAGACACAGACAGGACAGAGGCAAGACACAGAGGGAAAGGTATCTTCTATCTACTGGTTTGCTCCCCAAAATGACCACAAGGGCCAGGGCCTATCCATGCCAAAACCAGGAGCCCAGAGCTCTGCCCAGGTCTCCCCTGTGGGTGGCAGTGGCCCAGGTACCTGGGGTATCTTCTGCTCCTTTCCCAGGTGCTAAGACTTGAACAAGTGCTCTAATGGAATGCTGATGTTGCAAGCAGTAACTTAATCTGCTGTGCCACAGTGCAAGTCTCAATCAAATAATTATCTACTCAAACCACCTTGTATGTTTCAGTTGTCATCTGTACTACATCTTCTTGCCTTAAAAGGTAACAATTTATAGTGCTTGCTTTAAAAAGTATATGGATTTTTAAAGAAGTTAACATAAAAAGTAGCCAATTATTTATCATTTCAAGTGTTCTTATTTGCAAAGGCTCAGGTTTCTCTCTGATATTTTTTACAGGCTGAAAGAATGTCTGTGACATTTCTTGTGCTATAGTCCTATCGGCAGTAAATTCAAATTGTTTCCCTTCATCCAAACATATCTATTTTGCTCTCATTTATTTTTTTTTTTTTATCTTTTGTTTAATGAATATAAATTTCCAAAGTACGACTCATGGGTTACAATGGCTTTCCCCCCCATACCGTCCCTCCCACCCACCACCCTCCCCTTTCCCACTCCCTCTCCCCTTCCATTCACATCAAGATTCATTTTCGATTATCTTAGTATACAGAAGATCAGCTTATTATACCTTAAGTAAGGATTTCAACAGTTTGTTCCCACACAGAAACATAAAGTGAAAAATAATAGATGATTTTTTTTTAAATGATGATGAAATCAGATCAGACCTATTGTCATGTTTAATCCCAGTGAGAGTCAAGTTGGGAATTGATAGTTTCTTTTTTTTTTTTTTTTTTTTTAACAGAAGATCAGTTTAGTGTACATTAAGTAAAGATTTCAACAGTTTGCACCCCCATAGAAACACAAAGTGAAATATACTGTTTGAGTACTCGTTATAGCATTAAGCCTCAGTGTACAGCACGTTAAGGACAGAGATCCTACATGAGGAGTAAGTGCACAGTGACTCCTGTTGTTGACTTTACCAATTGACACTCCTGTTTATGGCATCAGTAATCTCCCTATGCACCAGTTATGAGTTTCCAAGGCTATGGAAGCCCCTTGAGTTCTCCGACTCTTATCTTATTTAGACACGGTCATAGTCAAAGTGGAGGTTCTCTCCTCCCTTCAGAGAAAGGTACCTCCCTCTTTGAAGACCTGTTCGTTCCACTGGGATCTCACTCACAGAGATCTTTTTGCCAGAGTGTCTTGGCTTTCCATGCCTGAAATACTCTCATGGGCTTTTCAGCCAGATCCGAGTGCCTTTAGGGCTGATTCTGAGGCCAGAGTGCTATTTAGGACATCCGCCATTCTATGAGTCTGCTGAGTATCTCACTTCCCATGTTGGATCACTCTCGCCTTTATTTATTCTATCGGTTAGTGTTAGCAGATACTAGACTTGTTTATGTGCTCCCTTTGACTCTTAGTCCTTTCATTATGATCAATTGTGAACTGAAATTGATCACTTGGAATAGTGAGATGGCATTGGCACATGCCACCTTGATGGGATTGAATTGGAATCCCCTAGTATGTTTCGAACTCTACCAATTGGGGCAAGTCAGCCCGAGCATGTCCCAAATTATACATCTCTTCCCTCTCTTATTCCCACTCTTATGTTTAACAGGGATCACATTTCAGTTAATTTTCAACACTTAAGAATAACTGTGTGATAATTACAGAATTAAACCAGTCATATTAAGTAGAACAGACAAAAAAAAATACTATGAGGGATAATGTATTAAGTTGTCCATTAGCAGTCAGGGCTATGCTGATCAAGTCACCATTTCTCATAGTGTCCATTTCACTTCAGGAGGTTTCCTTTTTGGTGTTCAGTCAGTTGTCACCGATCAGGGAGAACATATGGTATTTGTCCCTTTGGGACTGGCTTACTTCACTCAGCATGATGTGTTCCAGATTCCTCCATTTTGTTGCAAATGACTGGATTTCGTTGTTTCTTACTGCGGTATAGTATTCTAAAGAATACATATCCCATAATTTCTTTATCCAGTCTACCATTGATGGGCATTTAGGTTGGTTCCAGGTCTTGGCTATTGTGAATTGTGCTGCAATAAACATTAGGGTGCAGACCGCTTTTTTGTTTATCAATTTAAACTCCTTTGGGTAAATTCCAAGGAGTGGGATGGCTGGGTCGAACGGTAGGGTTATATTCAGGTTTCTGAGGAATCTCCAGACTGATTTCCATAGTGGCTTGACCAGTTTGCATTCCCACCAACAGTGGGTTAGTGTCCCTTTTTCCCCACATCCTCGCCAGCATCTGTTGTTGGTAGATTTCTGTATGTGAGCCATTCTAACCGGGGTGAGGTGAAACCTCATTGTGGTTTTGATTTGCATTTCCCTGATTGCTAGTGACCTTGAACATTTTTTCATGTGCCTGTTGGCCATTTGGATTTCCTCTTTTGAAAAATGTCTATTGAAGTCCTTGGCCCATCTCTTAAGTGGGTTGTTGGTTTTGTTTTTGTGGAGTTTCTTGATCTCTTTGTAGATTCTGGTTATTAACCCTTTATCTGTTGCATAGTTTGCAAATATTTTTTCCCATTCTGTCGGTTGTCTCTTCACTCTCCTGACTGTTTCTTTTGCAGTACAGAAACTTCTCAATTTGATGCAATCCCAATAGTTGATTTTGGCTTTGACTGTCTGTGCCTCCCGGGTCTTTTCCAGAAATTCTTTGCCTGTGCCAATATCTTGAAGGGTTTCTCCAATGTTCTCTAATAACTTAATGGTGTCAGGACGTAGATTTAGGTCTTTAATCCACGTTGAGTGGATTTTTGTGTAAGGTGTAAGGTAGGGGTCTTGCTTCATGCTTCTGCACGTGGAAATCCAGTTTTCCCAGCACCATTTATTGAATAGACTGTCCTTGCTCCAGGAATTAGTTTTAGATCCTTGATCAAATATAAGTTGGCTGTAGATGTTTGGATTGATTTCTGGTGTTTCAATTCTGTTCCATTGGTCTATCCATCTGTTTCTGTACCAGTACCATGCTGTTTTGATTACAACTGCCCTGTAGTATGTCCTGAAATCTGGTATTGTGATGCCTCCGGCTTTGTTTTTGTTGTACAAGATTGCTTTAGCTATTCGAGGTCTCTTGTGCCTCCATATGAATTTCAGCATCATTTTTTCTAGATCTGCGAAGAATGTCTTTGGTATCTTGATTGGGATTGCATTGAATCTATAAATTGCTTTTGGGAGAATGGACATTTTGATGATGTTGATTCTTCCAATCCATGAGCATGGAAGATTTTTCCATTTTTTGGTATCCTCTTCTATTTCTTTCTTTAAGGTTTTGTAATTTTCATCGTAGAGATCTTTAACGTCCTTGGTTAAGTTTATTCCAAGGTATTTGATTGTTTTTGTAGCTATTGTGAATGGGATTGATCTTAGCAGTTCTTTCTCAGTCATGGCATTACTTGTGTATACAAAGGCTGTTGATTTTTGTGCATTGATTTTATATCCTGCCACTTTGCCAAACTCCTCTATGAGTTCCAATAGTCTCTTAGTAGAGTTCTTTGGATCCTCTAAGTACAGAATCATATCGTCTGCAAAGAGGGATAGTTTGACTTCTTCCTTCTTGATTTGTATTCCTTTGATTTCTTTTTCTTGTCTGATGGCTCTGGCTAAAACTTCCAGAACTATGTTAAATAGCAGTGGTGAGAGTGGGCATCCCTGCCTGGTGCCAGATTTCAGTGGAAATGCTTCCAACTTTTCCCCATTCAATAGGATGCTGGCTGTGGGTTTTTTATAAATTGCTTTGATTATATTGAGGAATGTTCCTTCTATACCCAATTTGCTTAGAGTTTTCATCATGAAAGGGTGTTGAATTTTATCAAATGCTTTCTCTGCATCAATTGAGATAATCATATGGTTTTTCTTCTGCAGTCTGTTAATGTGGTGAATCACATTGATTGATTTGCGAATGTTGAACCATCCCTGCATACCAGGGATGAATCCCACTTGGTCTGGGTGGATGATTTTCCTGATGTGTTGTTGTATTCTATTGGCCAGAATTTTATTGAGGATTTTTGCATCTATGTTCATCAGGGATATTGGTCTGTAATTTTCTTTCAGTGCTGCATCTTTCTCTGGCTTAGGGATTAAGGTGATGCTGGCTTCATAGAAAGAATTTGGGAGGATTCCCTCTTCTTCGATTGTTCTGAATAGTTTGAGAAGAAATGGGATTAGTTCTTCTTTAAATGTCTGGTAGAATTCAGCAGTGAATCCATCTGGTCCTGGGCTTTTCTTTGTTGGGAGGGCCTTTATTACTGTTTCAATTTCTGTTTCAGTTATGGGTCTATTTAGGTTTTCGATGTCTTCATGGTTCAATTTTGGTAGATTGCATGTGTCCAGGAATCTATCCATTTCTGATAGGTTTTCCTGTTTGCTGGCATACAGGTCCTTGTAGTAATTTCTGATGATTCTTTTTATTTCTGTGGTGTCTGTTGTCACGTTTCCTTTTTCATCTCTGATTTTATTGATTTGGGTCTTTTCTCTTCTTTTTTTAGTTAGTTGGGCCAATGGGGTGTCAATTTTGTTTATTTTTTCAAAAAACCAGCTTCTCGCTTGGCTGATTTTTTGTAATGTTTTTTTGGATTCAATCCTGTTAATTTCTTCTCTGGTTTTAATTATTTCTCTTCTCCTACTAGATTTGGGTTTGGTTTGCTGCAGTTTTTCTAGGTGCTTGAGGTGTGCTGAAAGCTCATCTATTTGGTACCTTTCCAATTTCTTGATATAGGCACCTATTGCTATAAATTTGCCTCTCAATACTGCTTTTGCTGTATCCCATAAGTTTTGATATGTTGTGTTGTTGTCTTCATTTACTTCCAGAAAGTTTTTGATTTCTCTTTTGATTTCTTGAATGACCCAGTGTTCATTCAGGAGCATGTTGTTCAGTCTCCATGTGTTTGCATACTTTCTGGGGTTTCCTGAGTTGCTAATTTCCAGCTTCATCCCGCTGTGGTCTGAGAAGCTGCATGGTATGATTCTAATTCTTTTAAATTTGCTGAGACTTGCTTTATGGCCTAGTATGTGATCAATCCTAGAGAAGGTTCCATGCGCTGCTGAGAAGAATGTGAAGTCTGTAGATGTAGGGTTGAAAGTTCTGTAGATATCTGTTAGATCCATTTGGGCAATAGTGTCAATTAAATCTGCTGTTTCCTTGTTGATCTTCTGTCCGGATGATCTGTCTATTTCTGAGAGTGGAGTATTGAAGTCCCCCAGTACTATTGTATTGGAATCTAAATCTCCCTTTAAGTCCCTTAACATATCTTTTAAATAGACCGGTGCCCTGTAATTAGGTGCATATACATTTATAATAGTTACATCTTCCTGTTGAATTGAACCCTTAATCATTATATAGTGTCCCTCTTTGTCTCTCTTAACAGTTTTTGTATTAAAGTTTATTTTGTCTGATATTAATATGGCTACACCTGCTTTTTTTTGGTTTCTGTTGGCATGGAATATCTTTTTCCAACCTTTCACTTTCAGTCTGCATGCCTCTTTGTTAGAGAGATGTGTTTCTTGTAGGCAACAAATAGTTGGGTTGTGTTCTGTGAGCCAGTCAGCTAAACGGTGTCTTTTAACTGAAGAATTCAGACCATTAATGTTCAATGTGACAATTGATACGTAGTGACTTTGCCCTGCCATTTTCCCGGAAATATTTTCTAGTATATGCTTTGAGCTTCCCTTGCTCTTTTACTGGTAGGTGTTCTTCCTTTCCCTTCTTTCATATTGATGGCCGTGTTTCTGTGTTTCTGAGTGTAGCACATCTTTAAGTATCTTTTGCAGGGCCGGACGAGTGGCCACAAAGTCTTTCAATTTCTGTTTGCTATGAAAGGTCTTTATTTCACCTTCATTCACAAATGAGAGCTTGGCAGGATATAATATTCTGGGCTGGCAATTTTTCTCTCTTAGCACCTGTGCTATGTCTCGCCATTCCCTCCTAGCTTGTAGGGTTTCTGATGAGAAGTCAGCTGTGAGTCTGATTGGAGATCCTCTGAGAGTAATCTGACGTTTCTCTCTTGCACATTTTAGGATCTTTTCTTTATGTTTCACTGTGGTAAGTTTAATTACCACGTGTCGTGGTGAGGATCTCTTTTGGTCATGTTTATTGGGGGTTCTATGAGCTTCCTGTACTAGGATATCTCTGTCCTTCTCCAAACCTGGAAAGTTCTCTGCTAGTATCTCACTAAAAAGGCCTTCCAATCCTTTCTCTCTCTCCATGCCTTCAGGAACTCCTAGAACTCGAATGTTGGTTTTTTTAATAGTATCCTGTAGATTCCCAACAATATTTTTCAGGTTTCTAATTTCCTCTTCTTTTCTTTGGTTTGACTGTATGTTTTCCTGTGCTCTATCTTCTAAGTCCGATATTCTCTCTTCTGCTTCACCCATTCTGTTTTTAAGGCTTTCTAATGTGTTTGTCATTTGATCTATTGAGCTCTTCATTTCATTTTGATTTCTCTTGACTATTACACTTTCCTGTTCTACTAGTTTCTGAGTTTCATTTTGACTCTTCCTTAAAATTTCATTTTCACGAGAAAGATTTTCAATCTTGTCCATTAAGGATTTCTGTAGTTCAAGGATTTGCTTTTGAAAACTTCTAAATGTTCTTATCATAAATTTTTTGAAATCCGTATCTTGCATTTCTTCTATCTCATCATCTTCATACTCTTGGCTTGGGGTGTTTTGCTTATTTGGAGGCATCATAGTGTCATCGTTGATCTTGCTCCCTCTATTTCTGTGTTTGTTACTCGGCATAGTTAATTCTTCTTGCGTCACTGTGCGCTTTTTTTTTTCTTTTTTTTTTTTTTTATACTGTGTCCGTGTTAAGTGGACTGCCTGCTGTTGGAGGAGCCTTGGAGGCTTGAGATGGGTGCAGCCTGAGAGCTCTGCCTGGTTCTTCCAGGTTAAGGGTGTGCAAAGGTGACACCCTCAGGTTATGTGTGGTAAATCTCTCTCTTTTTATTTATTTATTTATTTTATTTATTCAGGGGGTAAGTAACACTGCAGGGCAGGGCTGTGCAGAATTGATGGTATTTAGCTTCCAGTCTTTGGCTCCTCTGGACTCCCACTGTGTTGCCTAGGCTACTGAATTGTAGTGACTCAGTTCCTTAACTCTCCCCCACTGATATGTAAATCCAAAGAGGAGGCCTGCTCTTTGTCTCTTGGGAATTCTTCAAGTCTGGCAGCCTTGTAACCTTTGCAAGGTTAGGGGGGAAGAGAAACCCCGAAGCTTTTTTTTTTCCTTCTTTCCGGTAGTGAGTTTGCTGCACTTTCCGGCCCCCCTCTAGATTCTGACCCCCGTTTCCCCACCAATGTCTTGGGTTATTGAGCTCACCTCCCCTTCCAGCGCCGATGTGTGGACTCAGAGCCCTGAGCATCTCAAGTCTCCCCGCTGTTTTCTGTGTGGCGTGCACTCTCCTTGGAGCACTGTCGCGCAGACCCTGGGGCTTCTGCGGCTGGGTCCCGCGACTTTGCTTCCGTGCGGTGGGTGACCTTGTTCTCCCAGTAGGTCGTCCGATTCACGCCTGCTCCATTCAGAAGGGTTTCCCCTGCAATTTTTGTTTGGTTCTATTTTCTGCGGCTACCGTAACTCCCCTTTTATTAAACTAAATTTTCCCGGACTATCGGTGCGCGCCCTCACTATTCCGCCATCTTGGCTCCGCCCCCCCTTGCTCTCATTTATTAAAATGTCTTTGCTGCCTATGGAATTCTGGGTCAACAAATATCTTTTTCTTTCTTTCTTTTGTTCTTTTTCTTTTTTTTTTCTTTTTTTTTGGACAGGCAGAGTGGACAATGAGAGAGAGAGACAGAGAGAAAGGTCTTTCTTTTTCCATTGGTTCACCCCCCCCCCCAGTGGCCACTGTGGCCAGCGCACTGCGGCTGGTGCACTGCAGCCGGTGCACCTCGCTGATCCAAAGCCAGGAGCCAGGTGCTTTTCCTGATCTCCCATTTGGGTGCAGGGCCCAAGGACTTGGGCCATCCTCCACTGCACTCCCAGGCCACAGCAGAGAGCTGGCCTGGAAGAGGAGCAACAGGGACAGAATCCAGCACCCTGACTGGGACTAGAACCTGGGGTGCAGGTGCCACAGGTGGAAGATTAACCTATTGAGCCGCGGCTCAATTTATCTTGTTGCATGAGAGATTTCTCTGATTTTTTCAGATGAATCAGATAAACAGAAGTATATATTTATGGTATACAACATGAAGTCCTTGAAATATGTCTACATTGTGAAATGGTTCAATCAAACTGAATAATACAAGTGTTACTTTACATAGTCAAGAACACTTAAAATCAGCCTTTTCTGAACATTCTCAAGTGTAAAATACATTGTTATTAACTACAGTCACTGTGTTGTAATATAGATCTCCTGAGCTAGTCTATCTTGTTCAGCTGAAATTCCTCATCTTTTGCCCAGTATCTCCCTGCTTTTCTCCTCCCATAACAGAACGTTGACAGTTTAACAACCTTTAACAGAGGTCATCCCACTGTTCTCTGATCACCACAGTTTTGAGTCGGAAGTCAACCGTCCTTCAAGTTATTACTTTCCTGCATGTAATGCAGTGATACAACCTGGTTGCTCTCACAGTTTTGCTCTTTGTATTGTTTTCTGCAATTTGATTATGATACGCCAAGGTAGGGTGCTCCACAAAGGTATGATGTTCAGGGTTTCCTGGGATGCTTGAATCTAATTGTTTTTGAACAAATTTGGGAATAATTCTTTCAATATTTGTGCCCTCCTTTCTCTCGTCCTCTCTTCTGGGACTCTAGTTGTTTGTTTTTTTTTTTGTTGTTGTTGTTGTGTTTTTTTTTTTTTGACTCTTATAAATTGTCTCTCAGGGCCTTAAATTCCATTTGACCTATTGTTTTAATAATTTTTATATTGCAAGAAGCATATTGACATATTTTTGTGTTCATTGATTCATTTCTGTCCTTGCTATGCCATAATTAAACCCATATGTTGATAAGCATATTTTAATTAAAAGATTTTACAGATCTGGAATATCAAATTTGTTGTTTTTGTTAATATTTTGGTGATATTGCTATCTTTACTGTGTTTTATTGGTTTATTTTCCTGTGTATTCTTTTTTTTTTTTTTTTTGACAGGCAGAGTGGACAGTGAGAGAGAGAGAGACAGAGAGAAAGGTCTTCCTTTGCCATTGGTTCACCCTCCAATGGCCGCTGTGGCCGGTGCACCACGCTGATCTGAAGGCAGGAGCCAGGTGCTTCCTCCTGGTCTCCCATGGGGTGCAGGGCCCAAGCACTTGGGCCATCCTCCACTGCACTCCCAGGCGACAGCAGAGAGCTGGCCTGGAAGAGGGGCAACTGGGAGAGAATCCAGTGACCCGACCGGAACTAGAACCTGGTGTGCCGGCGCCACAAGGCGGAGGATTAGCCTAGTGAGCCGCGGTGCCGGCTCCTGTGTATTCTTATAATATGCTCTTAAATACCCTTTTCTGATATTTCTAGCACCTAATAATTTCCAGGGTGGCAGATGTTATTTATCTTTTAAATTTTAAAATTAAAAAGTAAACTTACAACTATAACAAGAAAGATTATTTAGGAAAAGCACTTTCATGTTGCCTTCTATTTTACATGTGTGAATTGGTATATAACAGAATACTGAAATGAAAATTCTTACCAAAACACTGATACACTATAGATGCTGTTTATAAAACGAAGTTTACCAGATCCAAAAGCAGGATTTTAAAGTAAGTCATCAGGAATTGATGTTTTCTGGCTTGTGTTGCCAAGAACGATGAATCTGCCTCAGACCTAGCTTGGGCTCCTGTACCTGTGAGGGAGACTCAGAAAAAGCTCCTGGCTTTGGATTGGCCTGGTACTGGCTGTTGTGGCCATCTGAGGAACGAACTATTGGATGAAAAACCTCTTTCTCTGTCTCTCCCTCTCTCTGTCTGTAACTCTGCCTATCAAATAAATAAATGAATCTTTCAAAAAATAAACTGAAACTAAAGATTTGAGACAGTCACAAGCAACCTTTGCCAGGTCAGAGACCCCAAAGACACCTGATATAGTGGAAGCTCTAGAAAGAACTTTGATGTTCTTTTTGTTCTCCTGTCTTCCAGGAATGACTAATAAAGAGAGAAGAATCCTGGGACTCCATTCTTCAAATAACCAATGTTACTTCTGGAAATTATTGTTATTTTTATTATTTCAATAATAATAATAATATTTATTATTTCAGAGGCACAGAGAGAGAGAGAGAAAGAGAAAGACAGCAAGCTAGTATCCATCTGTTGGTTCATTCACTAAGTTTCCACAACAGCTGAGGCTGGGCCAGGCTAAAGCTGGGAGCCAGGAATTCAATCCTGGTCTTCCACATGGGTGACAGGGGCCCCAGCCATTTCAGCCATCACCCTCTGCCTCCCAGAGTCTGCATTAGAGCATGAAATTAGAATCACAAACTCAAACCTAGTGCTCCAACATGGAATAGGGGTATCATAACTGGTATCCTAATTGCTATGTCAAATACCTGTCCTAGAAACTGTGATTGATTTATTACTTACACACACAGAGAGAAAGAGAGAGAGAGAGAGAGAGAGAGAGAGAGAGAGATAGCAGAGAGAGAGAGCTCCTCCACTGGATCACTCCCCAAATGCCCACAGTGCTACATGTACAGGTCTGGGCCAGGGCAGATGCTGGGATCCAGGAACTCAGTTCAAGTCTCCTGCATCCTGCATAGGTGGCAGGAACCCAGTGACTTGAGTTGTCATAACTACTTTCCAGGGACTAAATCAGCAAGAAGCTGGAGTCAGGAATTAGAACTGGAAATTGAATCCAGAAATTCTGATGTGAGATGCAGACATTTTAACCTTTAGGCTAAAGATCCACCCCTCTTAAAATTTTGAAACTTGACATCCTAACTAGGAATTGTGTCTTTGTCTGTGAAGTGAAGAAACAAGATATTAATGTTCTTAAGAGTGAAGCAGTCCGCTATGGGCCTAACCAATATCAAGATACAGTGAGGATCATACACTAATTAATTCTTTTTATAGACTACTGCAATCTGTGCCTGTGCAATGCCCGGACCTTATGCACATTCGCAAAGAGAAGAGGGAGCAATTGATTTTGTCTGAGGATCCTGGACAGCAGCAGCAAGAGTGTGACATTTCCAGTGAGCCTTGGCCAAATTTAATAATGAAGCAAGCAAGCACTGGGAGCAGAAACATACCATCTTTGAAATCCCAGTGTGTGAGAGGCAACAAAGAGAATTAAGGAACCTGCAGACAGTACGGTTTGGATGAGGACAAAGGTGAACTTGCAAAACGGGCCTGAAGCTGGTATAATCAAAATACTTGGAACCAAGAAATATTTATCAAAAAAATGAGGTAGGAGAATGCTATGAAGTTTCTACTATTGGGGACTTTTAGGAAAATATTTGTGTTTTAGGATAGTCATCCTGTCAGCACACTGCAGGAAAAGTTGCGAGGCAGAAGCGTGTTTGTAGACCACTGGGTGTGCAGCAGGGGTAAGGAAGAGGTGGTGCAAGTGGGGTTGCGAGCCTGGGGGCCAGCAGATGAGTGAGGCATAGCTGTGAGCAGTGCTCAGGTCTGCAGCTGGATCCTGAGACTGCAGTGCAACACCGATTGCAGGAGGAGCTTTCGGTCCATGGTGGTGGACAATGAGCTGACTCTGATGTCGGTGTCAACTCACCTGTAAACTCTCTGAATGCAGGTGTTCCAAAGGCAATGAGATTTTCTTGGCTCGGGAGCTAAGAGTTGTAGAGAAAAAAAAAGGCATTTTCAAGTGTAATTTCAATGATGGGCACAGAGAGACAGGGAGGGAGAGAGCGGGCTGGTTACACAGGTGCCACTTTCAAATGGATGAGCTGAAAGAAGGGGAGATGCAGAGACAATGTGAACATAGGCAGAGGGGGGAAAATTACTTAGAGGCACCTTCTGCAGCTCCTGCAGTGCTGAAGAGCAGCACTGATGGGGAACAGCTGAAACAAAGTCTGCTTCCTTGTCTCTGTGCCCTTTGGCCAACTTTAATTAATTTAGATCTCAAGATAACACTAGGCAATTGTGTAAGAAAAATTGGATAGATAAAATGAAATGCAAATAACCTTTTTGCAGATGATCTGCAATGGAGTTGCGAATGCTTTCTCTTGGCCTGTGCTATTTCCTTTCCAAACTACTTTCTTTGTTTTGTCTTAAAGACAGAGGTGAGAACAGCTGACCAATCATGGAGCACTTCAGCACTGTTTTCTTGTCATTTGTGGTCATTTAAGTTTGCACTTGTTTGTCAACTGATTAACATGGGGTGGGAGAAGGGGCAGTAGGTTGGAAGTGGAACATTGGAATTTGAGTACCAGTTTAACTGCTTCTTAGATGTATGACTTTGGTCAATATTTTTTTAAGATCCCTTTTATTTTATTTGAAAGGTAGAGTTAGAGAGAGAGAGAGAGAGAGAGAGAGAGAGAGAGAGAGAGAGAGAGATAAGTTTCTATTCTATCTGCTGGTTCACTCCCCAAATGGCCAGAGCTGGGGCCAGGCCAAAGCCGACAGCCAGAAACTTCTTCCAGGTCTCCCATGTGGGTGCAAGGGCCCAAGCACCAGGGCCATCTGCTGCTCCTTTCCCAAACACATCAGTGGGGAGCTAGATCAGAAGTAGAGCAGCCTGGACTTGAACCAGCGCCCATATGGGATGCTGGTGTCATAGGCAGTGGCTGGATCTAGGCCAATCCAAAGCTAGGAGCCAGGAGTTTCTCCCCTTTTCCACTGCTTTCCCAGGACATAGCAGAAAGCTGGATCAGAAGTGGAATAGCTGGGACTAGAACTGGTGCCCATATGAGGTGCCTGCACTGCAGGCGGAGGCTTAGCCACTATGTCACAGCACCTACCCCTATATTTATTAATTATTTGACAAACACACATAGACTGGAGGAGACAGGGAAAGCTCCCACCTGCTGATTCACTCCCCAAATGAGCGTAACATCCAGGACTGGGGGGTCACAGCATTGCATTGTGTGTGTGTGTGTGTGTGTGTGTGTGTGAGAGAGAGAGAGAGAGAGAAGAGAGAGAAGGGGGGGTGTTGGAGATAAATACATATTGTTTATCTAAAGCTACCTCATTCATTTAAAAAGCCATTTTCATGTCACCTCAGTGTTGTTTAATAAACTAATCATTTGGTTTAATTCAAGGTTCCAACTCCTTACCAGAACTGATTTTTCCTTTGGTGGAGGTTTCATTTGGCCTCCAGGGAGGTTGGCAAGGGAATTCTACTTCCCATGAGGGTTCCTGTTCCTCTTGGCAGGTTCCTGTGACATCTGGTGATGAGCACCATGCTGCCTGGACACTGGGCACCTGGCTAGCACCAGTCACTCAAGCTCATGGCTTATGAAATCAAAGGCCTATTCTTATAGCATGGTTCCCTGATGCTGCTAACTCATGTGATGTTCCCTTGTATTTCTGTTTGTACAGCGTGAGGCTCACAGCTGGGGAAGGGACAGGAGACACCCTCCTCATCTGCTTCTTCTTCCTGGGGGCATCACCCCAGCAGCACTTCCTACATGCCAGGGCACTTTCTTCCCGAAGCAGCAGCTGGAGCCGCTTTGCAGTTTCTCGGACACTTGCAGAGCCAACATTCTTCTGTGTGTCTCAGAGGCACCAGCACCCACCAGATACTGTCTCCTTGGAGGATTGGCCTGGGCCCCTGAGTCCTGCCCTCTGGGCTCAAGCACCAACACCGGGTAAGTTTTAACTCTGCTTGGCCCCTTCTTTAAAACTTCTAAATCTGCATAACTCTAATGTTTCACTTTGTTCCCTGATCTAGTGTGGGCACTGCTTCCTCATGTTCTACCTCAGTGACGCATCATTCAAGATGTTGTATCTGCTCCACAAATCCATATGCTCAACATCCTCTGTTAAATTTACTTTCATGAGGACACTGCCAAAAGCTCACGGAAAACGGAAGTGAAAGATGCGTGTAGGAGTGGTCATTTGGCACCTGGCCCAGCTGACACCTGCATTCCCACATTAGAGCAGTTAGATTTGAGCACTGACTCAGCTCCTGACTCCCGCTTCCTGGAGCTCAAGTGGTTGGGTTCCTGCCACTCATGGGGAGACCTGGATTGGGATCCAGCTCTAGATTTTGGCCCTGGCCATTGTAGCTATTTGGGGAGTGAAGCAAAGGACAAGAACATCTCTCTCTTTCTCTCTCTCCCTCCCTGCCCCCCAACAAATAGATAACAATTTAACATAAGGTCATTTTATTTTGGTGCACAAAGTTTTTGAAATCCATGCATACAATGGGGGTCTTCAACAAGTTCATGGACAACGCACGTTGTGAAAACTGTGCGTAGATAATTTCCCTCTCCTGACTGATCAAGCTCCACTGAATTGGCATGGCTACCATGGAGTGCACTAACTTAGCCGTTTGTTGGCAGGACAGTGATCCTGTGACAGGAGTGGTGACTGTGTGCATGCGTGTCTATCTGAACACACACAAGCTCAGGTGCGATTGGTGCACATACCTGTACTCAGCAGAGTGCCCTCCAGCCCAGAGAAAGGGGGAACAGGGCACTGCTCAGGACCCAGATAGACAGGGAGGATAAGTAAGTTCCAGACTAAAACAGTTACACACACCCCTGCACAGCAGACTTCTGAAACCTGAACTCAATGTGTGGCCCCTGAGCCAAAAGCATCAGCATCACCTGGGAGCTTGTTAGACACAAACATGCAGGCTGCACCTCCAGTCTGCTGAATTAGGGTCTGTGTCTAACCAGGGGTGCTTTTCATGTACACTAAATGTTGGCAAAGACTGTACTAGAAATGGTGCAGCACAGGGATGGAACAAATGCCGGAGGAAGCAAAACTCATGCATTGAATCTGTATCCATTTCCAATCCCTGCCACTCACCTGTTTCCCATTTCCTTTGCCCTCTGAAATACCCACCATGATACAGCAGTTCTGAATCCCACAGGTGGAAAAGCACATGTTGGGAGTTTGGCCTTGTGTGTTCAGTGTGTGTGTGTTAGACCAGGTGAGGCAGCAGTAACACCTGGAGGAGCATAAGTTTCAGGGGTTTTCAAAAAGTCTGCAGAAAATGTGAGTTATGAAGAAATTTCAAACATTTTGCATTGAAAGAAAGTCATCATTTAATTTCATTTTCCACAAACTTTCTGTACATCATATACGGTGGTGGATAATCATTTCTGTTTTGATTTGTTTAAAGGAAAGGCAACACCTAAAAGACTCTATGTGTGAATTCAAAAGGATCATGGAAACATGGAATTACAAGATAAGCTTATTTCTGTATGAAACATTTTACAATCCATGCGTGGGTTTTTCATAATGCACATTTTCCAGGAACTTTTTGCTGGGCCCCTCTAAGTGTGGATTTCAAATTTTGTGCACCAAGGTAAATAGATCTTCCAGCTCAATTCTCCATGAACTTTTGGAAGTGCCCTCAAATCCTCCACGTTCTGTTTTCATTCTTTTATGGGAGTTACTTAGGTGATGGCAACAAGAAACAATTGTATTTCTGGTTGATGGAGTTGCCTACAGATGTGGTGAGGGGATGGACACACTCCCTCAGGGAAGGTTTTCCTATCAGGATCCAAACAGGTACATGGCCATCTAGGTGGCAAACAGTCATTGAAAGTATCACCCTACGCATAGGCTGCAAATGTCTCCATCAAGAAGACTTAGAGATGGGACTTTAATTGTGAAAAGAAGCTAAACTTCCAGCTTCCTTTATACAGTAGCATGGGATAGAGAGATTACCAACAAATGTTGACCTCTCTCATGCCTCAGTGAGGCTGCACACCTGGGCTGACTTGGACTAGAGTGCCTCCAGACCTGGGAGCAAAGAGGAGCTAGCAGCAAATCAGATGCAGAGTGTGTCCCCGGTGGTACTTCCCTGAGAGCCCTCAGAGGCACCGAGCTGCAAAGAAAGTGGTGAGGGAGTTTGGATTCCTGCCAAAGATTTCAGTATCTTACTATGTGTAACTTTGTGGTCTGTAAGAAAATTCTGCAGCAGAGAAAAACATATCCTTGACAGTGGGTGAGAAAATAGATCTTATTTTAAAAATATTATTGGGTGTTTGTTTTTAGGAAGATAAAGAGGACCATGGAATAAGAAAATGACACAGAAGGAAAAAGTAGGTGACCTAAAACAAAACACAGGGGCTGCACTGTGGTGTAGCGGGGAAAGCTACCACCTGCAGTGCTGGCATTTGATATGGGCTCCGGTTCGAGTCCTGGCTGCTCTACTTCTGATCCAACTCTCTGTTATGGCCTGGGAAGCACTGGAAGATGACTCAGGTGCTTTGGGTCCTGCACCTGCGTGGGAGACCAGGAGGAGGCTTCTGGCTCCTGGCTTCAGGTCAGTCCAGCCTGGTCATTGTGGCCATTTGGAGAGTGAACTAATGGATAGAAGACTTCTCTCTCTCTCTGCCTCTTCCTCTCTGTAATTCTGCCTTTCAAATATATAAATAAATCTGAAAAACAACAACAACAATAATAACAAAAAGAAGCCAAAGTTCTAAGATAAAATAAAATAAGCTACATTTTAAAAGCCTTCCATAAAACTCCCCAAAAAAGCTATGTCATATTTAAAATTGGCATCCAGCCCAAAAACTAATAAACTTGATGGTGCAGAAAATTGAATTAATGCTAAAAGAGATGTTTGAGATATTACTAAAGAAATCAAAAGAAGGGGCCGCAGATGATAGTGAGGAGGCAAAGATTTATTGGGGGTGTGGGGAGAAGAGAGAGAGAATATGAATAAATGGAAAAGGCAAATATAGTAAAGCACTTATAAATTGAAATTTAGGCACTGCTAGAAAAGATTTTCCTCCTTTACAAAAATAATCAGAATGAATGGAGAAAAGGACTATAATAAACAAGAATTTTGAGTTGTCAAAAAAAAGAATATCCCAATCTTAAAAAAGATGAAAATATGGGACTAAGGCCTTTAATGCCTGATATTTCATGATTGGGAATAAATTTTTTCCCTACCTCAAATAATATCTCCAAATAAATTCTATAAATTTCAATGTAAAATAAAAAGTCACACAAGATAGCTCAGTCACATGGAAGTAAATATTTGCCATGTGCACAGAGGAGAATTTTCTCATCTTATAGACAACAAAAGAATGCTCCATCAAACAAGATGGACAGATGTCACTAAGTTCAAATTAAAAGGTGCAGAAATCAGAATGTGTCTAATCTCCCAAAGGCAAAAGTCAACACTGAGATGATGTTCCAGTGGACACCATGGTGAGATTGTAAGCACCGTTCCTAAGGGCATCTGGTCCACCCTGGAGGGGTGCAGGTGCCTTGTCCGGCCTGATAGACTAGACAGTGAGATGGATCCTGAAGGGACCTACACCACTGAATGTCACTGATTGCCATGCAGTGGATCAGGATACCTTGGCATTACCCCCTTCATCTTTCTCCCACAAGGAAGTAACTCATGCAGTTCTTGGTTCATTTGTTACACTGCCCTTAAATTAACGTGCTTTTTGCCCTATTATGCTTAACTACTAAGCCCTACTGGTACAGAAATTCACCAAAATTCAAATTACTTCCCGAAGGAAATGAAGAACCAAACAGCCAAGGAAACTAGCTTGAGGAAAAGACAGGAAGAGCTGGAAAGGCCGGCAGATCTGCTGATTATCATTTGTCCTGAGATGGCCTTAGAATACAGATTGGAGGGGGGTGGCTCATGGGTTCAGACGCCTCTTCTTTTTCTTTCCTGGTTTATTCAACTTTCATTTCTTTCTTTCTACATTTCCTTTTCTCTTTCTCTTGTTTGTCTGTTGCTTGCTTCCCCCTGCCACCACACACACACGTTTTCTCTTTTTTCCTGAGTAAAATGAATGGGCCAGGGCTTTGGAATGAGACAGAGCCCTCCAGTGCGGTGTTACAACCACTTACTGGCTTCAAAATTTTCAAGTGTTTATGAGATGCAATTTTCTCTTCTGTAAAATGGAGATAAGAATATTTAGTGACCCAGGTTTTTCCAGACTGAAATGGAACAATGCGTGTAATGTGTCTGCACTGGGAGGGGCGAGGCAGTTTAAGCCCTCTTTTCCCTCTGTCTCCCTTCCCTCTCCTGCTCAGTACTGAGCTGGGCATTTCTGGGGTCCCAGGCTAGACCCACCATAACACTCTCCTTGCATGAAGCCAATCTAGGAAATGCCTGTTATACTTCAGAAGCAGAGCATATAATCAGGGCAATTCTGTACTGGTCTCTCTCTACCCCCACAAACACCACTCCCCAGCCCAAATCTCAACCTCCCACCCCTAACATCTGTGATGTTGTCACCATCACCTCTTTAGAGTGGAGATGGTCAGAGGGTGAGATTTGTAGATTCCAGGGAGCTCCAGCACATGGACTGGCAAAGGAGGAGGTTGCTCAGCATCGTTCACAAAGAAGTCAGGGGCTCTTCTCTTGGAACTCTGTGCCTGGATATCTCCCACAGGGTCGACCAGCAACAATCATTTCTCCATAACTCTCCAGATGCTGCGTCCTTCATTCCTGCATAGAGTGGCCAATGGTTAATGAACCTACCTTGCAGATACCCCTGGGAACATTCGGGCTGCATTTCTAAGTGGAGTGTCCCAGTTTCCTCTCACTGCAGCAAGCGCTGTCATCCTCTCAGCTTGGAAGCAGACACTGCCAGTGCCCACTGGCACAGGGGCCAGGAGACCACAAATTATATATGGGTTGTAACGTGCCTGGGAGAGGGAGGATGGGGGCTAGCCCAAGCCAAGCACACAGTAAGAGAACTTTTCTTTGAGTCATAGGAAACACTTGGGTGCTCTTTCATTATTCAACCTGAGGGTTGATTCTGCATCTACTAGGGTCTGGAATGATAAAGACAAAGACGACACAGTAGTGGAAGGAGGCACTCTAGGGAGAGATAGCTGTGCAACGACCAGGTGCTCTTAGCGTACATAGTTGCTGTGGCAGAAGTCTTAGGGTGTCTTGATGGTGTATTGGGGAGACATCAGTTGGGATGGGGAGGAGGTGACACAAGAGCTCATCCCGAGTGGTCTTGCTGCATTTGCCTGGTGCTCTGAGAGGTGTCTATGAGACCCCATGGTAAACATCAGGCTTTCTCAAGCTTGGTGATAACACCGGCCCAAACACCAAATGGCTTTTCAGAATCCTGAGAAGTTTCCCACGCAATGTCTTATTCAACCAGAGGGACAGGCTCCAATTTCAACTGCATTTTCTCAGCAAGTCCTATAGTTCCAACTTAGGAGAAGCATTGAAGTAGTTTCATAGAATCCTGATATCTTCTCCATCTCACTCCTCTGCTGAAGTCCCTTGTAGAAGGCCCAGTGTGGGTGGAACCTACAAATCATTCAAGGAAATGCAGCAAGGCGGTTGGGAGACCTTGGCATCCCAGGAGTAGCTCAGCTTGTCACGTCAAGTCCATCTTATTAAATGGCCATAAAAATAGATGGTGGGGGGGCAGTGCTGTGGCATAGTGGGAAAAGCCACAGCATGCAGTGCCAGCATCCCATATGGGTGCCAGTTCGAGTCCCGGCTGCTCCACTTCCCATCTGGAAAGAAGCTCCTGACTTCTGGCTTCAGATAGGTACAGCTCTGGCCGTTGTGGCCAACTGGAGAGTGAACCAGCAGATGGAAGACCTCTCTCTCTCTCTCTCTCTGCCTGTCCTTCTCTCTCTGTGCAACTCCTCTAAGGAGTTTCCAGACTGGGGGCCAGGGACCCCTCTAAGGACCACTTTTTTCTTTTCCAGGCAATGTCTTACCTATGACTTTTCAACAGGGCATCTGTGTAAATCCTTCCTGTGCAGCAGCATGTCTCACCAGTGGGTGCAATGCTTGGGAGTTTATCCCCCTAAAGAAAGGGTTTCAGTGCCTTCAGCATTACCATGGTCAATTACGTTTGAATTAAAACTGTAGAGTAAAATCTGGGAAGAGTCAGCTGCAGTTAATGCACACAGTTTGGCATTTTGTGCTTCAAAACACTTGCACACAAACACACTACAGTGGGCACAATGGTTCCCTTAGTAACTATTTGAGGACTTTGGAGCCACATTTTGGTAGAGAGGAGTCACTTGATCTCCAGGATTGCATGTTAGACAATAAATTTCCATATTGTCATGCACACTGATTCCAGCGAGAAAAAAGCCCTCTCCCGTGTTGATGAGTGTGGTCCTCTTGACCTTGGCACCTCCCTGGCCCCCAGTCTGGAAGTTCAATTAATGAACAGCCTTCTGAAGTTTTGTAATAGGACTGCCTTCAATTTTGTGTTTAAAAGACTCAGTGCGTATGATTGCTTGTCAATAAGATGGCAGTTTAACAAAACTAGAGTTCAAGGAGGAAGAGAGTCCCTACCATCTACAGGTAACCCTGTGGAATGTGCATAGATGCTCAAAGGTAATTAGCATGCAAATTCAATTCTGAACAAAAGTACACAAATAACCATGTCACTGAGGACCTATCTACAGTGGCTTTTTTGGTGCCAGAGTTTGACCTGCAATCCTCTCTAACGAGGTGATAATGAGCTGTGAAGGCCCAGAGGAGCTGTTGGGCACAATTCTTGTAAGGTGAGGGGAGTACATTGCTACATGCACAGGCAGTCCTGGATTGCAGCAATGAAGTCACCAACATCAGCTGCCATCCTTTCTTTTAGAAAGAAAATGTGTGGCTGGAAATAACACTGACTGAGGCTTCTGGGCTTTTCAGATTGCCAGTGATTCTCAAGGAATGAGAGGGATGTTAAGAATAGACCTGTAAGAAGATATTCTAAGAATGTGCACCTGCATCTTCCCACCTACCCATAGAGGCTTCTGACTTTAAACACCAGACCTAGACCCAGTTCTCAGCCTCAAGATTAATCCTAAACATTGGCACAAGGAAACCAGGAGTTCTTGCCCTACTTTCTATATTCATCCCATGTTCTGATGAGTCTGCAACTCTGATCATTGAATTCAAGACGTAAATGCCTGCCTCACCATTGAGAAATCAAAACTTGTTCTAAAGTTTCCTTCCTTGCCATGATTGATTTGAATTCTTTTCCTAGACCCTAGGGAAAAACTAAGACCTGGCCACTTCTTTTCAAGGCCCAGCTGAGAATGCCTGGTGTAGACCACACACAATGAATACAGACACAATGGAGGCCAAAGCCCAGGAGACCACAGGGCAAGGAAGCCAGAAGAAGAGGAGCTGAGCTCACTGTGAGAGGACACAGCCTCTCAGAACAAAGGCAAAGAGGAAGAGCCAGGAGTTGGAAATAAACTCACCTTGGGGAATTACCCTGAAGGCAGTAGAATATGTGAGGGAATGTCAATGAGTTTGTGGAAAATGGAGTTAAAAGATAAGTTCATTTTGGTGCAAAATATTTGCTTTTATCGTACTTTATTTGAAAGTCACAGGCAGGAAGATCTTCCATCGCTTCATTCACTTCTGAAATGTGTTTAACAGTTGGGGTTACTCAAGGGCAAAACTGGAAATGGTGAACACAATCCAAATCTCCCACATGGGTGGCAGGCACATAAATATGTGACCTGTCACCTGCTGCCTCCCACAATGCACATTAGCAGGAACCTGGATTAGAAGCAGAGGAGCCAGGACCCAAATAAGTCCAGTATAGGATGTGGGCCTCCCAAGCAGTGTCTTACACACTGAGTGCCAAATGCCCACTCCCAAAATATTTGAAATCTGTGCATGCCAGGGGTCTTCAAGAACATGGAAAATTGCATATTATAAAAATCCCATGATTGGATTGCAAAATTGTTTTGCAACAAAATAAACTTTCTTTTGAATTCCATCTTTCCTTGAACTTTTTGAGGTAGTCTCCTATTTATGTTGCAAATCCAGCACAGCTTAGTTGAATATTTAACATAAGTGTGGACATTGATGGGATCCTTAGAGAGCAGGTCCAAACACCTGCTGTAGCTGACTTCAGTTGGAAGTTATCTCCTCTGTGGTTTGCTTTCGCTTTGATGTGTTAGGGGAGACTGAAACAGTGTACATGTATGGATTGGATAGAGCTTGTCTGTCTTGGACTTCCAAGACCTCTATGTTCCGGCTCTCTGGCTCCTGCTTGCCACTTAGAATCTTTATGTACTCCCTGTGCTAAGTTGGAAAGAGAAGTATGGACACAATGAGAACCAATAACCAGGGACAGGGCCTGGTCTGTAGGATTCAGATGGAGCCAGGCTGTCTGGGGTGGTGGGGACTTGCACAGTATGTCTGAAGGAAGGGGAGGAGGGTGGCCAGGAGAAGGGTGGTGGGTGTTTCCCAGTCAGAAGGCATGGCCTCTGCCGATGTCCTGAGTGGCATGGCAGCTGGCTCAGTGTGTCCTGGGTCAGTCTCCCTCCAAGAGGCCCCACCTTGCTGCAGCTCTGTCTTGATGTTGGCTGCTAGAGAAGAGGAAGGAAAGAAATAACTTTATATGTTTGCAGAGGTATCCAACCTGCTCAGGGAGAGCCGGGCTGGGCAACAGGGAAAACACATTCATTTCTGAGGGATCCCATGTTCTCTTTTCCCATCAACTTCAGTCAACGCTTCTGAATTGGAAAGGAAAGAGAATATTTGGCAGTTTGGGAATTTCCCGGAAGTCAAGCCGACCTCTGGTCCTAGACAGAAAGAACTGCCAACCTCGGTGTCAAAGGGAGTTGCTCTAAGAACAAGTTACAAATGTATATGGAGAGAGAGGGAGTGAGAGGGGAAGAAAAAAGTTCCATTTCTTTAGTAGTGAATGACTTAGAACTCACTGTGTATTTATTCAGCTGTGCATAGCAATTACCAAACTGCTAAATGGTCAAGAATTTCCATAAAGTAAAACACAAATACCTGATATTTATGTTTAAAAGCCTCCCCTTTCAAACCATTGTAATTTAACCCCTGGCATGGGGATTGCCTGCTGACATCAGGGTTTGACTGATGGGAGGGATCAACCACTGTATTTTGTTCCCATCAGAATCACATTATCAACCTGTAATTTCCCCATATTAGAAAATAGCACTTGATTTTCAAATAATGAGCAGTTGGAATAGGCTTTCCTTACCACTGCCCAGGGCAACTGCCCTTTACAAGCCGCCTCATACAGAAGCAGAGACTTGAGACTTACTTCCTACAGCCAGCCAGAGACACGACCCTGGGCTACATGCAGCCAAGCTGTCCCTGCCTGGAAGTCCTTCTGGCCCCTGCTTCCACCCCCATAGGCTCCTGTCTGATGAGTATTTCCAAGTCTCCTCTGCAGGACTGACACCTTCCCTGAGGACAGACGTGTTTCCCTCTGCAGGTTTCAAGACACAGTGGATTGCACATAGAAATGTCTCTACAGGAACATGGACCAAACAAACTCTTTTCAGAGAAGTCATGCCTATGTATGACAATCTATTTCAAGAGCCTACAGCCACTTCCAACCTGGGGTTCCATGTCCAGGGGAAAGGCAGTAACCTTCTGTGGCCATGATTCCCTAGAAACCACTGCATTCAAGATTGGATTGCTCCAGCTGCACAACCCACTCAAAAGAAAGGGCACAGGCAAAGATGGAGGGACAAGGACTTGTAGCCCTTCAAGACCAGAGAGACCAAGATCACAACACAGAGACCGATGGTTGCGAAGAAGCTTGGTTCCATTACTTGATACACATCATTTCTCAGTGGGGCTGGTGTGAGGGATGTTATTCTATGGGAGAAAGGTGGGAACTCAACACTCCATGTGCAGATATGCAGAGCTTTGTTGTGTCCAGAGATGCCCACTTTCAGCAGGACAATGAAAACCAAGGACTGTGCTGAATAGGTGGGCAGTCTTCCAGAAAAGGAAACTGATCTACTAGGACTCTCTCTCTCTCTCTCTCTCTCTCTCTCTCTTTCTCTCTCTCTCTCTCCTAATTTCCAATGATATCTCTAGAAATACTTGGGAAATTCTAGCTCTCTTCATTTGCTTTCTCCCTTCCCCTGTGGGTTAGACATAGAACCCTTGATCAGGGACTGTCTAGTGTCTACCTCAAGCTAGCCGCCCTCTGATGAGTGTGAGATAGTGTGAACTTTCCTTAGGGATCCCCTAGTAGCTCCTCCCTGCAGTGACCTGACAGGGCTCTGATAATCTGAAAATCTTTTCCAAAGTGACTTTTCCACTGTGACCTTCGGCATTTGTCATTTAATAAGATCCACATGTGATTTTTCAAAATGGATACTTTTCTTCCCAGAGTGGTGTTGGGTTGAGGATGTCATTCAAGGACTATCCTCCATGTCTTGTTGGTCTTCTGCCCAGTTCCAACAAGATCACATAAAGATTCAATCCACTCTTTGTCTACGCATGTGGAATGACCACAGATATGGAGAGAGGGAACTAACAGTAACTGACAGCAAGGGCTCTCTGCTCCCAGAGGAAGATGAGGGAGAGGCCACAGGATAATGCCTTTGCAGAGAGTGGCTCACCCACTGCGGCCATTTAAGGATGAATAAACAAAATCCCAAGTGCAACTGGTTCATTTTACAGGGCACTGGGTAGTGCGAGGCTGATGGTTTGCTTTTCCTACTGCAGCGTGATGTTCTATCTCACTCTTCCTCTTCAGAAAGCCTGTGGGTTTAGCACTGGCCTCTCAGGTTTTGTTCTGCCCAGTGCTGTCTGGAAACTGTGCACAGAAACTCAGCTGGTCTCATCAAGCTGACAACCAATGCTGCAAAGGTCCCAAGGACTGAAGATTCTGGAGGATGAACTTTTGCCACTTGACCTGGCGTCCTGGGAGATGCTTGAGTGATTGATCTCCCTACTGGGCCTGGGAGGGCTGGCTGCAGAGTGCAAAGCTAGTGGTCCCTTGGGGGCATCGGGCCAAGAGTGTGCCCTTCACAGAACACATGGCTACACTAGCCTTGCATGAAAAGAACAGTGATATCAACTGGAACCAGAAATTAAATAAAAATTGGCACACAACCCCCAAATTTTACAGTAAGGTTTTCTCTTAATCTCCAGCAGGGCTTTAAGATCTCTTTTGTTTCATCATATTCACCAGGAAAAAGCTAGAGCCATAGCTTAGTCTGGTCTGTCACCTATATTTGCCTTTTAAAGAAACTCTCACACTTGATAAACTATAAGGTTATTTTAATTAGTTTTTCTATTAAAAAGCATTCACAGGCATAGTCTGGTATAAAATCTAATAGAATCAGAGCTTGTAAATGCTCAGTTAAAGATGTAGGTGAATAGGATGGTCCCGTCAGTGAGTGCTCTGGAAATTTGCTCATGGAAATTAGATTTTTGATGCTGCTTCATTTCCCAGGTGCCACGTTATCATCTCTTCAGCTACATTTTCCATTGGCTTATTGCTGCAGATGTAGCCTCAATGTCAAAACATTTGGGGTATCATCTTGCAAACAGACTCCAACAATTGCTCACTGCACCTGGGGAGGGGACACCATATCTGGGCTTCAACCCCATCACACCCAGGCATCTGTGGGCTTGCTGGCCCCTACCTAGGTCACGATGGATTTAGAAAACACATAGAATTCAGGCTCAAAAGCTGCCTGTGGCTGGGGAGGATGGACTGGCAGAGGCAGCTCTGAAATCGTCAGTGCATAATTGCGTGTCTGCCAGGTTATCATTATTCACTCGGGGCCACACAAGGATCACATTAATACACTGACAGCAGACTCCATAGGGGAACAGCTGGGTACAAAGTCATCCTTGTCCAGGAAAAATTCAAATCTCAGTCAGGTTGGGGGACAGAAGCAAATCTCCCCAAAGATCATCTCCTTTCTTTCTCTGCTGAATGCCCCTTTGGTCAGCTCAGTGACCATATAGCAATGGTGCAGGGCAATTTCTCTTTTGGGAATCCATTCAAAAAGAGCCCCGGCATGTTGAACCATGTCAAGGTGGGCAACTGAGGGTTCTATTTAGTTGATAGGCATTTGAGAAGGTGAGAGGGAGGGAAGGAAGGAGGGGGGAAGGAGGGTGGGAAGGAGGAAGGAGGGAGAGAGAGAGAGAAAGAGAGAGAGAGAGAGGGGGGAGAGACTCTGTCATCTGTAATTTTGAAGTTAAACTTGGGATCAGTAATGCTCTGATGTCCGCTTAGCAGGACAGTGAAGATGTTGGCACCTGAGCAGTCAAAAGAGTCGACTTTGAATATGATGCTGTAGAAGCAGATATTTTCTTCAGACAAATCCTACAGAGACTATGCCTGGAGTTTGTTGAGAGAGGACACAGGATGAAACAGCAAGGCAGTGAAACCAACAGGATTGCTCTCACAATAGAACAAGCATGAAGAGAGAAGGGATGTGGGTTGGAATACTGAGAAATACAAGGGTAAAGTTGCTTTTACTCTCTCCTAGAAAATTCTAGACTGAAAAGTGGGGTGATGAAGACCCAGAAGACAAGGAAGTGGGGCTGACAGCAAAGCATACAACCTCCGGAGGAAACTCAGGGCCCATACTATCTGCAAGGAAAGGAAGAGATGACAAAGACTAGACTAGGTTTTCTTGGCCCTCACCAACAGAGCTGTCCTGAACATCAGCATACTTATAAGGAAGTCCTGTGCAGGTGTCAGAGGGCCTTGGCAACTTGATAGAGAAGAGAGGTGGAAGAGTCTGTAGTGTGTCTAGGATTAACTGTCCACTACAGACCACTATAGAAAAGCCATAGGCTTTTACATACATAGCTCAGGGGCTGGAACCATATAACCTGGGTTCATATCCTGGCCTTGCCAATACACACCACTATGGATAACAGTGGAAAAGGTCACCACCTGTGGCAGGCATGGGGCTATGCTGCTCAGCTGCCCCTCCAAGAACAGACTCACTGCTCCGTGGAGGGGAGTGTGGGCAGCTGACTCCCTCCCACTGTTAGTAGGGTCCACTCAGCTTTCATGGAGAGGTCCTGCTACTCTTGGGGCAGCCTTACAAGTGACTAAGCATGGTGGTGGAAGACATTCCCTAGTGAGGCATTTCTTTCAAAAGAGAGACTCTTCTAATGGGCTATCTTTGCTCTGCTCCCCACTGAGTTAGCAAGTCTTCACTCTGGCCTGATGGTACCCCTTGATCAATGCTACTTCCTGTTCTGTTCTTTCACAGGAGTTGTGCCTCATAACCCTTTTTACTCCTTATTCCATCTAGCAACTGCTTCCCAGAGAACCCAACCAGTGCCACAGCCCCATGCCTCAGTTTCCTCTTCTGTAAATTGAGCACAGTACATCTCAAAAGCAATTTATTGCTGTCATCAGAATTACAAAGATCATCATGTAAAACACTTATGGCAGTGACTTCCTTGCCATGCTATCTGTGGAATAAAGATGGGCAATGTCTACATTATACTGTTTTCTCTAAACAAAGATCTCCACTGTAGCTCCCTCAAATTCTGATTGTTTGGACATGTGCTGGTATTCAGGAACTTGGTCCTAGAAATTGGGGCTAAAAAAGATATATTAGGAAGACTCCTCCTTCTTGAGGTCCCCCTCACTCAAAGACTCTCAATCTGGGTATCATTTATTTATGAGCTGAGCACAACTACCCAGTTGAGGAGATGTCAGTTGTCTGGATAGAGGGAGCCTGGGATTCTGGAGTGAGGACTAAGAAGCTCTGGGGAGGTCTCAGCAGCCTTGGCTTCTAGAATACACCCAGGAGTTTCAGGACACAATGAGGGACACCATGAGATACCCCATGTGCTGATGTTCAACAGAATTTCCCACTGGTTTTTGAGACAAGTGGCTCTCAGAGATGTAGGATGACCTGATTGGAAAGAGCTGAAATTCTATAATGGTTCTGAGATCCAAAATAGTGAGTATAAAGAGGCATCCATGCTGTCAAGAGGAATGTCAGAGACTGCACCAATGTCTGAGGGACCCTGGGAAAATCTTTCCCCAGAAGCTGTCAGCCCGAGTAGTAGTCTTAGTGATGGACACAAAGGCAAGAGCCGAAGAATACTAGGAACAGTCTGGGAACTTGCCTTGGGTTCTAGTCTATATTCCATGGTGGATGTGGATGAAAATTAAGTTTTCCTTTCTGTCCCTCTCTTATTCCTTCTTCTTTCCAATTTAAACTCCTCCTCTTGCCCTTTACTTTCCTGGGAGTCCATCACTTATGTATTTAAGAAGCTGTGCTGACATCCTGCTAGGCTCTGGAGTTAAACAGAGAAATAAGATACAGTCAATGCTGTCAATGGTTGATTGTCTAAGAAACATTGACAAAAATATATGTTGAAACACCGTTTGGGCAATTAGAGAAGACTTCACAGTGTATGTTAATGTGTGGGCTGAATCTTAAAGAAAATTCCAGGCAGCATGGAGCTGAGTAATGGTGGTGTCAGGGATGCATGAGTGAATTCACTCTGAAGCAAAGTGAACAGTTGTGGTTTGAATGTGTCTCTCAAAAGCTCATAGTGGGGGTGGGGGACACTGTGGCATAGTGGATAAAGCCCCAGCCTGCAGTTCAGGCATCCCATATAGGCACTGATTCAAGTCCTGGCTATTCCTCTTCTGATCCAGCTCTCTGCTCATGGCCTGGGAAAGCAGTGGAAGATGGCCCAAGTCCTTGGGCCCCTGCACCCACGTGGAAGACCCAGAAGAAGCTCCTTTGGGAGGTAATCAGAGTTACATATGGTCATGAGCGTGGAGCCCCCAGGATGGCATCTGTCACTTTGTAAGAAGGTGAGAACAGACCCAGGCTAGCTCACTTGCTCTGTCCTCTCCCACATTATGATGCAGCAAGAGGGTGCTCAGCAGATGTCGGCACTTGATGTTGCACTACCCAGCCTTCAGAGCTATGTGCAAAAACATCTCTATGCAGTCTCAAGGATTTTGCAGCAGGGATAGACTAGAATGGGGTCATGGGATGGCAGGGGTGCAAGCAAAGTGAACAGCATGGGCAGAGAGAGTTGTAAAATATCATGACCTTGGGACAGTCTCACCCAGTGCAGGGCAGGCATCTAGTGAGCCAGCAGTCTCTGAGAGGCATATGCCTTTCTTCAGAGCTGTCGCACAGTGGCTTGGACTCCTTGTCATGCCTGGAAGTTCAGGAAGAGCAATCTATCCTCACCATTATCTTCACCCTGTCAGATGGGGGCAGGACGAGAGCCTTGAGTCATCAGCATCTTTACTGGACTCCTGAAGCATGTTTATACATCGTGGTTTACACTGGCCTTATGCAGTTAACTCTCCAAAGGGAATGAGACGCAAGATCTCTCTCTCTTTTTCCTCTTAATAGACACACACATTTGAACCATTAAACAGCCATTAATTTGTCTGTGACTCAAAAATAATGGAAATGTGGCCAAATGGGCCACAAATTAGGGAACACTAAACACAAAAAACAAAACAAAAAACCCCATGGAATTCCAAGAATTGAAAAATTTTAAATATGCAATTAAAAACACTGGCACTGGTGAAATTCTGGGGCACCTGTGCTTTGAGCAACATCTTTGGCAGTGTCTTGGGCTGTACGTGGCTGAATTGTTCTTTCCTTCTCACTTGTCATCCACCTTGGCCTTGATTCATCACACACTTGCTAAGTCCTTCAGCTCCTCCAGATTTAACACAGTTGTAAATTGGTGTAGAATAACTGAAATTATTTAGCATGCTTAATTTGTATTTCATTCACTTCTGTCACTGCACACCTAGCCTTGTCCTGCTGCCCCAGCCTCATTGTATGTCTACTGTCTGGGAGAGTTCTTGTTATGTGTGCAGTGTTACCTGTCTCTAACTCACCAAGGCTACCAGGATGCTGGGTCCCACCTGCATGGTGGAGGAGTTTCCAATACTCAGTGAAAAGCTGTCACTTGTGGGTGTAGACTGTCACTCCCACTGGATTACTGGAGAACAAGTTCAGTTTCTACTCAATCTAAATGCACTGATGAGCATTCAATGAGGTGATTTGTGTTTTCAGGCAGTCAGATACTTGCTTGGATGTTGCTGCTATTCATTTCCACATTGATCATATCTGTTTTTTTTCCCAAGAATTACCAAGGAAGGAGGAAAACATCCTGCATCTATCAGCATTCACACAAGATATGTAAAAAGTTCATGGAAAAATTGAAATAAAAGATACATTCATATTTTGCTACAAAAACTTTTTTTTAATTTCCATGCATAGTTTTCTCATAAGATTCATTTTCCAAGAACCCTCATATGTTAGTGTAGTTCTTTTCTTATGTGCTGCTCTACACATCTCTAGTTCTGACTCGGTCTTGCTCATGCACTTGCTCATCTTTTTCTACACACATACACACACACACACACACACACCACACACCCTCTTTCCTTCCTCTATATTCACCATGGTGCATCCCTGCATCATAAGTAAAAAAACAAAAAACAAACAAAAAAACCACAAAAGTCAAAAACACTTACAGCCTCCTGTCTCCTGAGCAGACTAATACATCTGTTTCAATACACAAGATGTCAAGCAAGATTACAGAAGAAGTTTTCCAGGTATGCTGGAGAGTGAATCTTCTATCTCCTACAGATGCTGAGCCCAGTTGCTCAACAAGCAATAAGTGGGGTATTTTTTTTAAGAGAAGGACAGACAGAGACCTTCCATCCACTGGTTCACTCCCCCAGTGGCTTCAATGGTCAGAGCTAGGCCAATCTGAAGCCAGGAGCCTGGATCTTCTCCCAGTCTCCCATGTGGGTGCAGGGGCCCAGGGACTTGAGCCATCTTCTGCTGCTTTCCCAGGCCATAGCAGAGAGCTGGATCAGAAGTAGAGCAGCCGGGACTCGAACCAGCTCCCATATGGGATGATGGCACTGCAGGTTGTGGCTTAACCTGTGGTGCCACAGTGTCAGCCAGGGTAATCAGTTGCTTTTAGCTATTACTACCAAAGAAACTGCTGGCCAATCCCATTTAGATAAATAGGAAATGTCCACCAAGTGTCCCTGTGGCTACCACACTAGGCGTGTGACCCTGGGAAATTAAATTAATGTTATTTGCCTGGGTTTATAAAATGGGATGATACATAGACTAATTGTAGAACCTTCATGAGAGTGAAATGAAAATAGGCACCCATTCCCCCCTTATTTTTTTAAGATTTATCTATATTTGAGAGGCAGAGTTACAAAGAGGCAGAGGCAGAGAGAGAGACAGAGAGAGAGAGGTCTTTCATCTGGTGGTTCACTCCCCAGATGGCTGCAATGGCCGCAGCTGTGCCAGTCTGAAGCCAGGAGCCAGGAGCAGCTTCCTGGTCTCCCACATGGGTACAGGGGCCCAAGGACTTGGGCCACCATTCTACTGCTTTCCCAGGTCATAGCAGAGAGCTGCATCAGAAGTGGAGCAGCCAGGACTCGAACTGGTACCTATATGTGATGTTGGTGCTGCAGGCAGTGCCTGCCCCAGCACCGATCCTGTGTACAGGTAGTGATATATGTTATGATTTTTGTTTCTGAGCTTCAAAGATTGCTGAGTTTACAGTTACAGGAAAAACAGAATCAACATGTTTCACAATTTACATTGCAGATCTGCTGCTCTTTTGACAATGTGGTAATATTTTCAAGTGCAGGAATGTTGGCCCCTCTGGGTTTGTATGGGCATTAGGTTGAGGTGGTGAGGAGGGTTTTCCATTTCCCTAAGACAGCACAAGTGAGCCATGGGCCATGTTCAACCTAATGTGTCGAGCAATCTGTTCTGTGCTTTACTCTTTTACACAATGAAATGTGAATGCTTGAAAGATCGTTTACATGTGGCCTACTAGTTATTTAAGAAAATAACCATTTAACATGTTGAGTTAATTAACAGTGTGCACATTATTAACAATGCTTTTTCAACACTAGACATTAATGGAGTAGATGCCAAATAAATGTAATCCTGCACTTGAGTTAGAATTTCTTTGTTAATTATATTCATTTACAAATTTAAAACAATAATCACATTCATTTGAATAAAACAAGGGATTTTAAAGTGGAAATAAGCAAGGGGGTCTTGGCTCTAGGGACAGACTGTAATGGATTAACCTTATTTTCCATCCCCAACAGAGGCCAGAGTAATTACGGACAAGAAATGACCCGCTACACTCAGGGCTGTCCACAATGGACTCATCCAACCCTTCCATAAGCATAACTTGTTTTCAGGCTAACTTGCCTGCTAGCATCCAACAGAATGGAATCATTCTGCAGCTGTGACTCATGTGCCCTTCCCTGGATCCAAGTCCTGCGTTGATCCCACGATACAACACACACTCTAAATGAGACACGTGGACACTTCATGTGAACCCTCTCCAGGCAGCCCTAGGCTATCTGGCTTCAGGTCACAGAACCCATACCCACGGCAACATTTCACCATCTCAGGACTGTTCCAAGATCATCGGAGTCTTTTTACACGGTGGTGACCCAGACACCACGGCAACTGGGGCATCTGAGGTCATATGAGCCTGCAGTGTCTACTGAGCCACTGGCTTAGGAAACAGTCCCTCTAAAAGCAGCCCAATCCAGGGTAAACTTGGACAGATCAGTTCCAACACTTGGGAGCTGAGTGGTCTTGAGCAAGATTACATGCCTCAATGTTTCTAAACTCGTAAAATGGGAATAGTATGCTATTATCTACTTCATAGAGCTATTTTGAGGATTGAAAGGAGATAATCCCTTGAATGTTAATTCCTTGCATTCGTTCTGAATGTGTTTCAGCCCTCAGAATGCAGACAGCTGCAGTGGGTTTATTTAATGTGGAAGGGAGCAAGGAAGGAAAGAAAGGAAGAGAGGGGGACATTTAAATGCTTTTGTTGACTGTCTCATGGATCTTCCCCCAATAGCAAGAGAGGCTCTCGCTAAAGACAAGAAGTCAAAGAGAAGCAAACAGTGCTAGTTACCACTGAAATCTGGGTTTGGCTCCCAGAGCACTAGCACGGAAAGGAAGCTGTGGCCAGGTGGGGAATTGGCGTTGATCACCTATATCAAACTTGGCCTCGTGTTTGGTGTTTTATTCAGACGTTTTCTCTTTCTCATGGTTGCTGGGTTTCAAGGCTCTAATATGAACCCATGTCTCTGACTCCATCTCCGATACAGAGCTCCAGAGACTGACATCTAGAGTGAGTTTAGTCCCTGTCAAGTCTCCTTTTGCCTTTTGGGTCTGTTTGCTTCCTGAGAGATGCCTCCTCCACGTGTATCCCTATATCACAAAGCTCCAGGGGGAGGTTGTTTGACTGCTTGTCCTGGGCAAAAACATCAGAAGTGTCCTTGAGTAGACCTCTGTGTGCCAGGGGCCCCCAGACTTAAAACAGTGCATTCACTTCCTTTTTGCTTTATGCTTTTCTGTTCAGACTGTAGCAGCCTTTAGGGTCTCTGTCCACACTAAATATTTCAGGCTTCAAGCTCAAAATTAAGCATAAATCACTCTCCGCAAAAGAAAACAATTTGAGCTTCTAGGTCCAAAATTTTTTTTTTTTTTACAAACCCTGAATATAAAAAAAGAGAAGCAAGATTTCCAGAAATTTCATGTCTCCTGACTTTGCTCTCCCTCTTGCTCTGTTTGCTTAATGCCCCCTTGCCCTTTCTCATCCTTACAGCCTGGGGAGTTAATAGGAATGATTCAACATGATCCTGACAATCACCTTCTCTGTGAACCTCCTCCGAATGTGGTCATGGGGCTTTCCTTCTGGGGTTTCCACCACTCTCCTCACACTGGGCATTAAGTACCTCTCAGAGCCTCTGACCCCCTAGTCCATTGAGTTCCTCCAAGCAGGCTCTCTATCTTCATCTTTATACCCTAATGCCTTCTTAACCATGCCCGCAATAAGATTGGCTCACACAAATAAATGGCTACACACAGCTGGATTAATGAATCTGGTTTATATGCTGAGGTGCCATGGACTCCACACAGCTTCAGCCATGCAGGCAAGACACTGTTGGAGAAATCCCAGTGTGACCTCATTAGGATGGGCACAGATGAGGCTCATTAGTATGTCCCATCCACACTCCAGGAAGGGAATGAGATCTGTTTTGAGCAGCCAGTTAACCCGGCTCCCATCATTGAGTTCATCTGTAGCCACAGGCACGGGGAGAAAGGTCGGCAATTAGCCCATGATTTGATCAATGTGGGAGCTCATCTTGACAATGCAGACAAAAGGAACCACCTGTTCATCAGCAGCCTTTTCTTTGGCTCTCATTACAGTTGCTGACTAACACTGAAAATTTCCTTTTGTTCTTATTTTCTGCTTCTCAGCATTAAACCCTGCTGTGGAGCAGTACTTCTCAAACCCCCATGTGTCTAAGAATCAACCAGGGATGTTGTTAAAATGCACTTCTCATGCAGGAAGCCCGAGGTAGGGCCTGGGATTTGGAGACTGTAGCAGTTCCTAGGTCATGCGCTGTTGCTGCTGGCCCTAAAAAGACACTTAGAATAACAAGGACTGAGAGATGCAGCTCTCAGCCTCAGCTCTGCCCTTGAATCATCTGGAGAGTTCTAATCAGTGTCCATTCCCAGTCCACACCTTGGTCAATTTACATCAAAATCTGGATGAGAGCAAGTGTATTTTTGTAAAGATTTATTTATTCGAAAGTCAGAGTTACACAGAGACAGGAGAGGCAGATAGAGTGAGAGAGGTCTTCCATCCGATGATTCACTCTCCAGTTGGTCACAATGGCTGGAGCTGTGCCTATCTGAAGCCAGGAGCCAGGATCTTCTTCTGAACTCTCACTTGGGTGCAGGGGCCCAAGGACTTGGGCCATCTTCCACTGCTTTCCCAGGCCACAGCAGAGAGCCGGATGGGAAGTAGAGCAGCCAGATCTTGAACCGGCACCCATATAAGATGCCAGCACTGCAGGTGGCGGCTTTACCTGCTACACTACAGCGCCAGCCTCAAGACCAAGTGTATTTTTAACATACCAATGGGCAGCCAAGGTTGAGAACGATTGGCTTACACCACAAAGTTCCTCCAAATATAGTTACTGGAACTATGGCCTCAGCATCACCTGGAAACTTGTCTCAATTTCAAATTCTCAGTAAACAGATGCATACTTTGTGGGCTAAGTAATGAACAGAAAATGATTCAGCAAGGAAAAGGAGGGAAGTATTGCCACATGCCACAGCATGAATGCACCTCACACATGATTACCATGACTTGGTCAGGACATAGTGTATACATATTTATTTTTATATTTATGCACATATTATATATGTACACACACATATATTACATTTACCCCAGAAATATTACAATTGTTATGTCAATAAAATGTTTTAAATGTCTAAGGAAGTGAAATAATAATTACCTTGTCACTGGGAGTGACTGCAAATAGGCACACAGGATCTCTGTTAGTTGATGGAAGTGTCCTAGAACTAGACTGCATGGATGGTTGTATAAGTAGGTGAAGTTCAAAAAAACAACCCACTGGGACCAGCTCTATGGCATAGCAGGTAAATTTGCTGCCTGTAGTGCCGGCATCCCATATGGATGCCAGTTCCAGTCCTGGCTGCTCCACTGTTGATCCAGCTCTCTGCTATGGCCTGGGAAAGCAGTGGAAGATGGCCCAAGTCCTTGGGCTCCTGCACCCATGTGAGAGACCTGGAAGAAGCTCCTGGCTTCAGATCGGTGCAGCTCCAGCCATTGCAGCCAATTGGGGGATGAACCAGTGGATAGAAGACCTTTCTCTCTCTCTATGTCTCTCTCTCTCTCTCTCTCTCTCTCCCTGTCCTTCTCTCTCTGTGTAACTCTCACTTTCAAATAAATAAATAAATAAATATTTTTTAAAATTATTGAATTGTACATTTAAAATGGTTGAAATTTATGGTATGGGAAGCACATTTCAATGAAGCTATTACAATATTTACATATATATATATATATATATATCTTGATGAAAAAACTTGCAAATTCTCTGGCTTCACCCAGACCTAGTAAATCTGGAACACAACCCAGCACTGAGAATTTATGAAGCCTTGCAGGTAACTCTGAGTTGCACTCATGTTTGGGAGGTCTTGGCCAGGGGTGGGAAGGTCTTGAGAAGTGGCTGCTGCTGTGACAGGAGCAATGGTCAGAGTTTTATGGCAGAACCACAAGAAAGTGGCTCTAGGTCATTGTCAAATGAAAGCAGAACAACATTCCTGTATTTTACTCCACTGCATTGGAGTAAAACAACTCTTGCTGATTTGCCAGAGAAGTTGACATTCCATATGTCAGTCTTCCCTCCTGATGGTCATCTGAAGCTAGGACAAGTATATATCTTCTCTCAACCTCAGTGACCTAATTTGTGAGTGGGGATAAAAACACATGTCTATCAGGTTTGGTGTTCAGATAGAGTTGGAGGACAAACATGATGACTTTTAACGATAGTGGACTCAATGAGGCAACTGCACAATGTACACTGAGGAGAGAACCAATATAGGTTCATTTTTCCTTCTTATAAACTGGCCAGCCACTCATGAGAAGATCATTCTGGAATTTTCTGTTGTCCTGGGGCATCTCTGTGCTGCTATAGATAGAGGCTTATTATTCCAGCAAATGCACATTCTGCTGAATCTTTCCTTGCCTCAGGGTCTTATTTAAGACTGCTTATTTTCAAAATCATACATATCTGCTAAGTTGGAAAAAGCTTCAGGTCAATACCCTGGATTCAGTTTCATCCTTTTGTTACTGCAAGAACAGAAACCATGTTCTGATAAAGAAACTGCCACCCTTGAAAGTGCTGCTCCTATCCTTAACCTTGAGACCAAGGAATTACTCTTCACACTCTGAAGAAATGTCATGAGAGAGGAATACATTCATGTTCCCTGAAGCCACCAGGAGGTAAGCCAAGAGAATTTGAGTTCAGCCCCAATGAGACAACAAGAAGCAAACAGAAACAGCCTTCAGTGGAATATATTTTAGGGTGATATATAGCATTTTACAGCAATTGAAGCTCAAGTCAAGATGTAATCAACTAATCATTGATAATTATTGATAATTGAGATGTGAATCAAGCTAATTTCCAGGAAAACAGCCTTTCAGAAGTTCCCACTGAATTGCAGGCAGAGGTGTGTATGACGAGAAGCATCTGGACCTGGGGGGAGAGTGAGACAAGCAAGTGATGGTAAGTTCTCAGTGGTCTCCTGGTGCCTCTGTCCACCCTAAGCCAAGCACAAGAAGACAAAAGCTCTCTCTTCTTCCCTGCAGCCTTTTTATGTCCTTGAAAGACATGCACTTCAATTGGCTTTGTCTTCCAGCTGATCGGTTCATAGACCATGATTCAAATAGAAAAGGCTTCATCCAAGCCAGTGTAATTCGTCTGCCATCTACGTGGCATTATATACTTCCCAAAGGTAGTGTCTGTGTCTTGTCCAATGATGTGTTCTACACAGACAGGATTGCACATTGCAGCATAGCACTGTGCGTTTAATGTGTTCATGAACAGTTAATACCCACACTGCTCCTGTGAGGTGGGCATTTGTCTCCAGACTTTACTAGGAAATACATGGTAGAATTGAGGGCATACACCATGCATTTCAAATACCAAAGGGTACATTCTGTATTTGGTTCCCATACATATCATCCCAGTTTATATTTATTGAAGCAAGCAACACGTTTGCTGTACTTGAATGTGACCTTAGGGTTCAACCTCCAGGTTCTGGGTCACCTGTGACAATAGAGGGCTATAAGCCTTGTAAGTTCATGAAGTGACAAGGGAACAAACCTATGCTCCTTCTTGCTGTTTTCTGAGGCAGCCCTGATTGTTTGAGCCAAATCCACCTGTGCTGAAACCTCTGCGTCCAGTTCTGCCAGTAAGCTCTTTTAAACAGCTTGCTCATCCTCTCTATAACAGTAAAAATCTGGTACAACAAGTGAAGAATTGCTTAAAATTCCAATTAAGCCAAGTCTTACCAAAGCCTTTTCCATTATCTCAGTAAGCTGCTTTCTACATTAAAAGGCTCCTCTTAATTAATTCTTCTTGCTGATCTGTGGACATGCAATACTTTATTATGACCTATGAATTCAAATGCAACAAAATAAAGTGTAGATAAGCAGTATGTTGAGCTCCCACCTTCAAATCACAACAGGGTCAGATTGCCCTATTGCTGGTCATGACTGCTTTTCACACCAAAAGAAAGCACCTCTCAACAGAGATTTGGAGAAGGCTCAGTGAAGGGTTCTTTGAGATCTTTGATATGAATAACGGCATCTCCAGGGAGCTACTTGGACATCTGAGGCAGGAAGTGCAGGGGGATGACAGATGATTGTCTATTGCCACACTTCTTTAGCAGCACTGAATGCACATGGTGTTAATAAATGCATGGTGATGACGACTTCTGCATGGTGGTAACAGGTGGCAGGGCTCTGACATCTTACCTTCAGTTGCTTATCTGCCAAGGGTCCCCTTGTGTAGAGCCCACATGCTTCTTTCCTTGCATCTGCTCTGTGCTGCCAGTCCTAAGGCCCCAGAGTCAGAGACTTGATCTCTCTTAAATGCAGGCTAAGATAAAGATACTGAGCTGTGAATTCCCTGTCCAGCTTGCCCCAGGGTGTTCAATGCCAAGTTAGGGGCTGAAAAAGCAGAGTTGCCTCTGCTGGGCATACAGCTCTTCACCTGGTTCTCTGTGGACTAAATGTTCTCTTATCCTGTGATGGGCATTGAGCTGTGGGAGGCAGGCACTGTGAACAGGTGACTGAATGTAGGGTTGAAGTTGGTTAGAGTCACATTCATTTCTGCAGGATGACAACCTTGGTTGCGATAAAGAGGACATTCTGAAGGCAGTTCTAAATGCTTCCCTTGAATGGCATGAAAAGCAGATAAGGTGAGACGGCTTCTCAGGATGCTAACAGCCTCCCAAGAAGCCTGATTTATGGTTTTGCACTCATGAATTTTAGGGTTTTACCTCCTCCCTCTCTCTAAAAGCCATTTCTTTATCTCCCTCCCTACTGACATATGATTTAAGGTTCAGTCAGGTGTCTTTTCTCACAGAGAACATTCTAGCAGCCTCTTATTTCATCCGCTGCTCTACCAACTCCATGAAGCACCCTGAGCTATCTCTTTAAAACACAAAACTAACCATGTCAGCCCATTTGAGGAAATCCCAACATGGTCTTCCAATTCCTCTTTGGGATGAAGACCACAGACCCTTGTCATAGAGCTGTGAGGGCTAAGGAAATGTCACTCAGCCAGAGGCAGGCACTCCCTCAGCCACTCCCTGGCTCTTACGCTCCCTTGTCCATCTGCTCCTCCAGTCTGTGGCTTTTCCTTAATGCCTATCAGCTTCCCTCACATCTCTGTGGCTTCTGACTCCTAAAATGTCATCAATGAATTCATCTGTTGCACCACCACCCACCAAGGACTGCTTTAGGTCAGGCAAATATTCTGGACCCTTAAAATACAGCCATGAATGAGAGTGCTAGCCCTCTCATGGAGCTCATGTAGACAATGAGAGAGGCCTCCCTGTCAAGCAGAGAGCTGAAGAGGTAAGGGGGCCAGTCTTCCAGTATTGGATGAAAAGGCACACCACGCAGAAGAGCCAGAGTCTTTCCTGAGGCTAAGACACACTCACAGTTTTCAGGGAGCAGCTAGGGATCAGCCCAGCTGCAGGAAGAAGCTGGGGGAGGGTGCACTGTGCACAAATGTCAGAGGTCCAGATTTTACTCTCAATAAGACAAAAGCTATTGGGGGAATTTAAACAAAGCAGCAGGACTCAAGTGAGGTTTTCAAGGATTGTGGATGGAGAACAAGTGGATTATAATGGGGCAAGGATGGATGGGGGAGAGCACTGGGAGACTGCAGGCTGAGGCTGGTCAAAAATGCAGGGGCTAAGTGATAACAATCTGGATGTATTTTCAAGGTAATGATAACTGGATTTACTGATAGACTGAATGGGTGGTATAGAAAGGGAGAAAAATTAGGAAATGAGGAATGATGGCCCCAGAAGTCATGGGTGCTGGTTCCCTTCTAGCTCCCTACTAACAGCCTGGGAAAAAGCAGTGGAAGGTGGTCCAGGTGCTTGGGCCCTTGAACTCACATGGGAGACCCAGAAGAAGCTCCTGGCTCCTAGCTTCCACCTGGCCCAGCCCTAGCCTTTGTGGGGTAATCTAGCAGATGGAAGATCTCTCCCTCTCTCTCTCCTCTCTCTGTAATTTTGTCTTTCAAATAAATAAATACATCTTTAAAAATAATTTACTTATTTCTGATCCATCAGCTCCCTGCTGATGCACCTGGGAAAGCAGTGGAAGATGGTCCAGGTCCTAGGCCTTTGCACTCAACATGGGAGTCCTGGAAGAAGCTCCTGGCTCCTGGCTTCACCCTGCTCCAACCCTGACTGTAGTGGTCATTTGGGGAGTGAACCAGCAGATGGAAGCTCCCTCTCTTTGTGTCTCTCCCTCTCTTTCTGTAGCTCCATCTTTCTTTCTTTCTTTTTCTTTTTCTTTCTTTCTTTTTTTTTTTTTTTTGACAGGCAGAGTGGACAGTGAGAGAGAGAGACAGAGAGAAAGGTCTTCCTTTGCCATTGGTTCACCCTCCAATGGCCGCCACGGCCAGTGCACTGCGGCCGGCACACCGCGCTGATCCGATGGCAGGAGCCAGGTACTTCTCCTGGTCTCCCATGGGGTGCAGGGCCCAAGCACTTGGGCCATCCTCCACTGCACTCCCTGGCCACAGCAGAGAGCTGGCCTGGAAGAGGGGCAACCAGGACAGAATCTGGCACCCTGACCGGGACTAGAACCCAGTGTGCCGGCCCCGCAAGGCAGAGGATTAGCCTAGTGAGCCGCGGTGCCAGCCCCATCTTTCAAATAAATAATATAAACCTTTAAGAAATTATTTGAGAAGCAGCAAAATAGACACAGAGATAGAATGAGAGAGATGGCACAGTTATCTCCCCAAATTTGATTCACTCCCGAAATGCCAGCAATGGCAGGGGCAAAGGCAGGAGATGGGAACTCAGTTCAGGTCTCCCACATGGGTGGCAGGGACTCTACAGCTTGAGCCAACACCTGCCACCTCGAAGGTTGTGCATTAACATGCAGCTGACACTGGAAGCAGAGTCAGGGCTCAAATCCAGGCACTCTGAAATGGGATGCGGGCATCTCTAATGGTGTTTTTGCTGCCATGACAAATGCCCTCCTTGAGAGAACAAATTCCAACAAATTTGCCCAAGTTCTCATTTCTAATTATTTACTTTTGATATATCCCTAAAATTAGGCTCAATAATAGATTCTCCTGCATTAGTCTTTTACTTATTACTTGCAAGAGGATTTTTTTCCCTTTAATTTCAAGATTAAAGTAGATTCTCTGCTGTCTTAGTGTGTCTTCACAGCTTTTCGCTTACTTCTATAATTAATTTATGGTGAATTTCTTCCTATGTAACTTTTAAATTTTAGTGACATTAAATTTATTAAGAGTTTTCTTTACAGTTTCTGCCTTGCCTTTAGCGCCATTTTAAGTTCTCAGAGCCTAAAAATTAACATCTATTTGACATTACCTGATTTTATTCATGATTTTATTTGCCACTTATTTAAATCTATAATCTAGCAGACTTTTTTTGTTTAAATTGTGGAGTAGGCATCAAAATTATGGTTTTTAATGACTTACTATTTTTTAATACTAAAAATAAGCAAGCTATTCCACTTTTGATTTAAATTTTTGTCATGTATGCCAAATACATATCTTTGAGTATGTTTTTGAATGCTTATCAATTGCTTAATGCTAAAAACAGATGATCTTTTCCATTTTTAGTGAATTGTTATCATGTATATCATCTAACACTTTCTGAAATATTTTTTGGTTTCTTTTTATTCCTTATTACTTTATTTTCCAGCATCAATTACTATATATTATATTACCTAATTGTCCCAAAGTTTTGAAAATCAGTTTTATACTATATCATTAATTGAGAAGTTGGCATTGGTTTCTTGCACTTCTTTTTGTTTGTTTGTTTGTTTACTTTGGGTCTACTACGTGCGTGGTAGGGGCCCAAGCATTTGGACCACTTTCTATTGCTTTCTCAGGCCATTAGCAGGGAGCTGGATCAGAAGTGGAGCAGCTGGGACTGGAACCAGAGCTGATGTAGGATGCTGGCATCACAGGGCAGCTTAATCCACAGCACCACAGTGCTGACCCCTGGTTCTTATCCCCTGATGGTATAAATAGCATTGGATAAAATTCCAGTAAAGAATGATTCGAATCATGAAATCATTCTGGAGGACATCTTTGACAGCTTTAATCATTTTCTACCACAGTGAATGGCCTATTTGCCTCTTTTAACTTTTTTGAATCAATTGGGATAATTTAAATTTTCCTAAGTAATCATTAACTTACCAATGGACTACATGTTTTCAAGCTTGCAATGGTAATAATTCATTCACTCATAACTCTATGTAAATATCCTATCTTGAATGTATAACACTGTGCATTTTTCTGTTCTTATTTTTTTTCAATTTTAGTACTGGCATAGATATATCTACATTATCATTCTCTTCTAAGAATCAGGTCCTTGATTTCTCAATTTTGTTGACTCTTTTTTTTTTTTTTTTTGACAGGCAGAGTGGACAGTGAGAGAGAGAGAGAGACAGAGAGAAAGGTCTTCCTTTGCCGTTGGTTCACCCTCCAATGGCCACCATGGCCAGCGCGCTGCAGCCCACACACTGCGCTGATCCGATGGCAAGAGCCAGGTACTTATCCTGGTCTCCCATGGGGTGCAGGGCCCAAGCACTTGGGCCATCCTCCACTGCACTCCCTGGCCACAGCAAAGAGCTGGCCTGGAAGAGGGGCAAGCGGGACAGAATCCGGCACCCTGACCGGGACTAGAACCTGGTGTGCCGGTGCTGCAAGGTGGAGGATTAGCCTAGTGAGCCGAGGCACCGGCAACTCTTTTTTTATTATAAAGATTTATTTACTTATTTGAAAGTCAGAATTACACAGAGAGAGGCGAGGGAGAGAGAGAGAGAGAGAGGTCTTCCATCCACTGGTTCACTGGTTCACTCCTCAATTGGCTGCAACTGCTGTAGCTGTGCCGATCTGAGGCCAGGAGCTTCTTTCAGGTCTCCCACATGGGTGCAGGGGCCCAAGGCCCTGGGCCACCTTCTACTGCTTTCCCAGGCCATAGCAGAGAGCTGGATCAGCAGTGGAGCAGCAAGAACTAGAACCAGTGCCCATATGGGATGAAGGCACTGCAGGCAGTTGCTTCACCCACTATGCCACTGCACCAGTCCCAATTTTGTTGACTCTTATGCTAATTTTTTTCTGCTTTTATTTTCACTACATTTTCAATGGCTTTTTAAAGAAAGTCTTATTATTCTCTGTGCTTCTGGAGTTAAATTTTTGGTTCATCAGTATTTTTATATATTTTTAAAGAATAAATTAATAAATTTATGAATTTTGTGAGTGTAGGTTTGTGTGAGATCATCTTTGCATCTTTGAACTTAATATTAATGAATTTTGAAAAAGGATTTTGATAAATTACCATTAAATGTTAATTTTGGCTTTTATTCCAATCAAAAGTAAAAGTTAAGACATAAGCATGGGACCAGTGCTGTGGCATATGCAGTAAAGCAGCCACCTGAAGTGCCGACATCAATATGGGTGCTAGTTCTAGTCCCAGCTTTCCCACTTCCAATCCAGTTCTCTACCTGAGAAAGTTCTCTGCCTGAGAAAGCAGTAGAAGATGGCCCAAGTCCTTGGACCCCTGTACCCACTTGGGAGACCTGCAGGAGGCTCTAGCCGTTGTGGCCATCTGGGGAGTGAACCAGTGAATGGAAGACCTGTCTCTTTGCCTCTGCTTCATTATAACTCTGCCTTTCAAATAAAATAAATAAATAAATAAATCTAAAGAGATAAATAAATAAATCTTAAAAAATATAAATAAATCTAAAAAAATAAGCGTTTGTAAAGTTTTGATTAATTTTGTGTCATTTTGTTTTTGCACATTTGTCATTTTACAATTATTAGTGGTGATTTAATAAAGGATATTATTTACTATTAAGTATTTGATTTGTTTGCAATATAATCAATCAATTGTGACTTGTAGAATTGGCTATTCCTGGAGTTAACAAGATTTTCTCTTCTTTTAATACTGATTATAATCTGTACATGCAAATGTCCCATTAGAATTTTAAAAATCTGCTTTCTATAGGTACATAATTGATATATGTCTACTAATCAAACATTAATTAAGGAGGTGTCCCATGTACAAGGATATTTCAAAATGTACATGGAAAAATAGAATTAAAACATGTTTATTTTGGCACAGAAAGTTTCTACACTAAATAAATGTTATTTATTCTCAAAAAGCTCATGAAAATGCATGTTATTAAGAAGCTTTGCATGGATTTCAAAAAAAAAAATTTGCATCAGTATAAAGTTATCATTTGCAAAGCCAGCGCCGTGGCTCACTAGGCTAATCCTCCACGTTGCAGCATTGGCACACCGGGTTCTAGTCCCGGTTGGGGCACCCAGATTCTGTCCCGCTTGCCCCTCTTCCAGGCCAGCTCTCTGCTATGGCCAGGGAGTGCAGTAGAGGATGGCCCAAGTGCTTGGGCCCTGCACCCCATGGGAGACCAGGATAAGTACCTGGCTCCTGCCATCGGATCAGCACGGTCCGCCAGCCGCAGCGCTGGCCATGGTGGCCATTGGAGGGTGAACCAACGGCAAAAGAAGACCTTTCTCTCTGTCTCTCTCTCTCTCTCACTGTCCACTCTCCTGTCAAAAAAATAAAATAAAAAAATAAAAAAATTAAAAAATTAAAAATAAAATAAAGTTATCGTTTGCATCTATCTTTCCATGAACTTTTTGAAGTGCTCTCCTAAATTTCAGCAATTCTTGTCTTCTCAATGTACTGAAGACTGCAATTTGTGCTTTGGACTCTCACTATAATTATGCAATTATCAATTTCTCCTTGAGTTTCTCACAGATTTTTTTCTGTATGTTATTCAGTGATTTATTATTCAGTTCATGAGTGTTATGTCTTCATTGTGTGCATTATTTCTTCTAAAATATAAAATACAGTCAGTATTTTTTTAAGATTTTTTTGAAAGGCAGAGTTATAAAGAAAAAGAGAGAGGGAGATATTCCATTCACTGGTTCACTCCCCAAATGGCTGCAATGGCCAGGGCTGGGCCAGGCCAAAGCCAGGAACCAGGAGCCAGGAGCTTCTTATGGGTCTCCCGCGTGGGTGCAGGGACCCAAGTACTTGAGCCATCCATCTTCTACTGCTTTCCCAGGTACATTAGCAGGGAGCTGGATTGAAAGTGGAGCAGGTGGAAGTCCAACCAGCGCCCATATGGGATGCCAGCACTGCAAGCTGGGACTTAACACACTATGCCACACCACAAGGCTTGAATCCATCAATGTATTTTAATACTTTCACCCTTCTATTATCTTTTGTCTGGTATTCACTGTTTTGCAACTCCTCTCTGCGTATTCATTTGTCTGATCTGCTGTTCTTCTCTTCTGGTAGTTTGTGCTTCAGACCCGTCTGCATGCAAGTACCTAACATTCCAGTTTTCTTTTGTGTGCTGACCTTATGGGAGACATCACAGTTTAATAATTTGAGTTCATCTGATGTCTGAAATGTTTTGGCTTGCTTTAGTTCTCTTACAATTTATTGCTGTACCTTTTTTTTCTTATTCTATTTTGTTGCTCTAAGTGATTTGGAATTTGTAGCTTTCATTGGTAAACTAGAAGCTCTACTGAGGCATGCCACCTAATTAAATAAAAATCAATCTTATCCAGTCAATGAGTGAATGCCAGGGGATGGGAGCGTGATATTGGCAAGTTCTGCCTTCTAGAACTCCTTTATGATCAGCCATGGTCACTACAAATGCTCCTTACAGTAGCAGGGGGATGATGGTTTCCAAGCTCAATCTCACTTAGTTCACTTTCTTCTGCCCATTCCATCCTATCTCGTGTGCCTGATGATGTAGGATAATCATGATGTCATCCTCTTAATAAAATATGTAAAGCCGGCTGGCGCCATGGCTCACTAGGCTAATCCTCCACCTTGCGGCACCGGCACACTGGGTTCTAGTCCCGGTCGGGGCGCTGGATTCTGTCCCACTTGCCCCTCTTCCAGGCCAGCTCTCTGCTGTGGCCAGGGAGTGCAGTGGAGGATGGCCCAAGTGCTTGGGCCCTGCACCCCATGGGAGACCAGGAGAAGTACCTGGCTCCTGCCATCGGATCAGCGCGGTGTGCTGGCTGCAACGCGCCAGCCGCAGCGCGCCAGCCGTGGCAGCCATTGGAGGGTGAATCAACGGCAAAGGAAGACCTTTCTCTCTCTCTCTCTCACTGTCCACTCTGCCTGTCAAAAAAAAAAAAAAATATATATATATATATATATATATGTAAAGCCACACGGAAGTTGGGAGCAGTGGTTAAGCTGCCGCATGGGAGCCCCACATCTTGCTGCAGTACCTGAGTTCCAGATCTATTCTCCATTCCAACCCCCTCTGAATGTGAATGTGCACACTTGGAGGCAGCAGGTGTTCATTCAAGTATCTGGATCCCTGCTACCCATGTGGGAGATGGGATTGAGTTCCAGCTCACAGTTTTGGTCTGGCCCAGTCATGGCTGTTCCTGGCATTTGGGAGTAAACCAGAACAGGAAACCTCTGTGTCTCCCAGCCTTTCAAATAAATAAAATAAATGTAAAAATTAGGGAGAGCAGTAATGGGACTGGCACTGTGGTACAATGGGTGAAGCTGCTGCCTGTGATGCCTGCATCCCAAGTAGATACCAATAGGAGTCCCAGCTCCCTGCTCTTGAGCCTGGGAAAGCAGTAGAAGATGGCCCAAGTACTTTTAAAATTCAAAAAAAAATTTTTTTTTGACAGGCAGAGTGGACAGTGAGAGAGAGAGGCAGAGAGAAAGGTCTTCCTTTGCCGTTGGTTCACCCTCCAATGGCCACCGTGGCCGGCACGCTGTGGCCAGCACACCACACCTATCCGATGGCAGGAGCCAGGTACTTATCCTGGTCTCCCATGGGGTGCAGGGCCCAAGCACTTGGGCCATCCTCCACTGCACTCCCTGGCCACAGCAGAGAGCTGGCCTGGAAGAGGGGCAACCGGGACAGAATTTGGTGCCCCGACCGGGACTAGAACCCAGTGTGCCGGCGCCGCAAGGTGGAGGATTAGCCTAGTGAGCCGCAGCGCTGGCAATGGCCCAAGTACTTAAGGCCCTGCCACCTATATGACAGATCTGGATGAAGCTCCTGCCTCCTGGCTTCAGTCAGGCCCTACCCAGCTGTTGCAGCCATTTGGGGAGTGATGGAAGAGCTTTCTCTCTCTCTCTTTTTTCTCTCTCCCTTTCTCCTTTTCTCTCTCTCTCCCTCCCTCCCTCCCTCCCTCTCTCTCTCTCTCTCTCCCTCTCTCTCCCCCTCTGTCTGTAACTCTGCATTTCTAATAAATAAATGAATCTTTTTGGAAAATGAAAAAGTAGAGTACAATAGACATCTCTGTACATTTTACCTGTATTGCCCACTGGTAGCATTTACTACATTTGCTGCCCAAAATGCATAACTTTAATCCAATCATGAGGAAATAGAAAAACCCAAACTGAGTGCAATTCTACAAAATGTATACTCTTCAAAAATACCAATGTTAGGAAACACAGCAAAGGGGCAGGAACTAATCCAGGTCCAGGGAGATTTGAAGGACCTGGAAATTGGGGCAAAACATAAGGCTGGATGGGACAGCACAAAAGCAAACCATTTCCATGAGGGGCTACATGGTAAATATTTTAGACAACCTGGTCCATGCAGTCTCTCTGACAGCTTCTCAGCTCCAGGGTTTGGTGTGTAAGCTAACAGACATGTTTTGCCTATCCAATAAAACTCCTTATGAAAATGCACGGTAGGTGGGCTGGAGTTGGTAGACCCTTGCTCTAAGCTTTATTGGGCCAACTGAACAAATTAGAATGTGGATGGAGGATTAGAAGATGTTTGTATTTTATTTGATCAGTGTTAGGTTTCCTACTACTGATATCTGTGTGACGATACTGCAAGAGAAGGCATGTCCTTTAGAGGTCATACACCCACATGTGCATGTGTGCGTGGGCAGATCTCCAGCCCTGGGGATGCTCCCATCCCTTACACAAAATAGAGCAGTCTTTGCACGTCGCCTCCTGCATGCTTTACATCATATCTAGATTACTTATCATGATCGTACAATGTAAATGCTCGGTGAAGAGTTAACAAAATGTACAATTTAGGGAATAATTAAAAGTCTGTGCACACCCAATTTCTTTTTTTTTAATCTTTTGAATGTTTGAGGTGCAGATATGGAACCTACAGATACAGAGTTTTGAGTGTGCAGGGAAAATTATAGAAATACGAGAAGGTGAATAAATAGATAGATGATAGACTATCTTATCTGTGTCTTTATCTTATCTATATCTTTTCTCTTGTGGGCCCAGTCTCTAACCCAGAGACAGAACTTTCATTCCATCTCCTCTAAATGGAGCCAGTTTCTCTTCTTCTCTTTCTCTTCCATAGCTTTGGCATTTTTTGAAGAATCAAGATGTTCTTTCTGTAATACATCCCCCAATTTGTGCTTGTCTCATGATGAGCTCTGGGCTGAGCACTAAGTACTGTAGAAGCAATCTTCTGTCCCATTCAGTCCATCCCATCAAAAGGCTCACGAAGGCAATTTATTCCCCTGTAGGTGAGGTTAACGTTGATAACGTGGTGAACACGGGCTCTCCAGACTTCTTCACTGTAAAGGAAACTCAGTTCATCTTTCTTGATTGTTTCCAAATGTATGCAGTCTTCATGGTGAAATCTGACATCTTTCTCCCTTCCTAGGAGCCACTGTATGTCTTGCATTTCCTAGCCTTACAAAGAAGAACCACCTACATTATATTGATGACCTTCCAGCACAATAGGTCCCAGTGAAATCCCCTTCCTAGAATCAGCATTTGTTTCCACTACATTAAAAGTCTTTCAATTACATTTGCACACAAGGGTGCAACATGAGGCTGGGCCCCTCAATCATGTGGGCGGGCCCCTTGCAGGGGCCAGTATGCTTAAGAACAGGCTCTTCTATTTAAAGGTTATTATGCAAATACCGAGGCAGTACCTTTGATGCATGGACCTTTCAGGACTTCTGTGATTTGCATGGCTGTAGTTGGAAGGTTTTATTAAAAGCTATCCATTATAATAACCTACATTTTAAAAAAATGAATGTGAGTTTTAAGATATGGAGGTAGCAGCTACAAAGCTAATTAAGAATTCAGAAAATCAAAAACACTAAGCTTAAGGCTTTGAATGTTGCAAGTGATTTTTAAAACCAAAAAAGGTACCATTCAGTGATGGATGGAATCACCAAGGGATACCTTTTGCCTAGGTGCACACCATGGGGGCATTGATCAGGAAACTGGAATCCCAGGGCCTTATGTTTGTATAGATCTCCTTACACACATGCTAAAACAGGCCATTGGGTATACTTTAACAACTGAACCTCTTGACATAGAGATTGGCATATGATGGCTTGGATTCCTAGTGAAATGACTAACTGAGTAATTGAACAGAAAGAAGAGAATGAGGGAGTGTCCTGAACCCAGGCAGGGTAATGGGATTAGCAGTGTGCACACATCCTTTGCTGAGAATTAGGCAACATGACATGCCCACCTGTGATGGAAAATGCCAGGCCCCGCACAGAGCAGGTGGATTAAGAGAATTCTGTAGCTTGACACATTGGAGCTGAAACAGGAAGTCATCTGGGCACCCTTCAGCTTGATGGATGGGGCTGGGTGGTACATTTTGGCTTTGAAAACAAATATACCCAGGAGAAAGAAAGGGAGGCAACTGGTAAAAGGGAATCAACTGAGAAGCCAGTGTCCTCCCAATTACCTTTGAAAGAGATAAAGATTTATTGAAGGATGTTTGTTCAGGGTGATCAATGGTTGCACGTCCGTCTCCGGGTACCCCGCAGAAAGTTTTCAGTTTTATATGGTGAATGGAGAACACCAATTTCTCTCTCCTTTCAGAGGCCACACTTGACTGCAGGTGCAGAGAGCAAGCACACCTGGCTCGGGCCCTCCATCACTATCTTTCCTGGAGGCATGCACTTCCCAGGGGGAGTGCTGGTGGTCAGTCCTCAGCCTGGCAGAGCAGTCTTTCCAAAAGGACTCTGAGGGAAAGGGAAGGTGCCAAGGACCCAGAGGAGCAGCCTGGAGGAGTGCTCATCGGGCTGGGAGCTCCACGGGGCAGAGTCACGGCTGAGCAAAGGGGAACCCCTGCAGCCGCCACCAGAGGATCAGCACTTCAAGCTGGACCTAAGCTGTCAGCCAGAGGCAGCATTAAGTGTGACTCTTCCTTTGGCTTCCATTGGCCAAGCTGGGCCCGAGTAGTCTCCATCCAGAGAGCTCTGCTCATTCTGCCAATGCCCATTTCCCTTCCCATCACCCTCAGGGGCCCAACTCAACTTTGGGCAGCAACCCTGACTGTGGGTCTGAGAGGAGGCAGGGATGATTCGGGCCACAATAGATGATGAACATGGTAAAGATATTACAGCACCGCATCTGCTGAGGGCAGAAGATTTTCCTACTCCCCAGGGAGCCTCCCCCACAGCCCCATCCCTGTCTGTTCCTCCTCCTTAACTCTGTTCCTTAGAGAGCTCACAGCCCTGTGAAAGCCAGCCTGGGGAGCTGCAGCCATTCCCCGTGTATATGATCTGCTGCTAACCCAATTTTCCATCTGAGTTAACAAGACCAAGTGAGGTGAAGCAATTTGACCTTGATCCCCAGTGAGCCAGTAACTGAGTCTACATTCAGATGAGAACTCACCTCTCTCTTGCCTGGGCCACTCATGGCTGCCACTCTGTCCCGGAGCCTTTCAGCTGCACTTAGATGCGGTCTAGATTAATACCCACTTGCGTGCCAGATGGATGACTGCTGGCCCATTCCAGCTGCCAGGCCGCATTCCAGAGCCCTTTACCCCTCTGCAGCCAGCCACCATCCATCCTCCAGCCAGCCAATCAAGCAATCAATTAACTTGCGGAAATTAGTAAAAGAAAAATTTCTAAAGGGCATTCGTGTCCCCAGTGGTTCCTTTTAGCCCTCCTATCACTGAGGACCATCTGAGAGCTTTAAAAAAGAAAAAAATAAGGGGGGAGAGGTGCACGAAGAGGAGGAATAAGAACTTCAGCAGAACCGTTTTCCTCATTGCCTGGGACTGATGACTTTCTAACCTCTTATTGTGTTCTTTCTGTTAAAAATTCATTTCTTGCTAAAAAGAAGCAATGCTATCTATAATCTGATGCATGAAAGTTTTCCCCATTACTAATGAAACCAATTTTTAGAACTAACATTCAACTTGGCAGTTTTAATTATGGACATATTTCCAAATCTGATCAGAGTACTCTAGATGTATGGGGCTGTGGCTTTCTGCTTTATTCCAGGAGGATGAATACCTGCTCTGGTTTGCCAGCAATGCTCACTTGGCATCACGGCACTGAGGAGCACTGGCTTGGTGAAGGACACAGATCATTCAGACAGATGAGGACCTTGCCTTGAAGGACTTGAGAGACTCAGAGGCACAGAGATGAGATGCACTGGTGTGCTGCAGACCACCAGGGACTTCGAGCAGCAGGGTAGGGGGCAGTGGGCATACTGCAGGGTAGGGAGGATGGGGAACGAGTTGAGCCCCAGGGAGAGCACCCACCATAGGGTGGTCGCTCCATGGAGGATTTGCTTTAAACCACCCCTTGCAGTCCAACTCCAGATGTGGGGACACTGGCAAGGATGAGGGGCATGTGACATGGAGGAGCATTTTAGCTTCTTCCACCAGTGGAGACTGCACTGTCTGATAGGGATTCCATTGGCTCACAAAGCAGAATTGATTCAGTCTCCAGGAAGTTCTTGGAAACTGTGTTTTATGAAAAAAGAAAAGAGCTATGCATGGCTTTCAAAAAATTTTGCACCAAAATAAACTTAATTTTATTTCCATTTTCCTCTTTTTGAAGTACTTTCATGGATCCACAGTGCCCTGTGTGCATATGTCTTAATGTTTCCATCTTCACAACAACCCCATAATACAAACACAGTTGTTAACTCCACTACAAGAGGGGACTGAAGATCAGAAGAGTTAGAGAAGTTGTACAAAGGTATCTTGATGGTAAAAGGGCCGGGGCCAGTGCTGTGGTATAATGGGTAAAGCCACCACCTTCAGTGCCGGCATCTCATATGGGCACCAGTTCGAGTCCCGGCTGCTCCAATTCCCATTCAGCCCTCTGTTATGGTCTGAGAAAGCAGTAGAAGATGGCCCAAATCCTTGGGCCCTGAACCCATGTGGGAAACCCGGAGGAAGCTCCTGGCTCCTGATGAGCACAGCTCTAGCCCTTGCGGCCATTTGGGGAGTGAACCAGCAGAAGGAAGACCTCTCTCTCTCTCTGCCTCTCCTTCTCTGTGTAACTCTTTCAAATAAATAAACAAATAAATCTTTAAAAAAAGTCAGAGTCAGGATTTGAACCCAGGCAATTTGACTCGGCATCTAAATTCCTAACATCTATATCACACTGCTTCTCTGAGCAGGGTGAGTTGACTGGAAGATGTGGGACTTACCTCAGTGGTAAGAGCCATAGTCCAAGTACTGTTTCAGATAGACAGCAGTCCCCAGGAGATGGGTGATGCACAGTCACAGGGTGGCAGCCCTGTGAGTTTGGTAGAAAACCCTTGGCAGAGACTAGATTTAAAGGGACAAGGACACCCTTAGGAAGAGCAATGTGGCAGTGACTGGGCAGGATGTTAGGCCTCCATAAAGTGCGAAGAGCCAGAGAACAAACAGAGAAATGGGGCAGGCAGGCAGATACCCTGTAACTACAGACATGTCTTAGGATTTTCACATGTCTACGATCTACCCAGGATAACCTGCCAAGCAGCGTTAGGGCAGCAAAACTAATCCAGTCCCCTTCTGCAAATGCTCTTGCCTACTGAAACCTAGGCAGCTTTTCTCAGTCCCAGCACAGTCTGAGAGAGAAGATCCCAGGCCTCAAGGTTCAAAGGGAACATGATTGCTTCTGTAAGAAGCCAACATGAAGGGGCAAGGTAGTCACCAATGCGAGCCATCTGTTCCAAGGAAGGGTGAACAGGTGGCAGGTGAGTGGCCCTGGCAAGAGGCTGAGATGGAATCCAGTATCTGGAGTGGCTGTTCAAGTAGAGCATTAGCAGACAAGTGGCAGATGGGTGACATCTGGTGTCCTGAGTATTACAGGTGGGCAGCCAAACTGCATCTGTTGATTACCAGAAGTATAGGTGGAAGTGCAGCTAGCAACAGGTGACAGTGGTCTACATGAAGTCCAGAAAATCACCAGTAAGGTCAGAGATCAGCAGAGGCACTGGTGGAAAGAAGAACAGCATATCGACAGGATGACCAACATTCAGATAGCACCCTAGAATCCCACCAAGTACAGGTACCTTTGATGCACAAATTCTCCACTAGCCAAGTTCAAGTGTTGAATAGTGTTGGAAGGGCAGTGATTCTAGTATCAAGAATCCAGATGTATATTGAGTTCTATTGAATAGATATGCCTGGAATTGTACGGGCTTGGTGGGAGAGGGATTCTTGATACCAAGCTTGTCATAATAGTGCTCCCCAAATAAGTGCTACATGGACTTTGCTAACAGGTTCTCAGACCTACAGGCAGGTCAGGGAGGCTGTAATGTATTGATCCGCTAGTCACAATGGACACATGCAGTTCTAGCTCCCCATGTATCTGTTCTCCATACCACAAGAGGCCTCACTCAGCCCAGGATGTGCCCAACCTGATTGAAAATAACTACACACCAGACTTGGGAGACTTCTGTAGAGCCCCCACTTGGTAGTTCCAGTTCATAAGACCCACCATTCCATACAGGGCTCAGAAAAATCCCTTTAAGGGAGGATGACCAACCTAAGACCCAAAAGGGCCTTCTGATTTTGCCATACGCAACAACAAAAGGAATCAAAGCAGGAACCTTGCCCTGGGCTCCACCCCATATACATACACATTCTGTACCCTTAGGAATGTGGCCTCCCTACCACAGTTGTCTAGTCAAGCAACACAATGAGTACTTCCTTTGATCTAGGGTGCCCAAGCCAATCTTTTCTTCCAAGGTAGGTTGAGCCAGTCCTTGCCCTCTTCCTCCACTAGGCCAGCCTTGGCCTGTACTGTGCTTGCTCCTCAGCTTCTTTTGCACCTCTGGAGTTGTAGACAACCCCGGGGAACTCTGCAGACCTGTACAAAAGGACAGTGTGAGCAAAGCCCTTAGCTAACTGCATGGTTTCACACTGCATGGCTAAGCCTTGCTCCTGCTCAAGCTCTTTGACTTGTCTTATGGCCTCCTGTCACTCTTTTACTCTTTCTGTCATCTTTCAGCTCCAAATGGGTCAATGCCCTCCTCAGACATGGTCTTAGCAACTTGCTTTTCTACCTGCCTCAAGTGATCTTCCCTCTCCTCTTACTGGGAGCTTCATTTGAATCCTTTCAATTTCAGCTCAACCATCACTTCCTTCCCTGCCCCCTGGTTAGGCAGATGCTCATTCTGAGAGCAGCACGGCCTGCACTTGTACTAGTTGTAATCATATGTCCATTTGTGTGGCTGAGTGATTAGTATTCAATGCTTTCCTTAGGCTATGACTTCACTAATTTCATTCATTCCAACACTCAATACAGGATGTGATATTTAGAGATACTTCCTTAGGATATTTGTTGAATGAATGAGTGCATAAATGAATGCCTTTGGTGAACACATTAGCATCCCCAAGCAGAACCCATCTTTCCATAAATGCACAAAGGGGATGGTGAAATCAACCTGCTGAAACTGTTTTGGTGAGGACTCGGTTATAAAGAATCTGTATTTGGCCTTACCCAAAGTCTGGAACACAGGATAGCACTACATACCTGTGAGTTCTTTTGTTGTCTCACTCCCAACACCCAAGAGTGGTGAGGCTTCCCTCTCCTGCCTGGGACCATCATCTGCAGTTCCCCTTGAAATATAGAGTGCACATAGTGCTAAGAGTATTGAACTTGCTGTCAGATCGATGTGTACAGTGGCCATAGCAACTCTTTATCTCTCTTAAGCCTCATTTTTCTCATTGGTAAAGTAGAGTTTTTCATAATATATCCTCATAAGGCTGTCACTGATAATCCATTGAAAAAATGCTTAGAACAATCCTTGACACAGTTTCAGGAATTGACAATGTTGTCACTATGTTGATGTCCCTCACAGTGGCCCAATTAGAAACTCATGGAAAAGGAATCTATGAAAGCTGGCCCAGAGTTTGCCATAGCCTAAATATTCTCAGAGGATTCTCTATAATTGAACCAGCTACATAGCCGTCCCTCTGGCTGGGAGAGAGTTTTTGCAAAGCCAGGGAACATCACCACGCTGTTTTGGGTAGAAGATTGCCTTTTGTAAATTGGCTTCTCGGCCTTGTCAATTCAGCAAAATGCATTTCACTGAGACTTGAAAATGCTCTCTTGATCATATTTCCACTTATCCTTTCTGAATGCAGCTCTCTTTGAACCCTGTTAAGATTGGCAGGTGCATTTCTCAATTCTCAAAGGACATCCCAGAGGATAAAGGAAAATTCTATCCGCTGTAGTTGGTGGTGTATTATTCAGAAAAGAGTTCATAGGAGACCAGCTTGAGTTCTAGGTGGACAAGGGGAAAATTGCAAAGGATGAACCAGATTGGTGTGCAAAGAAAGAAAGAAACTAACTTTGCCATCAAGGACAGACTGAGCCTGGTTTCTTGAATAGAGGCAGGACTACCTTACCAGGGATAAGAGGAATTAGGGAGGAGCCCAGGCTAAAACCCAGGTGTCCCAAAAAGTTTTTCCAAATAGGACATTACAAAGTGGAGACTGGACTACATTTAGGGAGCCCAAGAGCAACTTCTCCTCAGGCAGAGCATGTGCTGAGTCAGCCTGCAAGTCCGCCAATACCTATGCAGCTGCCAGAACAGGGAGAATTGCTCAAAGAAATGGGCAAAAAATGTAGGCCAGAACAGCGAGAGGCCAAGTAGGTCACTGAAATGCTTTGGAGAGACTCCTACCCATAGCTCTGCCCTCCGTGTGCATTTAACTTCACGTGATCCCTACAGGTGTGGGGTGAGAATTAGGACAATTAATGCCCCTACCGCCCCTGCTCAGCAGTACAGGTTCAAGCTCAGGCCTGCCACAGTAGAAATGAACTTGTCAAGGCTTTGCCTTATTTTGGGGTGTGGTCACCTGCCCATCAAAGTGCTGGGATGTGTTTCTGCAGCTCTGATACTGTGGCGAGAGAAGGCTCTAGTGGTTCTTTGGTGTTACGTGGGGTCAGAGGAATAGGTGGGAGCAGATGAACCACATGCTATGGAGTGGATGACAGGCAGTGCATGCAGTTATTTCTGCTGCACACATACATGCACGGAAGAAGCTGCAGCTACTAGGCACTCATTTAGGAGTCAGTGTTGTCTCCTCACCCTATTATCAACAGAAGAGCTGGCAGAGCCCTCTTCATCTCCAAGGAAAATGTCTCTTTCCTATTCACGTTTTCTTCTCCTTCTCCTTGTCCTTTGTTTACTCACTCTTCCATTGTCATGACTGCAGACTGAAATCACAGAGACTAGAGCTCCAGACCTGTATGTGCTGTTTGCTAAGTTCATAGACTCTGGGTCTGTTTCCTCCTCTAGAGAACCAATCATGTCCTCCATAGGGCTGTCACGGGCATTTAATATCATTATGGCAGTAAATGCCTTGAATATGACTGGTAAGAGTGTGGCTGAATACTATCAATTCTCCTTGTCCTTCCATATTCTAGTGACCACTGGGCTTATCCCAGGTTTGCTTCAGTTTTGTGCTAATCACAGAGAACTTTTCAACCTACCATTTCTCCAAGTTTGAATTTTAATTCAGAATCTTTCTTTAAAGATGTATTTTACCATTTAGTTAAAAGGTAGAGTTAGAGAGAGAGAGAGAGAGAGAGAGAGAGAGAGATCTTCCACTTACTGGTTCACTCCCCAAATGGCCACAATGGCTGGGGCTGTGCCATGTGGAAGCCAGGAGGCAGGAACTTCATCCAGGTCTTCCACATGGGTGGCAGGGACCCAAGCACTTGGGCCATCTTCCACTGCCTTCCCAGGTACATTAGCGGAGCTCAATTCAGAATGCCCAAGGATGCGCAAAGCTCTCGCTACTGCTGTGGCCTAACTTGCTTTTCCTCAGACATGTTCCCTGCTTGAATGCTGGAGGGTCCCTTCCTACAAGATTCAGAACTGACTGTCACCAGCAGTTTGGTTTCTCTTTTTCTATCAGCCTCATGTTGGAAGAAGGGGCTTTGGGATTGCCATGGCTTGTCTCAGCAAGAGATGTGCATGTCCAAGTGGAATATCAATTAAAAATTTCCCTCTAGTTGACAAATATATTGATTTTGTTACAGTTCCAAACATGATCCTGTGTAATTTAACCACTGATTGTATACTACCACAGTGAGACCCAGCCAGAAGTGACTTCCATTCATATGGATTTTGGGCTGGAATCCTCTTGTCCTTGGAGCTGGGAAGAGAGACTGTATGCTTGGACTGCAATGATAGGGACTTCGAAAATCCAGTGTTGCAGTTGGCAGGGGAATGGGTCTCTGGGCTGCCCAGGGCAGGGTGTTCACATCATAGAGAGTAATTATGTTGACAAAAAGGCAAAGTGTAAGGGCATCTTGTAATTACCAACAGAGGCATTTGGATAATGACAACCAGTTTTTCTGGAGCTTAGGGACTCCTACCCCAGTGGGGCAGCAGTGTTTCAATGTCTCTGATGTCTCAAGATGGCAAGTCACAGTGAATGAGAAAGTGACATGCGAGGATATTCGATGCGGTCTACTATAGGAATAAAAACTGAGGTGGTTTAAATAGTGTGGTTTAAATGCCAGTTTTAGCATTTCATTCATAGCCTGGTGACTTTGCATTAGCTATTTAAGCAGACTGTGTCTCCAATTCCTCCTCTCTAAAATGAATCGAACAATACCTACCTCACATACTTAGGAAGTGTGTATACATGTCCAGCAGGTAACAGACACACAGTAGATACTACTTGGCTCAAACTATGATCGTCATTTGCACAGTCTCCTAACTAGTGACCCTGCTTCCATTCTGATCTCAGAGGAGTTCTTTAAAAACATAGGCCAGAATGCACAGTTGCTCAAACATTTCTGACAACTTCACATCACACTAGGACTAAAATCCCGCAGGTCACAGGCCTGTAATCTCAGACTCCACCTTCTTACACTTTCAGTCTCCTACTGTGCTCTCACTGTGCTCCCTGCTTAGTTCTCTGAGCATGTCAAACTTGATGCCCTGGAGATTTGCACACCTGGCACATGGGGTTGCTCATCTTTCCAGTTTCAATTCCATAACTTAAAAGAGGCCTTTCTTGACTGCTGTCTTGGATTGGGTCTCCTAGAAGCAGAAACTGAAAAAGGAGTTTGGGAGAACACAATTTATTCAAGGAGTGAACCTAGGAAAAACCTATACAGGGAGGGCAGCACAGAGGGGCAGAGAAAACAGAGAGCAAGGATATGGTCTCAGGCAGAATCCGGCCTTGGGCTGATCCGTGGCCTCGGGTAGAGCCTAAAGCACACCTCATAGGTGGCCTGCTTGAAATAAGTTGCCAGGATTTTCTGTACTGTATCAGTCTGTCACAGGCTTCTCTGTAAATATGCTGTTATCAGCCATGGGCTGAAAAGATTGCAGGTTTAAGCCACTGGCCACAGACATCCTTTATGCATTGACTTGTATGTAGGATGTAGAGAGCTGTCAGCTCACTGCACAAGCACCTAGCTTCCAGTGGCCAGCTGCACAGAGCATCACCTAAACCTATTTCACCTCTCTGGGTTGCATGTGTTCTTGCTTAATATTTTTCTTGCTTAATTATGTATTGATTTTCTGTCTCCTTGGCTAGAGCAGCGACCTTGTCTGTTTTGCTCCTGCTTGCATCTCTAGAACCTAGAACAAATGCTGGTTCAATGAGTGGATGTGGATCTCCATGCACATTCTCCTTCTGAAACGGAAACAAAGTTTATGCTCCGATAAAAGATGTATCACGTGAACATCGAAGACTGATTTGTTCTTGTCACTGTCATCTGTTGTTCCAGGTTCCTTTGTTTCCTGTGCTAGTTGTCTCTTCCATCAGTGAAAAATTGGCTGATTTTTGATTAAAACAAAAAAGTATTCCAGAGAATCTTGCTTATAAACTGTGTTTTCTAAAGCAATGATATCCACCATCGGGGAGGCCACGATAGCTTTCAGCATTTAGCCTGAAATATTGACAGAACAGATTTGGAGAAAGAGAAGAGAAAAGCTGTTCCCAGAAGCTCTTCTGCTCAGCTTGCTCAGTGCAACTCCCCCCCAGTGATATTCCCCAACCACTTAATTGCTACAGGGACCAGACTTCAAGAACTCAGTGTTTTCTACAGATGAAATAATTTCGCCCTCCCCTCCCTAGATTTTCAAGTACATCAAAGCACAATCTGTTTTCTGTGTTGATGCTGAGTTCGGCTTCTCCCTCCTTGTCTCTGGGGTAAAGGAGATGATGGCCAAACATTGGCATGGTACAGAGGTAAGAGAGTGATGAGATGTGTACCTCTGTCTCACTCTGTGTCTGCACACACCTCCCTGTTCCCTGCTGAATGGTGAGGGAGGCCAGCAGCTCTGGAAGCAGCCTTTCTGAGAGTCCCAGCTTCCCCTGGGCCTTCTGGCTAAGAACAATGCTTAAGACTGAGAAATGCTGGGCCATTTAAACGTTGAGGCAGAGGGAAGAGAAAACAAGGTAATCTGGCTGCAGCTAGGAATGTGTAAGGGAGTCCTGAGGCCTGGCCATTCTAAGATAAGATAATTCTATGCTATTTGAAGCACTTACAAACAACCAAGCATTGTGCTAAACAATTTCAAACATTATGGAATCCTTCAAAAATGCTGCAAGAAACAATTCTTTGTGAGATACACAGCAAGGAAGCAGACATCGAAAGAGGGGAATCATTTACTACTCCTAGTTGTGTACCCATTCATTGCTTTTTCCTGTCCAGTTTCCATTTACCTTTCTTCTTGGTGTGATACTTTGATCTGCTTTTGGGAATCTCCTCCCCTTACTTTCAGTGGCTGGATCTGGGAGGAGACAACCACATTTCCTGAACTACATCAAAGACGGTTCCATTGCCTTGACCCTCATGTGGGTTCAGGGATGGGCACACAGCTCAAGCCAGGAAGAGTGAGGCTCAACTCCTGGATTTTACTGCAAACATTTTATTCCTTCTGGGGTTGCTTAAGTAAGATATGTGTAACTGATAGTGACGGATGTAGCTTTCCACCACAAGGGGGGAGCTTGGTGACAAAAAGCTACAGTGAAGAAGCTAAGGGCATGAGAGAGACATGGTGTCATCTGAGTGCCTCTGTTCCACTGTAATCATTGGGTTTTCAGGGAGCCCATATGTTTCCCATGTTCCTTAAAACAGTTCCAAGTGGATTCCTCCCTCTAATAAGTCAGTGTGTCTTATAGAATTAAATAAGTAATGGTTGACCTTGGCTTTAACTGGAGATTTGCTGATCCCTGTCCCTGCTCCCGCAATACGTGGGCACATAGCTGGAAAGTAGACACACTCCAAAGACATGGCAAGGGCAAGAAACTGAATAATTAATCTACTTTACTTTCTGAACTTTTGGATACTTTAAACACAGTTCTCATCTGCCTGGCCAAAGAACCAGCCTGGAAGAGGAAGAATGAGAACCAAGGATACCTATTAAAATGCTAAAGAAATATGAGCTTGGGATCAGGCAGCACAGGACTCAAATTTCAGCTCTGACATTATGTATCAAGTGATGTTGCAGAATCTCTGAACCTCTCCCTGCCTCAGTTTTCTCATCCATAACTCCTGATGATAAAACTTATCTCAGAGATCTGTTCAGAGAAATAAGTAAGAGCACTCCATAAACACAAGCTCCCAACCCCAAGCAGGCTACAGTGTCTCTCCACCCATGAGCACTAAATCGGATCAACTTGGTTTAGGACAGTGGGTTAGGGTCTTTTTTCCCCAGGTCCATCTTCAATTAGCGATGTCTGGTTTTAGGGGAACTAAGTGAAGCAAGCTTGGGACCATTCTCTAAATTTTTTAAAATGTGTACTTTACAGAGTCTCAGAAGAGAGAAAAGCATCTAAACAAAACCAAGCCACCTGATAGAAAAATTTCATTTCAGTCAGACAGCTGCTTGTGTCTTTGACACCTTGTCAAATAACTGATTGGGCTGATTTTTCTCTTCCCTCTAAATAAAGGTTGCCTGCATTGATCAACCCAAGGAAGTTTCTTGACAACTTCTAATAATAACTGGGCCATTCTTCATCTCCATGGCATCCCACTGTCAGCAAGTAGAACATGGCCCTTGAATGGGGAATAGGTGTGTCCAAGGTCATCCACTCTCTGTGGAGTCACTTAAAGTCAGTGACACACGGTAATGAAAAATCTAGTTGCGTTAGGAAATAAATAATGACGTGGAGAAAGTCCAGAAAGCTTTGTTTCCTGAATAAAGCAGTCATATCTTTCTCATACCCCTGGTACGTGTGGCCTTCAGGGCTATTCACAAGGCCGTGTGTCTTGTAGTGAGGGGATGGATGGGGAGAACACCAGGTTCCAGTCTTGGCTGCTGTTCATTAGAGTCCATTTATTCAGAGGGCATTGATAGAGAGCTCAGTGAGTGTCAGGAAGTGATGGATGCTGGGATATAGATACACAGACTCCGATACTTGCAGAACTCAAAATCAAATGCACTGGGCACAGCAGGTTAAATTGCCACTTTTGATGCTCACATCCTGTATCAGAGTGCTTGACTGCATCGTGGCTGCTCCGCCTCTGATCCAGCTCCGTGCTAGTGTGCCTGGAAAAGCAGTGGAAGATGGCTCAAACACTTGAGCCCCTGCCACACATGTGGGAAACCTGGATGGAGTTCCTGGCCCTTGGCTTCAGCCTTGGCTGTTGTGGCCATTTTTGCAGTGAGCCAATGGGTGGAAGATCTCTGTCTCTGCTCCTTCTCTCAACCCCCCCGCCAAATAAATAAAAAGATCCTTTTTAAAAAACCAGTTTGGAGAAGACAGACAAAGATTAGTGAAATGTGTAGTGTTATATGTTGGAAAATGACAAGTACTGTGAAGAAAATATTAAAGCAAAGGAGTGCAGAGGAAGGACTGATGTCAGAGAACAAGAGGTAAGGACTTGCTATAGTTTGAATACATCCGTACACTTTCAGCTGTTGGAATGTTGATTCCCACTGAAGCAGGATTCGGAGGTGTTTAGGTATGAACTGGCCTCTCATGAATGACGGATGCTGCTCTCATGGGAGTGAGTCAGTTAGTGCAGAGTGGTTGTTATCAAAGTAAGGTCAGCTCCCTCAGTACTCTCTTGCCATCCATGGCATCACTGTGATGCGGCAAGAAGGCCCTCACCAGAGACCACACAATGCCAGCACTATGCTCATGGCCTTCCCAGCCTCTAGAATCACAATCTACACACACTTCTACTCTTCATAAGTTACCCAGACACTGGGTACATGTAGCTATAGGAAACTAATATATAATATATATAACATATAACAACATATAGCTACAGGAAACTAACCAGGATGGATTGTGATTTGAAATAAGGTTCTTACTGTGGGCCTGGAGGAATGAGGAGAAACAAAGAAAATTGGTGCAGATCTCTGTGAGAAGAGTGTTTCTCTGCAGCAGAGGTGTACTGGGCCTGTTTGAGGACAGCTAGGAGCAATTGAGTGGTGGGGTCAGAGGGTGGAGACAAGCAGTGAGGTTAGAAAGCAGGCAAGATGGGATGGAGCTGGGTGGAGACCCCACTCCCAAAAAGCCTCCCAGAGAGAAGGGAAACCACTGGAAAATTCTGAGAAGCTTTTTAAAAGATTTATTTATGTATTGGAGAGGGAGAGCAACAGAGAAAGAGGGAAATTCAGAGGTTTTCCTTCTGCTGGTTCATTCCCCAAATGGCTACAGCATCCAAGTCTGGATCAGGCTGAAGTCTCCCACATGGGTTGCAGGGCCCAAGTTCTTGGGCCATCTTCCACTGCCTTCTCAGCACATTAACAGGGACCTGGGTAAGAAGTGGAGCAGCCAGGACTCAAATCAGCATTCCAAAATGGGCAGTTCTTAGTTACATTTGATGAGTCCCTCTGCTGCTGCTATTCTGAGCCTAGAGCCAGGCAAGACAGACCAGGTAAGTGGTTATCATGATGCAGGGGACTCAAGGGGGTGGTTTATACCAGAAGTGAAGCAATACAGAGGGTATGAAAAGGCCAGCTTACAGAGAACAATGGTACAGATTGTGCCCAGACTTCACCCAGGGACTGCGTAAGGGAGTAGCCTCCTAAAGACTATTGGTGACATGGACAGTATCTCAGCTTAAGGGAGCCTGGAATCAGAGACCTAAGTAGAAATTCATGGCTGGGAAGATAATTCCTCCAGCCCTGAAGGTGAGGCAAAAAGCAAATGAGGAGGGTGGTAGAACATCAGGAGAGGGACAGGATCGGCCAGGCCAGTGGTGGCTGCTGAGGGTGGGTGTGTTTCTGAGCCCCCTTAGAAGCTAGCCATGCTACAGGAGGAGAAATGCAAAGCCTCCAGGAGCCCCAACCAGTGAAGGAGGGAGCCAGCCAGAAGGGGAACACCTCCCAGAAACAAGGCAGAGAGTCTGAAAGAGAACCCTGTCTACGGGCTGTCCTGTGTGTGCAGCGGGTGGAGGTGCCTGGCGGTTCAGGTGGGGACGTGTTACGGGGATGATGGATGTACACAGACAGCCTCATCCAGGGTTCCCTTTGTGCAAAATCAGACTGAATGTATGAAGTGGCTCCTTCTCTTCCTGGGGATGACATTGATTGAACGAGAGCCTCCCAAATTCCACCACAGGAAATGAGCAACTGTCGCTCCCCCTCTTCGTGGAGGAACGACACAGGACCCTGCGTTGTTCTTTTGTCTGCTCGGCCCTCCCCGGATTTGCTGCTGGTTCTTCCCGGGTTGGCTACCATCCCTTCCACCTCTGTGGAAGGGCGGTTCCCCCTGCCACCTTCCCCACTTCCGCGGAGGAGCGGCACACCGCCGGCCGGCTCTCTCGGGGGCTGCACAGGTGTTCCTTCAGATAGATGTTCCTGGTGCATGTTGTCTCTCTCCTCCTTTGTAGTCCTCTTCCACCAATCCCAACTCTGCTACCCACACGCCGAGTACGCTGCTCTCCTCCAATCAGGAGCAGGTCCTACAGTTTATTGGTTGAACTGGAGGCAGCTGTGTAGAAGCTGTTTCTCCCTTCTCAGCGCCATATTGTGGGAGAGCAGATGCATAGAATAAGTCTTAATTCCAGTAACAGTCTAGTCCGAGTTGCTCCCCACAGCAACAGCTCCCTGCAAGGGTGATTTCCTGCCTCCCTGACCTCACCACCCACCAGTGCTGGCCGGGGAGGAAGATGACTCTTCCTTCATGCTGGCATTCTCCTGGGGGCACTGGGCGTCTCACAGACAGGCATGGAGTCTGGGATCCAGCCATCAGCAAGGCTCACTTTGCTAATGTTCCAGATCTTTCAGGCCAGAGTGCACACCTTTGTAGAGTCCTGAATGAGAATCTGACAAGGGCATCACCTGTTTCCTTGTGAGCAAGTCAGTGCCAAATATTCTCGTGTTAAATACAGTCTGCTCTTGGCTGCCGCCACGGCTCACTTGGTTAATCCTCCACCTGCAGTGTCAGCACCCCTGGTTCTAGTCCCAGTTGAGGCGTCGGATTTTGTCCTGGCTGCTCCTCTTCCAGTCCAGCTCTCTGTTGTGGCCCAGGAAGGCAGTGGAGGATGGCTCAAGTACTTGGGCCCTGCACCTGCATGGGAGACCAGCAGGAAGCACCTGGCTCTTGGCTTCTGATCGGCGCAGCACACTGGCCACAGCACGCCGGCCTCAGCGGTCATTTGGGGGGTGAACCAATGGAAAAGGAAGACTTTTCTCTCTCTCTTTCTCTCTCTCTCTCTCTCTTACTGTCTAACTCTGCCTGTCCAGAAAAAAAATACAGTCTGCTTTCAATGGCTTTCAAAACACTCCTGGAGTCAGGGTCTTGAAGATGATTGAATGAATGGACTGAGGACGGTTAAGTGACATGCCAATGGTCACTTGGGTCCACCCTAAGTTTCTGATCTCATCATTTCCACACCCTCTTATCACCCCACTGACTTCAGTGCAGGAAAGAGGTACTCAAGACCTTACTTACTCACTCATATGTTTGAATACCGAGCTACATCTACCTAGACATTCCTACTGCTTTTTTTTTTTTAAGACATATTATTTATTTGAAAGGCAGAGTTACCAAGAAAGATCTTCCATTTGCTGGTTCTCTCCTCAAATGGCTGCAACAGCCAGAGCTGGGCCAGGCAGAAACCAGGAGCCAGGAATTCCTTCCAGGTTTCCCACATGGGTGCAGGGGCCCAAAGACTTGGGCCATCAACTGCCACTTTCCCAGGCACATTAGCAGGGAGCTGAATAGGAAGTGGAGCAGCCAGGATTCAAACCACTGCCTATATGGGATGCTGGCATCACAGGAAATGGCTTTACTTGCTATACCACAGCACCAATCCCAGAGTGGGTTTGTAATCATGGGAGTGAGTTGACCATCTCCCCTTTTTTGTCCCTCATCTCTCGCACTGTCCTTCACTCTCTCTGCTCTCTCCCACATGACGGCCTCCACCATGTGTCCATGTAGTTGGAAGACTCTCACCAGATGTCAGCCCATTGATCCTAAACTCAGCCTCACAAACTGAAAGCCAAGGCATTCCTGCTCATTACAAATTTCCCACTCTGCAGTATTCCACCAGAGCAGCACAAAAAGGACCAAGGCAATCAGCAAGGCCGTCTTATGACAAGGGTTACCAGCCCAGGGCTGGCAGGGCTCAGGCATGGGTGGAGGTGACTTGGCTGGAGGACTTTCTCTTCACTTGGCCTTCATCAACATTCCACACCACCTCCTGGCTGCCAGTCCAGCCTCTGCTCCAGCATGTGTGGAGGGGCAGGCTGCCTGGTGTATCTTCGGGCAGATGGACTGCAAATTTTCTGCGCAGCTTCCCTTCCCATCTCCTGAGAAGCCCATTCCTTCTAGACAATCCTGTCTTGCTCCAGTGGCTTTAAGAATCATTATTTCTCTTGAGATTTCCACTGAAAAAGACAAGGAGAGAGGTCTAATCCTAGACTCGGACTGTGGCTACTAATGAATGTATTACAACTATTTGGGGTCCTTAAACCTTTTATATTGGTGCTCCAGGGACTGTCTTCCCAATTGCTGGTATCAGTTTTCAAAGAAATTATAATACCTACTGATGAATGTGCCGTGAAGAAAGCTTGTTCTAAGTATATGTGTATTTGTCCCCATGTACTTCTCACACACAGAGTCTCAGCTTTAAGAGGCTTGTGAGAAAGAATGGTGTTTACTTTCTACAATGGAGGCCCATTTGAAATGTCACAGACTTAGAAAACAGGCAGATTTGCAAAAGCCAAGCTCATTCTAAATATAAAATAATACTTTTTAAAAAACCGCCTTTGTTGTTTTGCTGAAGGCGGCTCACCTGCTCATTTGTCAAATTTGTGGTTCTGTTGCCAACAAAATGAAACAGGCAGAGAAGAGAGCAAGGGAAATGCTTGTTTCAATGGGGAAAACAAGGGTCTCTGCCTAACATGATTTCCAGTGCTCCATCTCCTGGACAGCATGCAACTCTCCAAGATCTGAATCGCTCTAGGGGGCTCCTTTGGATATACCACATGTTGAAGATTATGTAACTACAGGAGGATTTTAAAGACATGAAAATGAGCAGTTGTCACAAACCCATCAGTCTGCCTTAGGTATAGGACCATCATGAGCCATTCTCTGTTTACACTGCTTTGAGAGAAACAGCCTCACTCATCCAATCAAAGGATGGACTCAGACTCCAGAAGCACAGAGAAAGTGAGACTTTATTAATGATCTTGTAGGACTGGGTGCTGGATGGTTTATAGCAAGCTGTTGATTCCCTAGCACACAGGTCCCTCCCCCAGTTGCTCATTGGCTGAGTGGCTGTGAGGTTACTATCTTCTTGGCACTGGCTTCAGCTCTTTTGGCCACCAACATCCTGTTTGGCTAAGAACTTTCAGGTGCATGTCACCTGGCTGTTACACCAGCTAGCCACCTGTCTGCAAGCTCTTATTCTAACTAGTTGTCTACTCAGAGCTAAACACCTTCCTCTGAAAATGAACCAAATGTTTGCTTCTCACACCTTGCTGTCTACATTTCAACTTCCTGCCCCTCAAAACTTGTGCACTCAGCACTTTGGACCACATCTTAGATTCTGCCAAACCATCTTGTTTCTAGCGTATCCAGGTTGTCCCTCACCACATTATTTCCATATCCTGCCCCACCTAGAAATCTCCATTTTCAGGCTGTTCTTTCTCCTCAAGATATCTCTTTCCCTATGAAACACCTGAGCCTTTCACTGGTTTTCTTCTTGTCTTTCTAAAATGATGGTGTTGGCATCCTGTGTACTTTTTCCTGGACTCCTCCTCTCTCTCAGTGTCACTCAGCATATTCTGGCCTGTTCCAGACACAGGGTCAGACTTGGCCTAGACCTTAATCACCATGTTCCTCTGTGGTGCAGAGGAAGGCCATGATCTGTCTCCTGCTGCCTTTGAAGATCCTCCCAGCACATCAGATACCCACATATTTGACACCTCTTGTATTCTTGCCATGAAGAAACTTGATTGGAATACCACCATTGCTTTTTTTTTTTTTTTTGACAGGCAGAGTGGGTGAGAGAGAGACAGAGAGAAAGGTCTTCCTTTGCCGTTAGTTCACCCTCCAATGGCTGCTGCAGTCAGTGCGCTGTGGCCGGCGCACCGCACTGATCTGATGGCAGGAGCCAGGTACTTATCCTGGTCTCCTATGGGGTGCAGGGCCCAAGTACTTGGGCCATCCTCCACTGCACTCCCTGGCCACAGCAGAGAGCTGGCTTGGAAGAGGGGCAACCGGGACAGAATCTGGCTCCCTGACCGGGACTAGAACCCAGTGTGCCGGTGCCACCAGGTGGAAGATTAGCCTAGTGAGCCACGGCACCGGCCCATCATTGCTTTTATGAGTGTGATAAGCATCTGAGCACAACAAGGAACATGTGCAGCCTTTTCTCAAGCAGTGACTTTGGAGCTAGAGTCATGGACTAGGGAGGGAAGCTGGACATTAACAAAAGGTTGCCAATATTGTGTTCTGTCAAGTCAAGTGATTTTTTTTATTTAAAAAAAAGGGGAGGGAGAGTCCCATATAACTATAGACTGTGTATATAATGGTGGTTCCATGATGTTATAATGCAGCTGAGAAGTTCCTATTGCCTAGTGATGTCATAGCCCCCATAACATCATAGCCCAAGGAGTTATTCATGTGCTTGCATAATAATGGTGTAGGGGTACTGCTGTAAACTAACTTACTGCCTGCCAGTTGTGTAAAAGTATAATATTTACAATATGTACAGTACATAAGACTTGCAAGTGATAATAAATGATAATTTTACTGGTTTTCATGTATTTAGCTTAACTATTATGCTTTTTGTTGTTATCTAAGCACTCTCTTCCTACTTTTATATAAAACTTGTTACTGTAAAACAGGGTGCCGTGCTATGCCAGTGGCAACCTCCCCACATCTTGTGTTTGCCATCTCTCAGTTGCATCTAGGGACCACGTGAAGGAACTGACCTACACCATCTAGGTTCATGTAAGTACACTCTATCATGTTCACTCAATGACACAGTTGCCAAATGGTGCATTTCTCAGAATGCATTTCTGTTTTTACCCATCATAAGACTGTACCCACACCATCTATCATCACCATAATTTTATGAGAAAGGATGTTTAAAAAAAAACAGGAAGGCTGCCATTTCAAAATAAAGAACAGTCTTTCCATGACTACATGATATGAAGAGCTCCCTATATTTCATTATTTTACCAAGGGATGGTGTGGGCACTCAGCCTGAACCAGAGGACTGCTATGCACCAATTACTGCATCTGCATTCTCAGCGTGGACTACTGCTTCTTTCCCAGCATGTCCCTGCCTCCAGCAGCATCCGTGTGCTATATATCCTGGGGCCATAGTGCACTTTTAACCAATATTTGTGAATAAATGGATGTAAAAATACAGATGATTTATAGACAATAATATATATGAGTTAAAAATTATCTCCAACAATTCTTTAGCTTGGCGACTATTGATCTGGAGGCAGGAAAGTTTCATTTTTCAAGGGTACATGGCTAAGGGAAGAATTGCCTGCTCTTGTGTAATCCAGAGAATGTGTCTTGCATGACATGGTCTCCTGAGTCTTGCATCTCCCCTGCCTTCCAGCAGGTCTTAAATCCCAGTGCCCTGGCCCTGGAATCTTGAATCCTCCTAACACAGACAGGATACCACAAATAAACCTCAGTGCCTCCCCTGCCCACAGCTCTGAAAGTTTAGCAGTGTCTGAAGTCAGACTAAGCCCATGCACACCACAGTTCCAAGATTTATTTAGTAAAAGACTAAATGGCAGTCCTCCCTCTCAACTGCTAATTGATAAGGCTAACTCCAGTCATCCCATTTTCTTATGCTTCTACTGCATTTCCTGATAAAATTCCCCAAGATTCAACTCCTAAAGTAGCTTTCTCCAGCTCAAAAAATTTTAATGACTTTATGTTAAGCCCAGAAAAAGACCCAAGTCCTTAGACTAGCATTAAAAGCATTCTTCTGGGGGCCAGTGTTGTGGCATAGCGGGTAAAACCACCATCAGCAGTGCTAGCATCCCGTATGGGTGCTGGTTCGAGTCCCGGCTGCTCCACTTCCGATACAGCTCTCTGCATGTTAGTGTTTGTATGTTACTTCCTCTACAGGCTCACCAGCTGTGTGTCTTCCCTATACCAGCACAAAATCTTGCAACTACTACCTAAAATGACTGCTGTTGGAGGCATAAATAAGGTAGCAGGCAAAGATACGTGAAGACACAAGTGTATCCAGTGACTTACATTGTGATCTGCCCCAGTACTTAGCATTGGTGGTCATCACTGGTGGTCACTGCCTAGGCATTGGATAAAGAAATGACAGACAGCAGGAGGACAAAATGAAAGGGAGGGAGGAAAAAACAAGGAAGGGAGGGATGAGCCCAAAGGGAGTCAAGATTTAAATCATGTGGCAGACCTGTCAGGTAATTTTTCTCTCTCAGACCACAGGGCAGAGGTGTGGGTGACTAATGTGTGTGCGCAAGAGTGATTTAGACGCCGAGACTCAGCTCTGATCAAGGAAAGGAGAAACAAAGTCCCATGTCCCAGGCAGTGGGGAGCCCTGTCCTCCGCAAAGAACTGAGTGATACAGAGGCAGCAGGGCCAAAGATCTGGTGCAAGTCAAATGCAGAAGTGCTGATGGCACCCTATTCCCCATGCATCTCAGTTCTGTGTTCAGCCCTGCCTCAGAAGCCAGCTCTGCACCAGGGTGGGTCCCAGGCCACTATCAGACACTTGTCTGCCCTTGTATAACTTGCACAAGCCTGGACCTTGAGCAACACACAGATTTAATGCCCTGGGAACACTCTGTCTTGGAGCCTGGTTGATGCTGGCAGATGGTCAAGCAGTATGGAGAGGCTGAGTGGAAGACAGGCACCTGCTGAGGCCAGCAGAGCTATCATACTACAGCCAGTGAGTGAGGCATTGTTTGTTCAGCCTGGCTGAGTGTGCACACATTGGGAGACCCAGCCAACAGAAGGAGGAGCAGAGGCCAAAGGGGCTTCAGAATCAGGAGAGATAATAAATGATCATTATTCTTTTGGAGCAGTTTTGGAAGGGAGAGAAGGAGAGTTGTTACATAACAATAGAGAGCTCAGACAACAAGAAAAGAGCAAACTTGGAAATGTGTGATTATTTTTTTTAATGTAGGTTGTATAACCTGGACTGTGATCCTAGCTCTTAGCTGAATATCCTTCCAGGAATTTACTGGTCTTCTACTAAGGCCATGGTCAAAACAGGTATCAGGAAGGGCATACTGCACCTGCTATGGAAACAGCTTTAATCTTCCTTCTGGGAAATTTGCATCTCCACTCTCTTAGGTGAGCAGAGATAAAGAAATATCCTCCAAACAAAGAAATCTTAAAATTTCCTTTGGAGACGGATGCTCCTGGATGGGAAGGAACAAGCCTTCGAGGGGATCTCGCCACTCTGTTTCCATTTTGCTTTTATATTGCTGCTGGCACATCTTCATATCATAAACGTATATCTCCACACACTTACAACAAAAGTTTTAAATTTCCTGTATAGATTGATGCCTCTGAATGAAGAGGTAGCATGGTTTATTTATCTCATTCTAGCCTCTCTATTTTCATTTTGCTATTGTATTGCTTTTGGCAAATCTACATATCATAAAAGGATATTTGTAGCTGCTTGCCTGAAGCTTGCTAATATCTTTTCAAACTTGCCTAAAACATAATTAAGATTACACAAGACAGTCATCATGGCTTGGGATCCAAATTGGGGACACCTAATTTGTCTGGTGCCCCAGAGCTCAACCAGGTAAAGCAACTTAGGGTGCTGAGACTATGCACGTGTAGGCAGCCATACTTAGTAAATAAAAATGCACCCCATATCGCAAGATGGCGGAATAGGAAGGGAGCACACTGATAGTCCGGGGAGAGATAGTTTAATAAAAGTGGAGATACTGCAGGTTCAAGGAAGAGTAGGGGAGGAAACAGCAGAAGAAACTCTTCCAGAACGCGTGACTCACAGCGGACCTGTGTGGAGAGCGTGGGAGCCCACAGTTCGGGACACCAGCGGCAGACTCAACACACCAGCGCTGGAACACAAGGTGAGCCGAACCTCAATAGCCCGAGACACCGGCAGGAAAGCAGAGAGAGGAGACTAGAGGGAACGACCCCCGGGGGGGAAAAGTTCACCAGGCTAACTGGAAGAGAGAGAGAGAGAGAGAAAAAAAAGGTGACTGGTACGGACACGGGTTTCTCTCTCTCTGCTCACCTCTCAAGGGCGAGCAAGACAAAGAGCAGGCGCCATCTTGGACATACGTCATAAGCAGAGCGACCTCAGGTCTGCACCGGCCCTGAGCCTAGCAGAAAACCCTGACTCTGGGCGGGGCGAATTAACAGGAGATTAGGACCTAGTAAATTTGTGGTGCTACTGAACTGAGACTGTGAAAAAAGAGACGGTGGGGGAGAGAACTCACGGAATTCACCTGAGTACTCTCCAGAGACGCTACAATTCCGTAACTTTGGCAACCCAGTGGGAGACTGAAGGAGAATTTGAACCCACTCTGAGGGCCAAACAGATTCCCTGTGTGGTCCTTGGGAAAGAGCTTCCGATCTCTGGCTCCTGTGGGTATATCATTTGCCTGCTAACTACCTCCAACTTCGTTCAGCTGTGCGGAATTACTTCCCTTTTGAATCAAAAAAAGAAAGAGAGAGAAAGAGAGATTTACCACTCCTAACCTGGGAGTGTCACCTTTGGGACACCAAACAGAGCTCTCAGGCCACACCCATCTCAAGCCCTAAGGCTCCATCAAAAACAGATAGTCCACTTAATCTAGAGTCATAGTATAACAAGAAAAAGCACCACAGTGAAGAAACCAAATATCTCCAATATGCCAAATAACAAATGCAAAAACCGAGGTAATAAAAACAAGGAAGTCACCATGACACCCTCAAATGAAAAAGACACCCCAATTCAAGATTATGAAGATGATGACATAGAAGAAATGCAAGAAGCAGATCTCAAAAAATTGATAAGAACATTAAGAAGTTCTCAAAAACAAATTCTTGAACTGCATAAAGCCTTAATGGACAAGATAGAAAATCTCTCTCGTGAAAATGAAATATTAAGGAGGAATCAAAATGAAACGAAACAACTAGTACAACAGGAAACTGGGATAGTGACTGAAGTGAAGAATTCAATAGATCAAATGAAAAACATAATAGAGAGCCTTACAAACAGAATGGGTGAAGCAGAAGAGAGAATATCGGACTTAGAAGAGAGAGAACAGGAAAGGATACAGTCAGATCAAAGAAAAGAAGAGGAAATTAGAAATCTAAAACATATTGTCAGGAATCTTCAGGATATTATTAAAAAAACCAACATTCGGGTTCTAGGAGTTCCTGAAGGCATGGAGAGGGAGAAAGGATTAGAAGGCCTTTTTAGTGAGATATTAGCAGAAAATTTCCCAGGTTTGGAGAAGGACAGAGAAATCCTAGTACAGGAAGCTCACAGAACCCCTAATAAACACGACCAAAAGAGATCCTCACCACGACACGTTGTAATTAAACTCTCCACAGTGAAACATAAAGAAAAGATCCTAAAATGTGCAAGAGAGAAACGTCAGATTACTTTCAGAGGATCGCCAATCAGACTCACTGCTGACTTCTCATCAGAAACTCTACAAGCTAGAAGGGAATGGCGAGATATAGCCCAGGTACTAAGAGAGAAAAACTGCCAGCCCAGAATATTATATCCTGCAAAGCTATCATTTGTGAATGAAGGTGAAATAAAGACGTTTCATAACAAACAGAAATTGAAAGAATTTGTCGCCACTCGTCCAGCCCTGCAACAGATGCTTAAAGATGTGTTACACACAGAAACACAGAAACACGGTCATCAGTATGAAAGAAGATAAAGGAAGGAAAGCAAATGGCAGGGCAAAGTTACCACTTATCATTAGTCACATTGAACGTGAATGGCCTGAACTGTCCAGTTAAAAGACACCGATTGGCTGATTGGGTTAAGGAACAAAACCCATCTATTTGCTGCTTACAAGAAACACATCTTTCCAACAAAGATCCATACAGACTGAAAGTGAAAGGCTGGAAAAAGATATACCATGCCAACAGAAATGAAAAAAGAGCGGGCGTAGCCATCTTAATATCGGACAACATAAACTTTACCACAAAAACTGTTAAGAGAGACAAAGAGGGACACTATATCATGATTAAGGGATCAATTCAACAGGAAGATATAACAATTATCAATGTATATGCACCTAACTACAGGGCACCAGTTTATCTAAAAGATTTATTAACGGACTTAAAGGGAGACTTAGACCCCAATACAGTAGTACTGGGGGACTTCAATACTCCACTCTCAGAAATAGACAGATCATCCGGACAGAAGATCAACAAGGATACAGTAGATTTAAACGACACTATAGCCCAAATGGATCTAACAGATATATACAGAACTTTCAATCCTACAGCTAAAGATTTTACATTCTTCTCAGCAGTACATGGAAGCTTCTCTAGGATTGACCACATACTAGGCCATAAAGCAAGTCTCAGAAAATTCAAAAGAATTAGAATCATACCATGCAGCTTCTCAGACCATAAAGGAATGAAGTTGGAAATTAGTAACTCAGGAATCCCTAGAGCACACGCAAACACATGGAGATTGAACAACATGCTCCTGAATGAACAATGGGTCATAGAAGAAATTAAACGAGAAATCAAAAACTTTCTGGAAGTAAATGAGGATAACAGCACAACATACCAAAACTTATGGGACACAGCAAAAGCAGTGTTAAGAGGAAAATTTATATCAATAGGTGCCTACATCAAGAAATTGGAAAGACACCAAATAGATGAGCTTTCAATTCACCTCAAGGATCTAGAAAACCTACAGCAAATCAGACCCAAATCTAGTAGGAGAAGAGAAATAATTAAAATCAGAGAAGAAATCAACAGGATTGAATCAAGAAAAACATTACAAAAAATCAGCCAAACGAAGAGCTGGTTTTTTGAAAAAATAAACAAAATTGACACCCCATTGGCCCAACTAACTAAAAAAAGAAGAGAAAAGACCCAAATCAATAAAATCAGAGATGAAAAAGGAAATGTAACAACAGACACCACAGAAATAAAAAGAATCATCAGAAATTACTACAAGGACTTGTATGCCAGCAAACAGGGAAACCTATCAGAAATGGATAGATTCCTGGACACATGCAACCTGCCTAAATTGAACCAGGAAGACATCAAAAACCTAAACAGACCCATAACTGAGACAGAAATTGAAACAGTAATAAAGGCCCTCCCAACAAAGAAAAGCCCAGGACCAGATGGATTCACTGCTGAATTCTACCAGACGTTTAAAGAAGAACTAACTCCAATTCTTCTCAAACTATTCAGAACAATCGAAGAAGAGGGAGTCCTCCCAAATTCTTTCTATGAAGCCAGCATCACCTTAATTCCTAAGCCGGAAAAAGATGCAGCACTGAAAGAGAATTACAGACCAATATCCCTGATGAACATAGATGCAAAAATCCTCAATAAAATTCTCGCCAATAGAATGCAACAACACATCAGAAAGATCATCCACCCAGACCAAGTGGGATTTATCCCTGGTATGCAGGGATGGTTTAATGTGCGCAAGACAATCAATGTGATACACCACATTAATAGACTGCAGAAGAAAAACCATATGATTATCTCAATAGATGCCGAGAAAGCATTTGATAAAATACAACACCCGTTCATGATGAAAACTCTAAGCAAACTGGGTTTGGAAGGAACATTCCTCAATACAATCAAAGCAATCTATGAAAAACCCACAGCCAACATCCTATTGAATGGGGAAAAGTTGGAAGCATTTCCACTGAGATCTGGAACTAGACAGGGATGTCCACTCTCACCACTGCTATTCAATATAGTTCTGGAGGTTCTAGCCAGAGCTATTAGGCAAGAAAAAGAAATTAAAGGGATACAAATTGGGAAGGAAGAACTCAAACTATCCCTCTTTGCAGATGACATGATTCTGTATTTAGGGGACCCAAAGAACTCCACTAAGAGACTATTGGAACTCATAGAAGAGTTTGGCAAAGTAGCAGGGTATAAAATCAATGCACAAAAATCAACAGCCTTTGTATACACAGACAATGCCATGGCTGAGGAAGAACTTCTAAGATCAATCCCATTCACAATAGCTACAAAAACAATCAAATACCTTGGAATAAACTTAACCAAAGACGTTAAAGATCTCTACGATGAAAATTACAAAACCTTAAAGAAAGAAATAGAAGAGGATACCAAGAAATGGAAAAATCTTCCATGCTCATGGATTGGAAGAATCAATATCATCAAAATGTCCATTCTCCCAAAAGCAATTTACAGATTCAATGCAATACCAATCAAGATACCGAAGACCTTCTTCTCAGATCTGGAAAAAATGGTGCTGAAATTTATATGGAGGCACAAGAGACCTCGAATAGCTAAAGCAATCTTGTACAACAAAAACAAAGCCGGAGGCATCACAATACCAGATTTCAGGACATACTACAGGGCAGTTGTAATTAAAACAGCATGGTACTGGTACAGAAACAGATGGATAGACCAATGGAACAGAATTGAAACACCAGAAATCAACCCAAACATCTACAGCCAACTTATATTTGATCAAGGATCTAAAACTAATTCCTGGAGCAAGGACGGTCTATTCAATAAATGGTGCTGGGAAAATTGGATTTCCACGTGCAGAATCATGAAGCAAGACCCCTACCTTACACCTTACACAAAAATCCACTCAACATGGATTAAAGACCTAAATCTACGACCTGACACCATCAAGTTACTAGAGAACATTGGAGAAACCCTTCAAGATATTGGCACAGGCAAAGAATTTCTGGAAAAGACCCGGGAGGCACAGGCAGTCAAAGCCAAAATCAACTATTGGGATTGCATCAAATTGAGAAGTTTCTGTACTGCAAAAGAAACAGTCAGGAGAGTGAAGAGACAACCGACAGAATGGGAAAAAATATTTGCAAACTATGCAACAGATAAAGGGTTAATAACCAGAATCTACAAAGAGATCAAGAAACTCCACAAAAACAAAACCAACAACCCACTTAAGAGATGGGCCAAGGACCTCAATAGACATTTTTCAAAAGAGGAAATCCAAATGGCCAACAGGCACATGAAAAAATGTTCAAGGTCATTGGCAATCAGGGAAATGCAAATCAAAACCACAATGAGGTTTCACCTCACCCCGGTTAGAATGGCTCACATGCAGAAATCTACCAACAACAGATGCTGGCGAGGATGTGGGGAAAAAGGGACACTAACCCACTGTTGGTGGGAATGCAAACTGGTCAAGCCACTATGGAAGTCAGTCTGGAGATTCCTCAGAAACCTGAAGATAACCCTACCGTTCGACCCAGCCATCCCACTCCTTGGAATTTACCCAAAGGAATTTAAATTGGCAAACAAAAAAGCGGTCTGCACCCTAATGTTTATTGCAGCTCAATTCACAATAGCTAAGACCTGGAACCAACCTAAATGCCCATCAACGATAGACTGGATAAAGAAATTATGGGATATGTACTCTTTAGAATACTATACCGCAGTAAGAAACAACGAAATCCAGTCATTTGCAACAAAATGGAGGAATCTGGAACACATCATGCTGAGTGAAGTAAGCCAGTCCCAAAGGGACAAATACCATATGTTCTCCCTGATCGGTGACGACTGACTGAACACCAAGAGGGAAACCTGTTGGAGTGAGGTGGACACTATGGGAAATGGTGGCTTGATCAGCATGGCCCTGAATGTTAATGAACAATTTAATACATTATCCCTCTTAGTAGTTTTTTTTATCTGTTCTACTTAATATGACTGGTTTAGATCTGTAATTGATGCACAGTTATTCTTAAGTGTTGAAAATTAACTGAAATATGATCCCTGTTGAACATGGTGGTGGGAATGGGAGAGGGAAGAGATGTATAATTTGGGACATGCTCAGGCTGACTTGCCCCAAGTGGTGGAGTTGGAAGCATACCAGGGGATTCCAATTCAATCCCATCGAGGTGGCATGTACCAATGCCATCTCACTGTTCCAGGTGATCAGTTTCAGTTCACAGTTGGTCATGGTGAAGGGACTGGGAGTCTAAGGGAGCACATAGACAAGTCTAGTACCTCCTAATGCTAACTGATGGAGTAAATAAAGGGGAGAGTGATCCAACATGGGAAGTGAGATACTCAGCAGACTCATAGAATGGCAGATGTCCTAAATAGCACTCTGGCCTCAGAATCAGCCCTAAAGGCATTCAGAGCTGGCTGAAGAGCTCATGAGAGTATTTCAGGCATGGAAAGCCAAGACACTCTGGCAAAAGATCTCTGCGAGTGAGATCCCAGTGGAAAGAACAGGTCATCAAAGAAGGAGGTACCTTTCTCTGAAGGGAGGAGAGAACCTCCACTTTGACTATGACCTTGTCTTGTCTAAACAAGATAAGAGTCGGAGAACTCAGAGGGCTTCCATAGCCTTGGAAACTCATGACTGGAGCATAGGGAGATTACTGATGCCATAGACAGGAGTGTCAATTGGTAAAGTCAACAACAGGAGTCACTGTGCACTTACTCCTCATGTAGGATCTCTATCCTTAATGTGCTGTGCATTGAGATTTAATGCTATAACGAGTACTCAAACAATATATTTCACTTTGTGTTTCTATGGGGGTGCAAACTGTTGAAATCTTTACTTAATGCATACTAAACTGATCTTCTGTAAAAAAAAAAAAGAAAAGAAAAAAAGAAATTATCAATTCCCAACTTGACTCTCACTGCGATTAAACATGACAATAGGTCTGCTCTGATTTCATCATCATTTAAAAAAAAATCATCTATTATTTTTCACTTTATGTTTCTGTGTGGGAGCAAACTGTTGAAATCCATACTTAATGTATACTAAGCTGATCTTCTGTATATTAAGATAATCGAAAATGAATCTTGATGCGAATGGAAGGGGAGAGGGAGTGGGAAAGGGGAGGGTTGTGGGTGGGAGGGACGGTATGGGGGGGAAGCCATTGTAATCCATAAGTCGTACTTTGGAAAATTATATACATTAAATAAAAGTTTAAAAAAAAAAATGCACCCCATACCATTAAATTTGGAGGTTAGATAAATAAGGAATGATTTTTAGTGTCTCTCCAGTACAACATTTAGATATTCTTAGAGTCATATTTAACTGGATACCTGGTATTTTATCTGATAGCCCCATTATAGACCACAACAAGGTATGGGCAGGCCAGGTATGTTCCCTACAGTCAAACATTCTTTTTCTAAAAAAATTATTTATTTATTTATTATTTGAAAGGCAGAGGCACTGAGAGAGAGAGAGAGGTCTTCCATCCACTGGTTCACTCCCCAAATGGCCACAATGGCTGGAATTGGGCCGATCCAAAGCCAGGAACCAGGAGCTTCCTCCAAGTCTCCCCCATCAGTGCAGGGGCCCAAGGCCTTAGGCCATCTACTGCTTTCTCAGGCCATAGCAGAGAGCTGGATCAGAAGTGGAGCAGCCAGGACTAGAACCAGTGCCCATAAGGGATGCTGGCACTGCAGGTGGTGGCTTTACCTGCTATACCACAGCACAAGCCCCCATATATCCTTTTAAAAAAATGATTTGCATATTTACTTATTTGAAAGAGTTACAGAGAGAGAGAAGGCACTTATGACCAATAATTCATGAATATTGTTTCATGTCACTGACATAACATCCTGGAGAGATATGAGTGCTGTCAGTTTGTTGGCGATGACACAGATATTGAGAGAAGAACTTGTCTAGGTCACAGAGCTGTTAAGTGGAGGCTGCATTCTCTGACCCAAATCTCCCAGGGTCTCAAGCCTAAGTCCCCAGAGTTCCACCTCATGCCGATCTCTAGCGAGGCAGGTGAGGAGGGCAGGGGGTGCAAGGAGGCCTTGAAATCCTTGCTATTTTCCTTGCACTCTCATGCCTCTTGTGTATCTCCTCCTTGCATGGCATTTGAGAGGCCTGTTAACAACAATGTACTTTATCGAGGTCAAATGAAGGTAAGAGAGAGGTACAATGTGGGAAAGACATAAACTGTGCCTCTTTTTGAATCTCTGAAGGCAGAATAAATCCTTACAGAGTGACTGGAACAGGCCCCAAGCCACTGGCTCTTGTCACATACAGATGGTAGCAGATTCCTCTTCCATGGGAAGGGAAGCACAGGGATTGCTTGGCAGTAGACGTGTGGTTAAGCACTCCTGCTTTGCTCACTCAGAGCCTAAGTGGAACGAAGTCTATCCTCACGTGGAAGAGGCCCTTGGCACAAAGTAGAAACAGCAGGGCTCCTCATTGGAGAGCACAGATGAAGTTCTGGAGTTGCTAAGGAAGGAACAGAGGGAGAGGAGAATGAGGACAAGGCCAAGGTCCAGTAAGTGATGGGCACCAGTGCTCTGTGGTCCTGACCTGTGCCACTTGGCAGTGAAGAGGAGCTTCAGCATGCAACAGAGAGGAACATGATTCCAGAAAAGTAGGGAAATATTTTCTCAGCCCTGCAGAGATTTTCTTTCCTAGAAGGAGCTGGCCAAGACTTAGATTCCAGATGTTGTAAGATTGGCTTATGTGTGGAGAAAGATGGCCACCTCTTAGGCAGGATGTGTGCCTTAGTCCATCTGAGCTGCTATAATTAAATATCACAAACAGAGTGGCGTATAAACAACAGAAATGTGCTGCTCACAGTTCTGGAGGCTTGAAAGCCCTATGGCCAAAGCCCTAGGCAGTTCTCTGTCTACTGAGGGTCTCTTCTCTCCGTGATGTCTACCTATGGTGTCGCAGTCACATAGTGGAAAGCAAAGGTGTTGAAGGAGATGAATGCTGCATTGTCACATGGCAGAAAAAGAAGTCACCTGGCTCCCCAGAACCCCTGCATGAAGTACTCATGCACTCGAGAGGACAGAGCCCTCATGTCCTAATCACCTCCCCAAAATCTACATCTTAGCTGCACCACAAGAGGGTGAAGTTTCAATGCATGGATTTGGGAGGAGACACCTTCCAACCATAGCCCTTTCCAAAGACCACACTTCCTCAAACCATCAAATTGGGCCAGATGATTTCAACATAGGAGTTTTGGGAGGACACAGACATCCAGACCACAGCATCAAATACTTCCCAACTTGGTTACAATTTTGCCTTCCTTCTCTTCTCATACTGAGAACTGAGAATAAACCAGTCAGCATTTTATCCTTGAATTTGACCTAAATCATTTTCTGGAAGGACGCTGACATGAAGGGAAAGCAATGGCCCAAAGCTGCACTGTGCAAATGATTCACAAAAGGCTCGTGTCCCTGTTGAAATATGTGCCCCTGCTCCTGGGAGCCCTGATACAGGAAAGTGTCATATCACGCTGCCAGTCACCCATAGATGTCTCTTAGGGTGGCTTCTTTCTAGGGTCCACACTTCCATCCCCTCCAGGATTAGGGCTCTAGGGAAAGACTCACAGGAGGAAAAACAGTGAATTCACTCAAAGAACTTCTGCTTAAATATGGATTTCCTTCCTGTAATCATGGAACTACCTCTTCAGTTTCTGGAATCATGAATTTGAATGGTGCATTTCTGGGAAGGGAGCTGGTAGATTTCAGTCAATTTTCAAAGAAATCCATAAGCCCCAAATATTCTACTTTATTGACTGAAATGTCACATATGAAGAAGTATTTGATGTGTTAACTGGAATAGAAACCATCTCTTATATTTTAGGGTAATTTGCAAGGGGCAGGTGGATCCATATATCTTGAGTAGCAACTGCATGTTGGGTAAATGTTGTTCTAGAATCTGACAGATTTTAACCCCTGGAGCCTTCATCTCCCACCCACCGCTACCATGCCGATGGGTTGTGGGTTTCAGTCCCCCTGGCTCCTGTGTAAGTTGACCTGCACTGAGTGAAAGAGGATGGACACGTTAGCCATGGTCAGCCAGAGTCGATCACAGCAAGAGCATCCAGCTAGGTCTGCCTGATTCCAAAGCTGTGCTTCCTGTCACCTCTCCTTTCCTTCCCAGCCACAGGAAGCCCATTTGCTTCTTAGCTGTTGGACTGGTGCCTGCCATGTCCTTACCACCTGAACTCCTCTCTGGACTGCCTTCATGTGCTCTGGAATCCATTTGTCTATCCTTGCCCCAGTCTGGATGGAGAATTAACTGGCCCCTATCCAGGATGCCTTACTAAGTTGATGGATGAGTCCCAGTCTGTTTCCCCTTAGTGGGGTGATGCTGATGTGCAGGGCCCCAGACTCCTGACTCTGACAATGGTGGCTGGATGGCTATCTTGTCCTTTTTCCATGGTCTTTCTTTCCTTGAGTCATTTCTCTGTTTCTTCGCTGGTGCTTTTTCAGACCGTCTGTTTTATCACTGTCTCACCACTGACTTTTGAAAGAACACAAAGATAGGTGACTTCAGCTACTGGAAAACAGATGGAGGGACGGAAGGTGTGTGTGTGTGTGTGTGTGTGTGTGTGTGTGTAGGGTGAAGGAGAGCAATAGTCTAACATAAGAATCACCACTGTCCAAATTATATTTTTTCATTCATACATGTGCCAAAAACACTGCACATAGCTACTGAACATATTCCCGAGTGTTTCTGGAGAGCTGAGTTGCAGGCCCACAGTAGTTGCTGAATAGCTGTTGTGTGGTTATGGGGGAGTCAAAAGGACATAGACATTGGAGAATAAAACACTTAAGTATCTATTCTGGATCTGTAACTTCCAAGCTCCAAGAGTTCGAGCTAATGCTATTGTCTGTGCAACAGACATAAAGTTATGCCCCACACAGAGCAGCAAGCAACAGGTACAAAGCAGTGCAGCAGGGTGTGGTGAGCTCCTGGGCCAGGAGAGCCCCTTTTGCTTCTGCTTCTCCCACTCCTTCAAGGACACAGAGCCTCTGGGCAGGGTGAGGTTTTCCAGCCTCCTTGGTCTTGCAATTTCTCTGAGTGATTGATAGGCATTGCATGAAGATTTTATCACTTGGTGGAGGGTGAAAGTCACTCAATGATTAGCTGGGATCCTCCATTAAAAGCCACTGCCCAAGACATTCTGTAATTACCCACAAATTCCTGTTGGGCTTTATAGTGTAATTGCTATTCATGGTCCAATTAAGGGGCAATTGCAAGCTGAGGGGAAAATGTGCTTTATTGCTTCAATTTTGAAATGCGTGTATCTCACATCCTCAATCTACTCCTGGCCTAAAGAGTTCCACAGTGAGTGCTGCCCATGCTGCTGCAATGGGGCTTGGGGACTGCCTTCCACTGCCAGAATCCTGGGGAGGAGCTCTTTGGCGGATAGCAGAACTTGTAACCAACCAGTCCTGGAAATTGTCCATAGCAAGACAGCAGAGGGACCCACAAGGGGACCTGTTCTTTCTCAAGGTGGACACGTTTAAGACTTTGAAGAGAAATAATCAGATCTTTTCAGAGCTACCTGGATGGTTACAGCCCTGCAAGGGTGAAACCAGGCCTCCCCTAAGGTAAGGCTCCTGCCAACACAGGAGAAACACCAATTCTGCTACTGCTCCTACTACACCATTATACTATCTTGGGCAAGTGCATGACGAAGGGACCGATCTGTTGATTGTTGCAACACAACTTGGCAGAGCTTAATGAAGGATTAAGCAATATTCAATAAGTTTCTCTACTGAGTACTTCTGGGAGCATTCAGCTCTTTAATTTGCATTGTAAATCTCAAAAGGGGGCCGTCCAGGAGCACAGTGGCCAAGAGTGCAGACTTTGAAGTCAGAGACACCTGGGTGCAAACATCTGATTCAGCTCTGCCGGGCCTCTTGACTCCCTGCATATAGAATAGGGCTTCCTTCAGAGATTTATGTGCGAGGATTAAATGAGACAATATATGAAAATCGCTTACCAGAGTATGTGCACTCAAAAATTGGATGAAAGTTAACTTATCATTATTCTTATTTTTATTTTTACTACACTTGATCTTAGCCAAAAGGCCAAGAAGTTATTCTTGTTTTTAAAAAGAAATGGGGTCATATTGTTCCATGGTAGCTGTTCAGAGCCTCTTTTATGAAAAACTGGAGAATCCTATGGAGAGGACCAACACCTCTCCAGAAGATTCCTCTAGGAAAACCCGCAGGTGCTAAAGTAGGAACTGAGGGTGGATGCTAGGTAGAGAAGAGCAGATTCCATTGCATTTTGTATGCAATTCACATTTCTCAATGGACACATAAGGACCCTGATGGGAGGGGTTGTTGGTTTACCATGAATAGATCAATCAAATGTGCCTGAGGAAGACAATTTCCTGAGGAAAAGCAAGGAAAATCCCCAAGAGGACTGGGATTTGTGTGAAATTCAGAATATATCCAAGTAGGGGTAGAACAGAAACATGGGGTGGTGATCGAGCATCTACTGGGGATCAGATTACACCCTTGATCAACTGGGAACTGTCACATTGTCCAAAAGGATGGGAGCTGTTGACCAGTCATTGCTCTAAGGGACATTGTGGTAGATGCTATGTCTGAGGTTCTCAGGGTGATCCCAATTCCCACCTTCAACAAGGGCCCTGGGAGGTGGAACCAGCACTGATCTCCAAGCACTGCCAAGCTTTCAGGGGATGGCCAAAGGCTTCCACCAGCTGCAGAAGCACTCCCTGAGGCTTTGCCTACATGCAGGAGGATGTGCTTGGTGTTCCTTTATCTGTCAGAAGCCAGGGGTCTCATCCTTGAGAAACAGATGGCTAAGCTGCTTTCCTCTATTTCATCAAAGAGCCTGCTACCTGTAGAACAGAATACGTCAAAGACTTTGTTTCCTGTGAGCTTGGTCCCATGGTTGCCAGGTTCTATTGGTGAAGCACTGTCTGTCCACACGCTGGTCCATTTATCTCTGTTGCAGATTTTCCCAGAGACATGCGGGGGTGGTGCTCATAGATCTTCTCATTTGTGTTGATTCTGCACGCATAACAATGATCTGTCAGCTTTCATTTCCTTTAATGACTTTCTGGATGGGAAATGCTCCCTTGTGGAGTCCGTTTCTCATGCAGGCCTGACTTCACAAGTAGAACTAGTCTGCTATAGTGCTGGCCTAAAAAAAATCCTCCCTCCCCTTTTACAGACTAGCAGGAACCCCCAGTCCAAAGGAAGAAGGTAGCAGGGGTAAAGAGTCAGACAAAGATATTACTTAGAGATCTGCCACTAAGTGTCTGGCATTGGACAAGTCACTTAAATGCTGAATGCCTCAGTCTCCTCATCTGTAAGATGGAGATGCTGCCTACAAACCCTGTGTGACTGTGGTCAGGATTATGTTACAGTAATACTAGAGCTCTTCAAAAAGCCTGTAGAAATGCACGTCATGGGAAATCTATGTATGGATTTCAATTTTTTTGCACCAAAATAAACATCTTCTTGTTCCATTTTTTCACCAAGTTTTTGAATTATGTGTCAGATGGTCTCTTTCACCTGAGTTCTCCAGAGATGGACAAATATCAGGAAATGCAAACATCCCAAAAGCATAACAGACACGTGAAACCATCTATTGTGCTTAATTGTTTGCATTTCTCTCTTACCTCTAGATCGCGGGTTTCTTATGGGCAAGAGCTGTGTCTCATTTTCATCTGAGTCCCTGGTAATCAGTAATGTGTAAACACTTGTGGGACAAATGTAAATGCAGCTCTATGCAGAGGCTAGATCAAGGCCAGTGGCTCCTACTGCAGGAGCTATCCAGCCTAGAGTTGATGGAGCCTTCAGGGGAAAGGCATGAGCCCCAGGGGAAAGGCAATAATCCTATGGTATCTGAGGCCCTGAAAGGAGAACAACACAGCTCTGGGAAGATGGAAGCCCACCCAGGAGGCCGTGAGAGAAGGTGGGAGCTGATCACCAAAGGAACTGGACCAGGACCAGCAGTACTGTGCTCATCAGGTGCCGAGGGTAAGGAGAGGGCAGGACACTGAGCAGGCTCCTGAGTGCTTACATGATCTTGTCTATGGCCCATGCAGGAGTCATGGCATAAAGCCCTTCACAGAAAATGAGTCTGCCAGGGTTTACACTCTCCTTTGCACCTCAAGGGACTCATAGCACAGGAAGTTGCTACCCTCTGAACAGGTCCTGCAGCTACTTGGCTGAGGTGTAAGGACAGGAGGCCTGGCAGGGTCACAGTACACACACACACACACACACACAAATGCACCATTGTTACAATGGGAGGAGCCATGCACCATGCATCGACCTCCCCAATCACACTTCTGGAAGTAGAGGTGGGCGGGAGTGGGACTGCAGACTTCCAGCCACTCTCACCTGAAATGTTCAACACGGCAAGGAAGCTTCCCTGGGTGGAGGGATGGGACGCCTTTCTGATTCTATAGGAGGATACTGGAAAGCGAGAGGCAGAGGAGGAGGAGATGGGAACTAGAAGTGGGAGTGAGGACCCACTACAAGTCACACGGCCTCCAACATGAAGCCCCAGCCTAGTGCTAAATGGCTATTGGTTTCCAATGCCCAATGAAGAGGAATGCGTCTTAAGTTCTTGTTAATATTCTGCCCAGGTAATGCCTGGGCAGTGGGGGTGGGGTGCTTGTATGCATCACAAGACCCTGTCCTGTGCAGCTTCATCATGGGAGGCTGTATGGCAATCAAGTCATTGCCATGTTGGCTCCCATTAGGCTTGATGGAGATTATTATTCTCCAGCTACTGAATCAACCCAGGCGGCTGCCTTTCCTCTGATGAGCTATGCAGCCTTGCCTGGCAAATCCCCTTCAATGAGTGATGCATTAAGGGAATTGTTGGGAAGGGAGTTACCCTGGTAGGCTCACGCAGGCCTTCTGCAGGGCCCCAGGCAGGTGCACCTCGGTCCCTGCAACTCCTCCTGTGATGGTCCCACAGGAGCAGCCAGACACCGCTATCCAGTTATTGGGCCACATTCTATACAGGGAAATGGAGGGTAATAAAATAGCACCTCACATTTGAAAAATGCTTTACAGTTCCCTAAGTGCTTTTCATGCTTCTCAACTGACTCAGTCCTCAGAATACCCTTCTGTGTGCATCTGGGAAATATCCCATTGGACAGAAAAGCATTCTGCATGGCCGAGTCTACTGCCTGACATCCTGCAGCAGCTCCTCCAAAGCCTGTCTCAGTGGTTTTTCTTCCGAGGGACACAGCTCTAGGAGACAGGGAAAGAGGCACTCTGTGGCTGTCCATTGTCCTCCACGTGCAATCGACAGATGCACTGTGCTCAAGTTAACCCTCAACCTCTCACTCACCTCCAGCCTCACTCTTCTACTCTGCCTCACCTCCCCCTGGCTCCCCTCCACTGGCTCCCTGGTGCTCTCTGCAGAAGGCAGCAAGGTGACCAAAAGGTGTTTTCCTTAAAGCACAAATACAAGCATGTTCCCTTGCTACCCGTGGCTCTGAGGACAACGTCCAAGATCTGGCCTGGCCTGCCTCCTGGATGTCTGTGTGTCCAGGCTCCTTACCTGGGTCCTTTACAGATCCAGAGGCCTCTCCCTTCTGGGCCCTCACTCAGGTGCTTGCTTTCCCGGCACTATCGTGATTATAATTATTGCAATAATGATAATAACAGCAAGAATCAGGAAGGTGATGATGAGCATATTTCATTGATGGTTTTACTATCAGTTATTTAATTTACATATATGTTTAAACATCCAGGCATAGGCACAGAATGTCTGTTAAAATACAGGCACCTGCCCACTGAGCAGATCTCAGTTCCAATGTTACTTTTCAGAGAGGCCTTCCCCACAAGCCTCCCTAAAATTATCTCCCCTCCGCTGCCACTTGTCACTCTTTATCCTGTCACTATATTTTGTCACAGCTCATTTTCTGTACATTTCTGCATGGGATTGTCCTGTCTGCAGTGCCCCTGCCATTGACAGAGTTCAAGCTACTTGAGAACAATGACAGGGTGTCAGGTGTAATTTCATGTGTCAATTTGACTGGGTTAAGGAATATCCAGATAGTTGGTAAAACATTGTATCTGCGTGTGTCTGTCTGTGGGGATGTTTCTGGAAGAGATTAGCATTTGAATGGGGAGAAGGCAAAAAAACTAGCCCTTACCTATGTGGGTGGGTACCAGCCTACCTGTCCAGGACCCAAACAGAGTAAAAAGGAAGAAGAAAGGAATTTGCTCTGTTTGAGCTGGGGTGTTCATCTTCACCTGGCCTTGGACACTTGTGCTCCTGGTTCTTGGGCCTTTAGATGTGGACTGAATTGCAACCCCAGTTTCAGTGGCTTTCATCACATCACAGGATATCTTAGGCTCCATAATTATGTTACTGGTCCCTCATAAGAAATCAATCTATCTATTATCTATCTATCTATCTATCTATCTACCATCCATCATCTACCATCTGTCATTTATCTATGTATTCATCATCTATCCATCTTATTTAGTTCTGTTTCTCGGGAGGACTGCCTCATATGTCATGCTGGTGTACTCAGTGGCCCCATGCCTAGAAAATGCCTTTTGTCATGGCATTGAATGAGTCAGGACCACTTGGATGATGAGTTAACTTGCCTGATGTCATTAAATGGTAGAGCTAAGAGTGGATGTGGGGTTTCCTGACCCTAAAACCAGCATCTAATCTCAGTGTCACAGAGAATTTATTTTCTGTTGTCCCCACATCAGTTTGACTCAGCACACAAGAGTTCACTTGCTCATCAAATCTACGAGAGGCCCCTGCCCTAGGACTTACCCTGTGTACAATCCCCATTCCTGTCTCTCTAAACTACAAGCCACTTGTCATCAGGGATGGCCAATACTAGTTCTTGGCATGGTAACTGCAATCAAGAAGGTTCTGCCATTGTGGAGTAAGTGTGAAGAAAAGTAAGCTCACTTGGGCTTAGCATCACTTTAGACCAGTGCTGCACAAAGCGAGGTCACTGGGAGTTTGTTATAAATGCAGATTCTCTGGCCCATCCAGACATACTGAGACAGAAATTCCGGGGATTGAACCCAATGCTCTGTGTTGTGATCCTGACACATGCTAAACTTTGAGAATCATGGTTTTAAATCAAGGACTGACATCACTAAACAGATTTAACACAGATTCTCTCAGGCCATGGGGTGGTGCTGTCTCAGCACTGCAGGTAGAATCAGGTGCAATCACCAAGCCCCTGCTTGAACAATCAGCTACTGCTTGCCCTGCTACTTGGTGCATGCATGCAAGCCCTTCCTGTGTGGTGTTCTGCTGCTTCCCATAGGAATCTTGGTTGAGTCTGTGACTTGACTTAGTGCTCTGCTAGGAAGATGAAGCTGCCCCTACTCTCTCAGGTGCTGTCTAATGCCCTGTTTGGCTTCTTTTGGTCTTCTGCCCCTGTTAAACTGGATTAATACTACTACCCAGGCTCCTGATGGAGAACTACCACCCTTCTTCAATGCCAGTCCAGAATGGAATGGCCCTCTGGGGATGTAGGGCTGGTGGCTGGCTTTCTTTATAGTCAGGCACACAGACAAGTTTTTGCCCTGAGCTCTGTCTCCACCTGTGCCTGGGTACTCTCCCAAAATGTCAGGCCTGACAATCAGCCTGTGGAGGGGCCAGGTTTTCAGGGTGCAAGTCACTCTTCACTGTGCCTTTATCCTGGCCCCTAGCGGCAAGAGACACCTTCCCTCTGAAATCTGTCCATTTCATCCTTGAAAAGCTCAGGCCATTAGGATGCCCTCTTAGCACAGCACAACCTATCCCTCTACAAGGTCTGCCCATGGCTTCTGCCCCTACCGGCCCACGTAGCTTCCCTTCCCTGTAATCCCCTGCTCCAAGGACACACTGATGACTCCCCAGGTACCACCATCACCCTGGGGATGCTTCAAGCACTATCTGCTTTGATCATCACTCACTATGAATGTTAAGCATGTTTAATGAAATGGAGACAAAAGGCTCAAGTCACACAGTTCTACCCAGCCAGGCTGCCATGTTTCCAGCTTGGGGAAACATGATGACAGATGGGACAGGTCTGTGTTGGGGACTGTCTGGAGCAACCCAGAAGCTTAGCTCTGAGCACAGGAACGTTCCTACTTCGGATCACTTCATTCTATTTTTAGAATATGCCCTGTGGGGTTACAAGCTTGGAAAGCACGTGAACCTTCTCACAGCCTTGCAGATGCGTTACAGGGCCATGGGACAGAAAACTGACAAAGGAAGGGGGCATGACGAGGCTGAAGGCAATTTTTCAGGTTAAAACATCTAGGCTTGGGACAAGGTCTCTGCTGCAGTTCTTCATCCGTGTGTGTGTGTGACTTCCTAGAGGTTCCAGCCTATCTCCTCCAGCCACAGGAGATGTCAGTCTCTCCTGAGTGGCACCATTGTGGAAAAAAATCATGAGCAACACCCTCCCCTTGTGTTTCATTAGATTTGGAGCTCATCATTGCTTCTGTGCATCATACTGAAGTGTAGACCCTTGAATAACTCTGGGATATCAATGTGAGTTCTAGAATCAGACAAAAAGTAGTGCTAAATCTCTGTCACCCACTAACTCTAGAACAGTGAAAAAATCACTTTATCTCCTCACATTTCAAATTTCCCCAGTTCTAAAGTGAGTGGGGGCAGGCATTTGGTTTAGTGGTTAAGATACCGGATGGAATGCTGGCATTCCATCAGATTGCCTGAGTTTGAGTCCCAGCTCTACACCCGATTCCATCTTCCTGCTAATGCACAGTCTTGGTGGCAGCAGATGACGGCTTAGCTAGTTGGGTTCCTGCCTCCCATGTGGGAGAGACCTGGACAGAGTACCTGACTCCTGACCTCAGCCTCAGTCCAGGGATGCTGCAGACATTTAGGGGTCAAACTAGTGGATGGGAGATGATTCCCCACTCTGTCTTTCTCTGTGTCCCAGATAAATAAATGAAGAAATAAATCTTTTTGAAATAAGATAGGTATAAGAATAAAAACCACAGACCTCTTTGAAAGATGAAGAGAAGTAATTCATGTGAGGTAATAGCAAATATTGACATTAGTATTAAATGACTTTCCTAGCCTAACTCCTTTTTCTGGGTCCTCCATCACTGCCTCCCAGGTTCACAATGCTCTTACCTGATGCTTCACTCACATGATCCAGTTTCACACTAGCTTCGCACTTTTTTAAATATTTATTTATTTATTTGAAAGGCATATAAATAAAGTTAAAGGGAGAGATAGGGAGGGAGGGAAAGAGGGAGAGACAGAGAGAGAGAGAGAAAGGGAGAGAGAGAGAGAGAGAAATCTTCCATCTGCTGATTCACTCCCCAAATGGCCCCTGGGGCTAGGCCAGGCCAAATCCAGGATCCTGGAAGCACTTCGGGGGTCTCCCATGTCAGCAGCAGAGGCCCAAGCACTTAGGTCATTTTCTACAGTCTTCTAAGGCACATTAGCTGGGAACTGGATTGGAAGTGAAGCAGACAGAACTAGAACCAAAACTCATATTGGATGCTGGCATCGCAGGTGGCAGTTTAACCTGCTCAACCACAATACCAGCTCTTGGTTTCACATTCTTATATCATTTTGTGCTACACCCATTCTTGATGGTTGTTCCCAGTTGCAGATTTCTTGCTTTCTTTTAACTTTCTTTTGTGCCTTGAAATTCCACCTTCTCTACCCAATACTTTGGGGCTCTTCTTGCCTTGAAACCCTAGACCTGACTCGACCCATGAACCATTGGATTTTGCTTGCAATGTCTCAATTCAGTGTTGAGAAAGGTTTAAGGGTTCAAGTAGAAAAAAGCCAATGGATGGGATCTAAAATGCTTTTCTACTATGGAATATGCATGCTGTCATATTTTCAGTCTCAAGAATGAAGCAAGAAGGCTGGGCCTTGCGGCACAGCAGGTTAAGGCACCACTTCCTGTAAGGGTGCCCACATTCTGTACCAGAGTGCTTGGAATGGAGCACTTCCTATCCAGCTTCTAGCTAACGTGCATCCTGGAAGGCAGCAAGTGATAGTACAAGTACTTGGGTCCTTAATACCTAGGTGGGAGACAATGATGGAGTTTCTAGTTCCTAGCTTTAGTATGGTCCAGCCCCAAGATACTGTGGGCATTTTGGGAGTAAGTACATGGAAAAATCTCTCTCTCTCTCTCTCTCTCTCTCTCTCTCTCTCTCTCTCTCTCCCCCCCTCTTTTTCTCTCTTTTCCTGTCACTCTACTTTTCAAATAAATAAAAAGGAATAAGTAAGCATTAATGAAATAATGAGGCATGATGCTATTTTGCTAAAGATAGGTAGGGAAGTCTGCTTCTCCTGGCTTCCCACAATAACTCTGGGTTTGACCAAACCAGCTGGCTAGGTGAGGGCCGAGACATAAGAAGGCATCCACAAAAAATGTAGGCTAGACCTTGGAGCCTCTGAAGAAGACTAATGAATCAGGGAACTGAGTGAGGAATGAATGGGCACCACTGAGCTCCAGAGCAGGTGGCAATGTGTTCACAGGTGGCCAGGCTCTGGGGCTGGAAATGAATGCTCTCAGCTGGGTTTCTCCCCAGCTTCTCTTTGTGAGTGCTCATGACTCATTCCCACAACAACGTACACCTTGACCCTGAACTCTGGACTCTTGCCAACTCTTCATGACTTAGCCTGGTCTTTTCAACCTTTAAGGGCTATAACAGGCTGAGAAACTCAGATATTCCTGGTGCTGGACCATCTAGAGATGGGTGATACGCAGTGGTCCAATCAGTTCAGAGGGACTGGGCAACCAGACCTGGACCTGAGGACAAGCTTCACTACATATCAGTTGAATGACTTGGGCAGTGAGTTTTTGGAGTCCACAAACCTGTTTCCATGAGGTAGGTCATATTCTTATGTGTACAATGATTAAATGATAGAACAAATGAAAATCTTCTAGCATAGTCTGACACGTAATAGGATTATTAAAAGCTTGTATCGTCAACCTATTTCTAGCTATGGTGTTGGAATAGGAGTAGAATCCAAGTTATTATATGTTGTACTCTCACAAATCATCTGTTAGGGCCCCACTCCATGAAAAGACATTGTGTTCAGCTCTGTGGGCAATAAAAAGAAACAAAGATGGATTTACAAGCTTCAGCAATGCATGAACAGCTAGAAGAGATAAGGGAAATGATGGCTATAGAAGAAGCATAGTGAGCCCTAGACAAAGACATCTAAAACTGCTGTGCCTTTGGAGGAGAAAAGGTGACTCGCTTTTACCAAGTGTCTGCTTTGTCCTAGGAATTATGTTAGGAGCTTTCAACCCTTATTTCCTGTAATCCTCCCAGCTACATCATTGAGTAGCTCCTAACCCCATTCAGTAGTTGTGGGGCTGGTGTTGGACACAGCATTTAAACTGCTGCCTTGGGTATATGTATTATATATTGGAGTGTATGGTTCACATCTCAGCCTTCCATTCCTGATTAAGTTTCCTGCTTTGTGCCTGGGAGGCAGTGGATGATGGACTTGGTTCCCTGCTTGGGGACTTGGTTCCCTGCTACCCATATGAGAGAACTGTATGGAGTTCCTGGCTGTTGGCTTTGGTCTAGGTCAGCCTTGAATGCTAGCTGCTGTTGGCATTCGAAGAGTGAACCCATAGTTGGAAGATATCTCTCTTTGTCACTCTGCCTTTCAAATACATAAATAAATCTTGATAGAAATAATTGTGAAAACTGAAGCTCAGAAGAGCAAATGACTTTCCATGGCAGGGGTGGGAGAACTCTGCTATTGCTGTAATTTTTCATTGGATAAAAGGAAAACTACAAGTAATTCTGCAAAAGACAGGTGGGCATCATGGACATTTTATTGTGGCAATGGTAACTGTGGAAACAGAAGCCTAGCTTCTCTTATTGGTGCTGAATGTAGATAGCATGGGCTGGGCTGTACAAGGAAGCTCATGTGTGATCTCTGATGACTACAATGGGAAAGCATCCAATGAAGATTCATTAGAAAGTACCCAGAATATCTTCATGAGAAAAGGGGCTGTGGGTACTTCCTAAATTGTGGCCTCAGAAAGTAGACCATGAATAACAACAGAAGTAAATAATTTTTAGAAAATTCAGAAGAATAACAAAAAAGAACTTGGTTGACAAGCATAATGGTTGGATCCATTAGATAAAAGGAAGGGAGCAATAACATTTACCTGGAATTTATCAGGTATGCCATAATTTTGCATGGTGCATTTGCACACAATGATTGGGCATTCAATGGGAGAATATTTAGAGGGGGTGACATTGGACCTAGAGAAACAAAAGCAGTATCCAGAGTGGAATGAGGATGCAGTCAGAGAGCTGCCAGGAGTGGCCATATTGACAGAACCTGCAGGCAAAGGAGGCCCACAGAGAAGAAAGCAGAATTGAGGATGGGGTGGAAAGACAGGAAGACAAAGGGCTGATGAAATTCAGGTGCAAGTCAGGCCCATCCTTGGGTTGCATGGTTTCATATACCACTGCATTGTGTCTAAGCTTTAGCTGGCTTGACCCAGAGTGTTCTTTACTTACAACTCAAAGAGTCCTGACAACTGTGAAAATGAGCTCCTGCTTTATCTTTAGATAACAGAAATGTCAGGCACATTATAGATGTCAAAAGATATTACTGGGTGATTGAATGGTTTGCGTGATCCTTATAAGCAATTGTAAGCAATAATTCAGAAACGGAAGTGGAACCCATGTCTCTTGATTTCTAGTTCATTGTTCCTTTAATTACTTTACTAACAATATAAGAAAAGACTTGTACTTCTGGTATACAAGCAAGTATGTCTCTCTCTCTCTCTCTCTCTCTCTCTGTCAAATTATCTTTCTACTTTTCATTATTTAAAACATTCTACAGGTAATACATGCAGACTTTTACATTAGAACAGATCCACCCACCACAATCCTGTTTCATTCTCAATCACAGCTTGATAAGTACCCTAAGAGACCTGCTATCTTTTATATAAAGTTAATTACCAATTTGACAATCATCTTTGAGCAAAAAATCTTTTAATTTCTTCACACCAATCCAAGGAGGAGGGACAGTCAGTGAGATTCAGATGAAATGGGTTGGGCTGTACTAGTGATTTCTGACGTGGAACGCTGCGTATGTGGGGGTTCATCACTATTCTCTCTACTTGTGCATGTTTCATGCATATGAACTGTGCAACAATACAATTTCATTATAAAGTCAGTGTGTGTGCAGGATAAAGAATTGGAAAACACAAGAAAGGCAAAGTAAGAAAATGAAAACATAATAATCTCACTACTAAGAGTTTACATTTGAGTGTGTATACTTTTGTTTCATATTATACCAGGTATATGCACAGACATACATAAACACTCACAAATAATTCATTTGTGTCTTTTATTGAAACAAAATTAGGCCAAAATATCCATGTCTTTAATTAACTGGATTTGTCCTTATTTTATTATTGGGGAGGAGCCATTCTACTTTTCTAGGCTTCCATGTGAATATTCAATATTTTCATCTCAATAACGTCCATTCAAATTTCTCCAACCATCTTTAACAACGCATTTATTTGTCTGTAAGCACCCAACAGAGGACCTGTCATGGCATCTAGTTTTTATGTTCTTTAAAAATCATGGAGGAAAAAGCAGCTTTATTGTGATAAATTACATACTTTTTAATTCACTTATTTAGAGTGCAAAGTTCAGTGTTTATTGGTATCTTCATAGAATTATACAATCATCACAATCTTATTTAGGAATTTTTTATCACTCTCCAAATTACCAGTCATTCCCCTCTCCCCACCTGCTCCTTCACATTCCAAAGCTACTTCCCCTCTCTAGACTTTTGTTTATTCTGAACATTTCATATAAGCTAAATAACTCAATATGTGGTCTTTTGTGACTGGCTTTTTCTTTTAGCATAACGTTTGCAAGGATTGTCCATGTTGCAAACTGTTTTGGTGTTTCATTTCTTTTTAGTGTCAAATAATAATCCATTTTGTGAGTATACAGTAGCCCCCCTTTATCTGTGATTCTGCTTTCCATAATTTCAGCTAATTCTGGTTACTGGGGCTAAAAATGTCAAATGAACAATGCATAGGTTTTGTTTTTTTTTTTTTTTTTTTTTTTTTTTTTTACAGGCAGAGTGGACAGTGAGAGAGTGAGACAGAGAGAAAGGTCTTCCTTTGCCATTGGTTCACCCTCCAATGGCCACCACAGCCGGCACGCTGCGGCCGGCGCACCACGCTGACCCAATGGCAGGAGCCAGGTACTTCTCCTGGTTTCCCATGGGGTGCAGGGCCCAAGCACTTGGGCCATCCTCCACTGCACTCCCTGGCCACAACAGAGAGCTGGCCTGGAAGAGGGGCAACCGAGACAGAATCCAGTGCCCCGACCGGGACTAGAACCCCGTGTACTGGTGCTACAAGGCGGAGGATTAGCCTAGTGAGCCATGGCACCGGCCAATGCATAGGTCTTAAACTGGGCATTGTTCTGAGTAGCCTGATGAAATCTCATGCCATCCCACTTCGTCCTCCCTGGATACAAGCCATGCTTTGTCCAGAACATCCACCTCTCTATGTTGTCTGCTACTGGTCACTTACTGGCCACATAAGGTCAACTGCCATGGCATCACAGTGCTTCTGCTCAAGCTGTTCTATCTCACTTAATAATGGTCCCACAGTGCCAGAAAGTAGTGATATTAGTAATCTGGATACACCAAAGAGGAGCTATAAATACATCCTTCAGTAAAAATTTTCTTTTTTCTTTCATTTCTTTTTTTTTTTTTGGACAGGCAGAGTGGACAGTGAGAGAGAGAGACAGAGACATACATTCATAAACACTCACAAATAATTCATTTGTGTCTTTTATTTAAATAAAATTAGGCCAAAATAGTCATGTCTTTAATTAAATGGATTTGTTCATTGGTTCACCCCCCAATGGCCACTGTGGCTGGCGCACCACACTGATTGGAAGCCAGGAGCCAGGTGCTTCTCCTGGTCTCCCATGCAGGTGCAGGGCCCAAGGACTTGGGCCATCCTCCACTGCACTCCAGGGCCACAGCAGAGAGCTGGACTGGAAGAGGAGCAACGGGGACAGAATCCAGTGCCCTGACTGGGACTAGAACTCAGGGTGCTGGCCCCACAGGCAGAGGATTAGCCTATTGAGCCATGGTGCCAGCCGACATTGCTAAGATTTCTAATGAGTTGTTGTTAACCTCTTACTGTGTCTAATCTATACATTAAACTTTATTATGGGTATGTACATAAAAGAAGAAACATAATATATATAGGGTTCAGTAGTATCTGCAATTTTTTTAAAGAAAAATATTTATTTATTTGAAAGGCAGAAAGAGAGAGAGAGAGGAGAGAAAGGGAGAGAGAGATATCTTCCATCTGCTGGATCACTCCCAAAATGGCTATAATGGCTGAGTCTGGGTCAGGCCAAAGCCAGGAGCCAAGAGCTTCTTCTGGGTCTCTGACAGGGGTTCAGGGGCCCAAGCACTTGGGCCATGTTCTGCTGCTTTCCCAGGTACATTAGCAGGGAGCTGGATTGGAAGTGGAGCAGCTGAGACTTGAACTGGCATGCATATAGGATGCTGGCACTGCAGGTGGAGGTTTAACCTTCTAAGACACAGTGCCAGCCCCAATATCTGCAGTTTCAAGAATGCATCAGTGTTCCAGGGTCTCCTCTGGATAGAGGGGATGCCTGTGCCACATTCTTTTTATCCATTAATTAGATTAAAGAATTTGAGTTGTTTCCACTTTTTAGGCTTTATGAATGATGCTGCTATGAACACTTGTGCTCAGGTTTCCGTGTGGATACACATACTCATTTCTCTTGTTAATGACATGAACTTGTTGGGTATATGGTAACCCTCAGCATTCTGAGAGCTGTCCAAACATGGAATCTATGTGAGTGAAATACACAGTATGTGAATTATATTTCAGATCAATACACTCTACCATTACGTAATTGTGAGAAAGAGATGCATACTTCAAAGAAGTAATAGTCTATAAACCTGTAGCTTTGGCTCTTGTTTTTTGGCAAGAGAGTTTCAGCATGTTCAGCAGTATACATTTCTGTCCTCCCTGATACACCCATAGAAATATTTTTTCTAATTTATGTGCTTTTTTTCTAAGTAAAAACAGGCAACTCTGAAACCCAACTGGGTTTCAGATTTATAAAAACCAAGGCATCTGTGTCACAGTGTTTGATCAGAGCCATTTGCTCCATGCCATGTCAAAACCAATCCCTTCACAATGCACTCCTTCCCTGGGAAAGCATTCTAAACCATAATGATCGTGACTGTGAACTTTGATCCGTATCTATACAATGGGAGAAAAAGAAGGACCAATTAGTTCTATTATTAAAATGGTCCATGAAATCCATGTGATGAGTTAGAGCTTAAAAACCAAATTGGTGTCAAAAGCTGAACAAATACTGGATTTACTATCCTCCCATAAACAAGTAGAAAACTAGACACAGTATATATGAAATAGCTATTTCACCAAGGCAAGGCAGGATTGTGATATCTGAGTGAAGAGGAAACTGAAAGTGAGGTGAGCCCTGTAATCACCCCTAGATGTCTTTCTTTAAAAAAAAAACAAATTTATTATTTATTTTTATTTCTTATTTATTTTTATTTCTTTAAAAGGCAGAATGACAGAGAGAGGGAGATAGAGAAATCTTCCATCTGTCCGTTCACTTCCCTAATGCCTGCCACAGCCAAGGCTGGGCCAAGTTAGGAGCCAGGATCTCCATGCAGGTCTCCCATGTGATCATCCAGATTTCTGAGCTACTTTCTAGAGAATGGCAGAGGAAGGGAAGGAGAACACAGGCCTGGGCCCTCTCTGAGTTGAGGACACAGAGATCCGAGTTCCTGGATCCAGTGGCAGTCAGAATTTCCAGGATGAATACCATAGGGGAAGAAGGCAGACAGAGAAAAAGCAACACAATATTTAGAGGTTTCCCTTTGAGTCTGTATGTATACACAGGGCTGCTCCCTCCTCCACCCCCAACCTTCCAAGGACAGGCAAAGAGATCTGTAAAGAACACAATTCTCAGAACCCATGTGCTGAAAAGATATTTTCTAGTTCCAACCAACATGAGTGGATTATCTGGGACATTCGGTAAATAACTCAGTGTGGAACGTTACTAGTAGGGCTAAACTATTTTTAAATAAGCTGAAGGAAAATGCCCAACATCATTTTAACAACAATGGCTTTATTGGTTCAGTTGTTCTTAACACAGTTACCAATGAAACCTGACATGAATGCCCCACATTCTCCTCAATCCTTGTCTCTCAGAGGTCTCCAGAATGACAAAAGCCACTTTTAAACAAACCCTGTGTGAGAGGAAGAGGGCAAGGCAGAGAGGCATGTGCAGTCAGGGCCCATGGAAAGTGGCTTTTATCTCACTCAACAGTTGGTTTGTTCTCCTGGAAGCAGGGCATCTGAGTGCCCAGGAAGCCAGCATGGTGAGACCTAATCCAAGCAGACAGAAAGTCAGACACTCTTTTTGCTCTGGAAGTAAAAGGGATTGCTCCAGAACTAACATGCTCATTAACACTCAACTTCACAAGGCTTCCTCCTCTGCTCCAGCTGAGCAGAAACATGGATTGATTACAGCCTTGGGCTGTCAGACAACATCACGGTGAATTTAGCAAATATGGTGGAGTAGGGAGCTCTAGGACTCTGTTCATCCAGAAAAGTAAGTAATCAGATGAAAAAAAAAACTGTCAAAATAGATTTTTGCAGAACTTTGGTATTTATCAAAAACTTACCATGACCAGGGGAAGTTTAACAAAAAAGAAATGGGTGTGTTATAGCAAGAGAGCATTGTGCCATGGTCAATCATGTGCCTGCCATCCCCTGCTCTCCAGACTATCAGCAGCCCTGTAAATGAGATTCTGAACTCTGTGTGCAAGTCGCAAGTGCCAGAGGGAGCAAAACAGAACTTCTTCGCAGACAACTGTGGTTGTGTGCTTCAGCCTGTCTGGGGCTCCCTCAAAGACTTTCACAAGGGCTAGCACTGATTTTCCCTATGCAAACGCCCGGTTCCGGGTCAGCAGAGGTGGCTTTGGAGGAGCTATTACAGGAAATGCATTAGCTTGTAGTAGCCTATGGCAAGACAGAGCAGTCAGAACAAGCAACAGACAACACACACACACACACACACACACACCCTTAGGAAATAAAAGGCTGGGAAATGAAATATGTAGGTGAATAGGGGCTTTCAAAAGTGTTTTTATACACTGGAGAGTAAGAATGCCAAGGACTTTCTCATGAAAGAACGCATGCTCAACGTCTGAGAAGGCATTAAGCTTCTACCTTTGGATTAGCCTCAGGCTCCACATAAGCGCAAAGTCAAAGTGAAAGCAGAGTTTCAAATGTCCTCCCTGGGTATTGAGTAAGAGAACAGAGAAAATCTACAAAGATCAGGCAGCATTCTTCCCCCTTCCTTGGCTCCAGGTGTATTACACTCTATCAAAACACTAGCCTACTAAATAACAGAATGTAACTGAAATGTGAGTGGCTAAATAGAACACGAAACAGATTTTATATAGAGGTTTGCAAGAACCATTAATAAACACATAACACCACCGTCAAATAGGAACACAAATCTGGGTGACGAGAAGAATATAATTTGGACATAATTTGTCATATTAAATATTCAGGAAGTCCAGCTTTCTATAACAATAAAAGACATGCAACACACACACACACACACACACACACATGGGATTATGTTCCAAAGAGAAAAAAAGCTCATAAAAGCTGTGCCCAAGGACTTACTAGACAAAAGCTATATCGGCCGGTGCCACGGCTCACTAGGCTAATCCTCTGCCTTGCGGCGCCAGCACACTGGGTTCTAGTCCCGGTCGGGGCGCCGGATTCTGTCCCGGTTGCCCCTCTTCCAGGCCAGCTCTCTGCTGTGGCCAGGAGTGCAGTGGAGGATGGCCCAAGTACTTGGGCCCTGCACCCCATGGGAGACCAGGACAAGTACCTGGCTCCTGCCATTGGATCAGCGTGGTGCACCGGCCGCAGCATGCCGGCCACGTCGGCCATTGGAGGGTGAACCAATGGCAAAAGGAAGACCTTTCTCTCTGTCTCACTCTCTCACTGTCCACTCTGCCTGTCAAAAAAAAAAAAAAAAGCTATATTAAGGGGCTGGCACTGTGGCTCAGTGGGTTAATGCCCTAGCTGAAAGCATTGGCATCCCATATGGGCACCAGTTCTAGTCCCGGCTGCTCCTCTTCTGATCCAGCTCTCTGCTGTGGCCTGGGGAAGCAGTGGAAGATAGCCCAAGTCCTTGGGCCCCTGCACCCATGTGGGAGACCTGGAAGAAAGCTTCTGGCTCCTGGCTCCTGGCTTTGGATTGGTGCAGCTCCGGCCGTTGTGGCCAACTGGAGAGTGAACCATCGGATGGAAGACTCTCTCTCTCTCTCTCTGCCTCTCCTCTTTCTGTTAAACTCTGACTTTCAAATAAATAAATAAATGTTTTTTTAAAAATCTACATTTAAATATTTTTAAAGAGCTAAATAAAACTATGGATAAAGAACTGAAGGAAAGCAGAACATCTCACCAAACAGTGACTATCAGTAAGGAGATAGGAACTGTTGGAAAGAACCAAATAGAAATTCTGGAGCTATAAAGTACAGTAACAAGTCACTAGTGTGGTTCATATAAAATTTGAGCAAGAAGAAGAAAATCTAGTAAACTTACAGATAGGTTTATTGAAGTTATTTAGTATGAGGAGTAGAAAGAGAGAGGAATGAGGAAAAAAGAACAGAATGTAAGAGACTTGTGAGACACCATCAGACACAAAAACATGTTAGTGATAGCCCCAGAGGGAGAGGAGAGAAAGAGGAAGGAAGAATCTTTGAAGAAATGGTGGCTAAACATTTGATAAAAGCACAAATCTACATATCTAAGAAACTCAGTGAACTGAAAACAAAATGAACTCAAGGTTATTCACATATTATAGACAACTTGTCAAAACTGAAGACAGAGAGATTCCTGGAAGTGGCAGGAAAGAAGTAATTTGTCATAAGACAGAATCACTCAGTAAGATTAACAGTTCACCCCTCTCCAGAAGCCGGGAAGTAGGGATGGCAGCATAAATTTTACTTGGGGAAAAAGTCAATCATGAATTCTATGTCCAACAAAACTGTCCTTCAAAAATGAAGGAGATGAGCAAGTATTGTGGCACAGTAGGTCAAGCCACCCCTAAATCACGAGCATCCCATATTAGAGCATTGGTTCGAGTCCCAGTTATTCCACTTCCAATCTAGCTCCATATAATGCACCCAGGAAGGCAGTGGAAGTTGGCCCAGGTGCCTGGGGCCCTGCTATCCATGTTAGAGACTCAGATGTTGTTCCTGGTTCCTGACTTCAGCATGACCTAGCCCCGGCCATGGTGCCATTTGGGGAGTAAACCAGTAGATGGAAGATCTCTCTCTCTCTCTCTCTCTCTCTCTCTGATACTCTGCCTTCAAATAAATAAAAACAAATCTTTAAAAATAATGAGGGAGAAATCAAAACACTTTATGCTTTAAAAAAAAATACAAGTTCATTACTAGTAGAAATGGATAAGAAAAAATGCAATAGGGTATACTAGGTTGAAATGAAAATACATTAGGTAGAAACAAGTTTTACAAAGGAAAAAGGACATCAGTAAAGTGTATAAAGAGGTAAAGAAAAGCCAAAGTTTTTGCACTTTTGGTTCATATATCCTATATTTTTATCCTGTATGACTTACAAACAAAAGCATAAAACAACAATTATTAATCTGTAATAATGAACATCCAATATCTAAAGATATAATTGGAATAATACCAGCATAAGGGAGATAGATGATGCTATAAAGAGGTTGAAGCTTGCTTACTACTGCTGAAAGTAAACTGGTATAAATTCAAACATGGTTTATATGAACATATATATTAACTGTAATCACCATGGTAGCTGTGGGAGGGTAGTAAATGTACAAAGAGAATTCAGAAGGGAATCAAAATGGTACATTAAAAAGAAATTAATCATAGAGAAAAGCAGTAATGGAGAGAGATAGGAGTATAGACAAATCAAGGGATATACAATCTACAGATTCACTGCAGTTCCTCTAAAGTCTCAAAAAAGGCATAACAAACATAACAATGAATAGCAAAATTGCAGAAGCAAGTCTTTCTCTGTCAGTAACTATTTTAAGTGTAAATGCCTTCAACTTTCCATTTAAAGGTTGGACATAGGCAAAATGCATGAAAAAGCATCCAACTATATGTTCTTCAAAATACTTATATTTTAGATGCAAAGACACAGCAATGCAGTGGAATGATAGGGAAAAATAAGAAAACAGTTAACAAAAGAAAGATGGGGTAGCTATATTAACATCATACAGGTTAGACATAAAAATTGTTATAAGTGACAATGAAGGTCATTATATATTGATGAAAAGGTCATTCCACCAAGAGTATGTAATAAGTATAAAACATATTCATCTAAAAACAAAGCACTGAAATATATGAAATTAAAATTGACTAAATTGGAGGAATAAAAAAAAACCACTTTCCATAATGGATGGTACCTCTAGACTGAAAATCAAAAAAGATATCAAAAACTATAACAGAACTATAAGTGAACTAGATATTACAGATATATAGAGAATACTCAACCAATCCATAGCAGAGCAGATATTTTTCCAACTGTATACACATCCAGTGTATACATATAAAACATTATTCAGACCAGATTATATATTAGGCCACAGTACAAGTTTCAATACATTTTAAATTATGAAAATCATACAAAATATCTTCACACATATTGAGTATACAAAAGTATCATTTTGTAAAGATGATGGTAGTCCACAAAGCAATCAACAGATTCAATGCAATTCCTATGAAAATCTCCATGCCCTTATTTATTTATTTAATAAGTGGAAATATTTTTCCAAATCTTGAAAAAGAAAAAATATTGGAAAATTTGCATTTCATAATTTAAAACTTAGCACAAGTCTATAGTATACCAATATGGTACTGGCATTATGATAGACATGTAGATCAATGAAACAGAGTTTAGAAACATCATATATCTAATGTCTATAGTAAATAATTTTTAACAAAAATGCCAAGACAACTCAATAGTACAGAGAATAAGATCTCCAAAAAAATAGTGTGAGAACAAATTGATATCCACACAAAGGAATCTGTACCCTTCTTTACCTTACTCCATATAAAAATGAACTCAAAATTGAAAAGACTTAATTGTAAGAGGTAAAACTACGGAAAACCTTACAATAATACATACTAATAAATTCTCCTGACCATGGATGTGGCGATGGGCTGTTACTTAGCACACCAAAAGCACAAATAATGCAAGAAAATCAGATAATTTAGACTTTGTAGAAACTGGAAACCTTTGTTCAATAAAAGACATCAAGAAAGTAAAACAGACAACCTAAAAATGTGAGAACTTATTCACAAATCATGTATCTAAGTGATTAGGGTCCCAAATATGTAGAAAAATGAAAAACCAAAAGACTTCTTCAATTCACCAATGAAGATAAGCAATCCAATTTAAATAAAAATGGGAAAAGACTTCAATAGACAATTCTTCAAACACAATATACAAATGTCCTGCCAGCACATGAAAAGACACTCAACATCATTGATCATTAAGGAAATGCAAATCAAAACTGCAATAAAATACCACTTTACATCCCCTAAGATTGTTATAATTTAAAAAAAAGTGGATAATAACACATGTTGGAATGAATGTAGGTAAACTGAAACTCATCAAAACTCATTCAAAAACTGTTGGAAACAAGGAAGCGAAAGAAATTTTATTTGGACACAAAAACACTTTAAAATCTATGCATTTTTTCATAATAGGTATTTCTTTTTTATAGATCTATTTATTTATTTATTTGAAAGTCAGAGTTACAGGGAGAGAGGGAGAGCTTCCATCTACTAGTTCACACCCCAGATGACCACAACAGCCAGGACTGGGCCAGGCCAAAGCCAGGAGTCAGGAGCTTCATCCAAATATCCCCTGTGGGTGGCAGGAGCCCAAGAACTTGGGCCATCATCTGCTGCTTTTTCCAGGCCATTGGCAGAGAGCTGGATTGGAAGTGGAGCAGCTGGGACTCAACAGCAACCGTATGGGATTCAGCATCATGGGCAGTGGCCCTACCTGTCATTCTACAACACTGGCCCCCAAATAGGTATTTTCCATGAGCTTCTTGAAAATCCTTGGTGCAATGCTGCTAGGAATGTTTACCAATGTGTCTACTGTGAATAAATGAATTTTATGTTTTCTTAAAAACTTAAACATAGAGTTACCATATTACCCAGCAAATCCAATCTTGGGTATATATCCAAAAGAATTGAAAACAAGTATTTAAATAAAAAGTTCTTTGTGAATATTCACAATATCACTAGTCACAATAGCCAAAAGGTATAAAAACCCAAATATTCTTTTTTTTTTTTTTTTTGACAGGCAGAGTGGACAGTGAGAGAGAGAGACAGAGAGAAAGGTCTTCCTTTGCCGTTGGTTCACCCTCCAATGGCTGGCGCGGCTGGCGCGCTGCAGCCGGCGCACTGCACTGATCCAATGGCAAGAGCCAGGTACTTATCCTGGTCTCCCATGGGGTGCAGGGCCCAAGCACTTGGGCCATCCTCCACTGCACTCCCTGGCCACAGCAGAGAGCTGGCCTGGAAGAGGGGCAACCGGGACAGAATCCGGCACCCCGACCGGGACTAGAATCCGGTGTGCCAGCGCCGCAAGGTGGAAGATTAGCCTAGTGAGCCACGGTGCCAGCCCAAATATTCTTTCAATTTGATTTTTTTTAAAGTGGTATATATTTTCGAGGCAGCTTTGACCAATCAGGAATGAAGTACTGACAGATGATGCTAAGACATGGATAAACTTTGAGTTATGCCAAGTACAAGAAGCCAGTCACAAAATGTTACCTATTTTATGTTTCCATATGTATATGTCTTATTTCAGGCTGCTATAACAAATAACTCCAGACTTATGGCATAAATAAAAAAAAAAGTATTTAACTCTCATAGTTCTGGAGCCTGGGAGGTCCTGATTTGCACATGGCTGTCTTCTGTTGTGTCTTCACACACTGGAGATGAGGGAGACAGAATCCCTCCCATCACATAGACTTTAATCCCATTTGTGGGGGATTCACCCCCACAAACACCAAAGGCCTCACCATTAGTATGTTCCTTCCAAATCTACATGCTGGAAATCACCGCATTAGGATTTAGGCATTCAACACATGGGATGACTGGGAGGGGATAAAAATCATTCAATCCACAACAATATTGAAGACCCTGAATAGGAAAATCCCTAGGCTTCATGAGTATGGCATTTCCTTTTGGTATAGTGGAAATGTTTTGGAACTAAATACGGATAGGCATCGAACAACACTGCATATACTAAAGGCCACTGGATTGTGTACATTAAACTGGTGATGTTCATGTCAAGTAAATTTATTTCCATCAAAAACACAGTCACACTGTCTTTCCTTCAACTCATAGCCTCCAACTGTTCAATAAGAATTTGTTTATTTCTGCATCTATTTGGTCTAAAGCACAAGGAAAAATACAAAATGCTCTGCATTCATAATATAATTACATCTACATGAATATTTATATAAAACCAGTGAGATGATGGAGTTTCCTTCAGCATATTCACAAATGACTTCACTCAACAGGAACAGATGTTGGTTACACATTTTCTTCTGAGTAAAAATGCACAAAAATGGACTGACACTGTGCCATAGTATGTTAAGCCTCTGCCTGCATCATCAGTGTCCTATATAGGTACCAGTTCATGTCTCAGCTGCTCCACTTCCAATCCAGCTCCCTGCTAGTGGCCTGGGGAAGCACTGGAAGATGGCCCAAGTGCGTGGGCCCCTGCATCTATGTGGAAAACCTGGAAGAAGCTCCAGGCTCCTGGTTTTGGATAGACCCATTGTGGCCATTTGGGGAGTGAACCGGTGGATGGAAGACCTCTTTCTCTTGGTCTCTCCCTTCCACTGTCTGTAACTCTGCCTTTCAAATAAACAAAATTGATCTTTTTTAAAAAGGCACAGATATTTCCTAATATCATCTTTTTTTTAGGGTTCCTCATGTCTACAAGATCCAGTTTGGGCTCCTTCCCGTACATGTTAACATCTTGTCTGGGCTTCCCTGCTTGTCACCTGTCATCCATCCATCACTGCTCTGCTTCAGCCACATAACTCCACGGTAGCTGGGGACATGTCAGGGTCATGAGTGTTCTCCTGCCTCCACCATAAATTCTCAGGTCTCCACTGTAAATCCTGTGGTGGTTGGGGTTTGGTCAAGCCTTGAATCCTTTAGGAATCCTGTTCTGTTCACATCCCACCACCAGGCAGGGACTCCTACTTCTCTCATTTCCAGATCCTTGTTTCCCAAAGGACAATGCCTGAGCCAGCAGCCTCAGCACTGGGTGAGAGCTTGTTACACAAGCAAAGTCTCAGACCCATCCCAGACCTACTGCATTGTGACCTGCATTTTAGCCAGAGCCCCTGAGAATCTGTCAGCACGATGGCGTGTGGGAGGCACACAGCACAGACCTGCATACTCGCACGGGCTCTTTCTCCCTCTTCTGTGTTGGGAACCTCCAGCTTGTTAAGCTCCTTGAAGGTGGGCCACCTGCTTCATTCACCATTGCAACCCCACGTGTGCAGTTCTGGACTCACACCTTTCTCAGAATGCAGTTTTAAAATTCATGGAGAAAGACAGAGGTTCCTTTAACCCCCCCATGAAATGGTTCCTTTCTCTGACCTATGAGTAAACTACCTTGAATGTTTCTCACCACAGCTATCGTAGATTTCCTACATGGGGATTTAGACAGCATCGTGAAGCTAATAAAGCTAACAGAGTAATGAGAAGCAAATGGCAAGAGAAGCCAAGCCTCTCCCAGGTTCCCAGAGCAGAGGCTAATTTGACAGCTCAACGTCCCCTGTTTGCCAAAAGACTTCCACAGCCCATTTCTCATTATGGAAAGTGGCCCATTGGGTACATGTCACTGTATCTGGGTGACAGGGGTCCGCGTGGGAATGTAGGGTTCAACATGTTTGCTGCTGGGCTTGGCAGACAATGAATGACAGGAGGTAGCAGGAGGATTTCCCCATTCGAGGGCTCCCCCAGCCCCCGCCTTCACAAACTGTGTTCAAGCCTGAATAAAGACACAGTACTGCAAATGTTCTGGAACTGTAGGCTCAGTTCCTTCTTCCTTCTCTTCCCGCCTCTCCTGTTCTACTCAAGAAAAAATTCTATCATCCCAATTAAAAAGATGGTTGTCATCAAAAGCACCCCATCCAATGATAATAGAGGCTTGCACACGTCGCTGTGACTACATGAAGGCTTATGTGAAGGGGAAGACTGGGCAAGTAGTCAAAGATGGCAGAAAGAAAGGAGGAAGAGGTGGGGAGTGGGGCGGGCAGGTAGGCAGGGAAGGGTGTGCAAGTGGGAAGGGCAGGAGTCTTGGTAACTTGCAAAGCTGTAGGGATTCTATTCTCGGTGTGCTCTTTCCCACACTCCTGGGGTATGAGCCACAGCAAGGCTTGGGTTTCCTGTCTTGACCTAGCAGGCAGACACACACAGGGGAAATGCAGGCTTCGTGAACCAGTGTAGGATCTCGCCGATCTGCGTCACAGTCAACCTCACATTTAGATTCTCTCTGACTTTCTCACAGCGCTTGCTTTCCGGAGAAGCCATGCTGGGGCAGTGGATAGTCTTGTCTCCTTTCTTCCAGTGCTCAGAGGAAAGCTGTAGTGCTTTGCTCTGTGATGTCCAGAGATCCTCTTCTCAGATTCAGGAAGTCCTCTTCTGTTCACATTTTACTAAGAGTTTTTAACACGAGGGAAGGCAGAATCCTATCAACGGCTCTTGAGGTGTTTGTGTTTTTTCTATTAATATATTAAGATTTACATGAAATGACTTTTCTACTGAACTTTGCATTCACAGGATAAACTTTTTATACATGACGTATTGCCTTTTTCATGTATTTATAGATTTTGTGTACTACTTTTGTAGAACATTTAAAAATTTATATACTGAAAAAAACTCCTGTGTGTGTACATTTCTGTGAATCTTGACAAGCAGATGGAGTTAAGTAGCCAACACCACAAGTTAAAATGAAACAGGCAGTGTTCAAACTTCGGACTTTCTCATAATGCTATTTTAACAGTTTTTTTGAAATCATATTCCGATTCCGTCCACACATTCTAAGTAGTGCCTATGCCCGTCACGTCTGGATTGACACTTTCCTCTCCATGCTCCTGGCAAAGAATTTGCTTAACAAACCAGATCACTGTCCTGCAGAGCACCTGCAAACTGAACTTGTGAATTATAATCCAGAGATGCTGCTGCTCAAAACACTATTCTGTCTCCCATATCTTTGCTAAATATGATCTTGAGACTTGCTAAATATAATCAGATGCAGCATTGATTGGGTGGAGCAAAAGCTAATTAATACACAGATTTATATACCACATCAGGAGATATGTAATGTTTGCTTGCCAGTTTTTGTAATGGTAGCAGTGGTTGATGATCTGTGCTTAGTAATATTAATGCATTAGGTGGTCCCAAATGATGCTGTCCTAGTTCTATCATTTCTTTTATTAGTTAGAGTATTTCTATAAGCAGAAATCATGCCTCATCTAGGTTTTGGTGACCTAGCAGGATGAAAAGATGTGATAAAATGCTTCATTTGGGGCCATACTATGGCACAGAACATTAAGCCTCAGTCTGCAACACCAGCATCCCATATGGGCGCCAGTTCAAGTCCTGGCTGTTCCGCTTCTGATCCAGCTCCCTGCTAATGCACCTAGGAAAGCCACAGAGTTGGGTCCCTGCAACCATGTGGGAAACCTGGAAGAACCTCCTGGCCCATCCTGGCCATTGCAGCCATTTGGGTAAGAGAACCAGCAATGGAAAAATATCTCTCTCTGTGTGTGTAACTATGTCAAAATAAATAATATCTTTAAAAAATGCTTGATTCTTTCACTATCTTTTCAAGTTTCCAATGGTGATCAAAGTGTTTTATTTTTCTTTCAATCCAGTTTTGCATCCTTTAGTTTTATATCTGTTTGTTGTGTTTAAATTCATTGCTGGGATCAGTTTAATGATGCTCAAATTTCAACGCTTCTTTCCAATAAAAATCCTACTTGGATTGACTTCAAAGTTGGTCAAGCAAGACCTTGTTATTCTTTGATAAGTTCTCATTTTCTGGTGTAACAATATATTTTAAAACCACCTGACATATTTCCTGCCCCTGCTTTGAAATAAGTCATGCTGAAGAGAGCTCTGCTTCCCTTTAGTGAAAAATAACATTTCAAGATTGCATCTGTGTGTCCTGTGGGAATTCTTTGTTACTGGTGATCATGTTGTATTAGCAAGGTATTTTCTTTTTTTTTTTTAACTTTTATTTAATGAATATAAATTTCCAAAGTACAGCTTATGAATTACAATGGCTTCCCCCCATAACTTCCCTCCCACCCGCAACCCTCCCCTTTCCCTCTCCCTCCCCCCTTCCATTCACATCAAGATTCATTTTCAATTCTCTTTATATACAGAAGATCAATTTAGCATATATTAAGTAAAGATTTCAACAGTTTGCACCCACATAGAAACACAAAGTGAAAAATACTGTTTAAGTACTAGTTATAACATTAAATCACAATGTACAGCACATTAAGGACAGAGATCCTACATGAGGAGTAAGTGCACAGTGACTCCTGTTGTTGACTTAACAAATTGACACTCTTGTTTATGGCCTCAGTAATCACCCTAGGCTCTTGTCATGAGTCGCCAAGGCTATGGAAGCCTTTTGAGTTCACCAACTCTGATCATATTTAGAGAAGGTCATAGTCAAAGTGGAAGTTCTCTCCTCCCTCAGAGAAAGGTACCTCCTTCTCTGATGACCTGTTCTTTTCACTGGGATCTCACTCACGGAGATCTTTCATGTAGGGTATTTTTTTTTTTTTTGCCAGAGTGTTTTGGCTTTCCATAGCAATGTATTTTCAAAGAACAAAGCCAGAACACACACACACACTTCAAAAGTTTGTGAAAAAATGGGTGGGAAACATCATTATGCTCTTAAATCTGTATATATGAAACACATGAAATTTTCTGCCTTATATAAATCAAAAGAATTAAAATAAAAAAAGCCAATATGCATTTTCCATGTACTTAAAAAACTTTATCTTATTTATTTGAAAGGCAAAGTGACAAAGAGAGGGGAAAAAGTGGAGAGGGGGAGAGAAGGAGAGAGAGAATCTTCCATCCACTGGTTTACTCTGCAAGTGGTCACAACAGCTGGGGCTGGACCAAGCTGAAGCCAGGAAGCTGGAACTCCATCTGGGTCTGCCATATGAATTGCTTGGGTCCAAGCACTTGAACTACATTCTGCTGCTTTCCTAGGTGCATTAGCAGGGAGCTGGATTGGAAATGGAGCAGCCAGGGCTGGCTCCAACTGGGCCTCTGCTATAGGATGCCAGCATCACAAGTGGCAGCTGTTAACCTGTTGGTCCAAGAACTGTTTGAAGTACCACATCTACATGGTTTGAATTCCAGTACTCCAGGACACTGGGACTGATGATAAAATCTGGGTAGTATAGGATGACTCATTCGAATTCCAAAATACACATACTCCACAGTCTTTTTTTTTTTTTTAAAGATTTTATTTATTTATTTGACAGGTAGAGTTACAGACAGTGAGAAGGAGAGAAAGGTCTTCCTTCCATTGGTTCACTCCCCAAATGGCTGCAATGGCCGGAGCTGCGCCGATCCAAAGCCAGGTGCCAGAAGCCTCCCCCTGGTCTCCTATGAGATTACAGGGGCCCAAGGATTTGGGCCATCCTCCACTAGCCTCCCAGGCCATAGCAGAGAGCTGGACCGGAAGAGGAGCAACTGGGCCCAGAACCGGTACCACATACGATACTGGTGCTGCAGCCAGAGGATTAACCTAGTGTGCCATGGCACCGGCCCCTGCTTCTAGTCTATTGATATTTCAAATATCCATGCAAAGTATGCCTAGAGCATTTGACTTTTCATATTTCTGTCTGTGTACTTTTGGCATCAATTCCTAGAAGAGAATTTCTGGGTCAAAGGGTAAATGAGCAAATAATCTTCCTAGAAATTACCATCGATATCTACACAGGCATTTAATTAATTTGTATTTCCCCCAAAGATTCATGAGAATGCCTAATTCTCAGTTTTGAGAGTAAGGAATACTGTAAAACATTGTCGTTGTGAGTTTAACAGGAGAGAAATGGTTTCTTATTACAATTATACCTTTTGTCCCTCTTATTGTGAGTGGATGTGAACACAATTTCAAAGGATTATGAGTTATAGGCATTGTGACTCACATGATGTTTTCTATGAATGGTATGTTCATGTTTTTATGAACTTCATATTCTTGGTCCATTAGTCTTCAGAAGATACTCTAAGTTGCTCTCTAGTTTATGTCTTTGCTATATTAGAATTATTGCTTTTATGATACAGCTGCAAATAATTTTCCAAAAAATTTTTTTTGCTTTACTTAACTTTTTTTTACCATCATACACTACATATAATAGCAAAATGGTTCAGACTCCCTGATGACAGGGGAATTCCCCACATATTTTTCTATTATATTTTCAACTTATATTTTTGAAGTAATTATATAGAGTCACAGAAAACTGCTCAATGAACACAAAGAGGTCCCCTGTGTTTTTTTCCCAATTCCTCCCAATGGCAACATCTTACATGACTGAAGCACAGTAACCAAACAATGAAATTAATGTCAGCACAACCCATGCCTAACCTAGAGTTCACTAGGCTCATAAGTACTCATTTGTGTATGTTTCAGGGTAATTTTCTAACCTGTGTAGATTTCTTCAGCAACAATACAATTAGGCAACAGATTTATTTTTAGCCTCTTGAATAGTCCATTCATCTACCCCTTTATTTTTATTTTTTTATGATTTATTTTATTTATTTGAAATAAGAGTTACAGAGAGGAGTGGGGAGAGATAGAGCTCTTCCATCCAAAGCTGGGAGCCAGGAGTTTCTTTCTGGTCTCCGATGTGGGGACAATGGCCCAAACATTTGGACCATCTTCCCCTACTTTCTCAGGTGCATTAGCAGGAAGCTGCATCAGAAGTGGAGCAGGGCCAGCGCCGTGGCTCAACAGGCTAATCCTCTGCCTTGCGGCGCTGGCACACCGGGTTCTAGTCCCGGTCGGGGCACTGGATTCTGCCCCGGTTGCCCCTCTTCCAGGCCAGCTCTCTGCTGTGGCCAGGGAGTGCAGTGGAGGATGGCCCAAGTGCTTGGGCCCTGCACCCCATGGGAGACCAGGAGAAGCACCTGGCTCCTGCCTTCGGATCAGCGTGGTGCACTGGCCACAGCGCGCCGGCCACGGCGGCCATTGGAGGGTGAACCAAAGGCAAAGGAAGACCTTTCTCTCTGTCTCTCTCTCTCACTGTCCACTCTGCCTGTCAAAAAAAAAAATCCTGGAGCAGCCAGGATTAAAACCAGGACCCATGGCTGCTCAAGCAGAAATGGAACTTGCTTTACCACAGTGCTGGTCCAACTAGTCCCTCGTCTTTCCCTTTATAGTCATCCCTATTCCTACTTCACATGTTTTGCCTCTAGCTGCTGATTCTTCATGTCTATACCATTTCAAGATTGTTACTTATGTAAATGGAATCCCACAGGCTATAAGCTTTTCATCATTTTATTTTTTAGATTTTATTTATTTGAGATAGAGTTACAGACAGAAGGAGAAACAGAGAAAGGTCTTCCATCCACTGTTTCACTCCCTAAATGGCCACAATGGCCAGAGCTGGGCTGATTCGAAGCCAGGAGCCTGGAGCTATCTATGAGTCTTCCAAGCAGATGCAGGGGCCCAAGCACTTGGGCCATCTTCCATTGCTTTCCTAAGCCATAGCAGAGAGCTGGACTGGGAAAGCAGCCGGGTCATGAACCAGTGCCCATCTGGGATGCTGGCAGCACAGGTGGAGGCTTAACCTACTATGTTAGAGCACAGTCCAGAAATGACCTTTTCAGATTAACTTTTTTCACTAGCCATAGTGCCCTTGAGATCTATGTGCAGTCTGCCCCCTTTCTATTACTGCATAGTATTCCAAGGTGTAAGTGTAGCATGGTTTAGCTATTCACCCTCCAAAGGGCATTTGGGTCTTTTCCAATATTAGGTTATCACAAATATACTGTTTTGAACATTCCTTAACTAGCAAGAGTGACCTTGTAGATGTGATTTCAAGGTTAAAGACCTTGGGGCCTACGCAGTGGTGGCACAGTGGGTTAATCTGCCACCTGTGATGTCAGGATCCCATATTGGAGTGTTGGTTCTGTCGCTCCCCCTCTTCGTGGAGGAGCGACACTAAACCCTGCCTAGGCTTCATATCCGAGTCATGGCACCATTATGTCGCTCCCCCTCTTCGTGGAGGAACGACACAGGACCCTGCGCTGTTCTTTCATCTGCTCGGCCTTTCCCGGGTTTGCTGCTGGTTCTTCCCGGGTTGGCTTCCGTCCCTTCCACCTCTGTGGAAGGGCGGTTCCCCCTGGCCACTTTCCCCACTTCTGCAGGGGAGCGGCACACCGCCGGCCGGCTCTCTCGGGGGCTGCACAGGTGTTCCTCAGGTGTTCCCCTTAGATGTTCCTCGTGCATGTTGTCTCTCTCCTCTCTCCTCCTTTATAGTCCTCTTCCACCAATCCCAACTCTGCTACCCACACGCCGAGTACGCTGCTCTCCTCCAATCAGGAGCAGGTCCTACAGTTTATTGGTTGAACTGGAGGCAGCTGTGTAGAAACTGTTTTTCTCCTCTCCCAGCGCCATATTGTGGGGGAGCAGATGCATAGAATAAGTCTTAATTCCAGTAACTTAGTCTAGTCTGAGTTGCTCCCCACAGGTTCCAGTCCGGGTTGTCCTGCTTCTGATCCAGCTCCCTGGAAAACTGCCTGGGAAACGGCATGTGATAGTCCAAGATCTCAGGCCCCTTTCCCCCATGTGGGAGACCTGGATGAAGTTATAGGCTCCTGTTTTCAGCCTAACCCCTCCTAGCCCCAGCTGTTGTGGCCATGTGGGGAGTAAACCAGTGGATGGAAGATCTCTCACTCTCTCTCTCTCTCTCTCTCTCTCTGCCACTTCGCTTATCAAACAAATAAATAAAATTTGTTTTAAAAAATAAAGATCTTGGTAAGGATATTATCCTGGATAATCCATTTCTTATCACTTGAGTCCTCAGAAGCAAAGAATCTTTTCTGGGTATGGTGAGAGAGAGAGAGAGACAGATAGACAGATGCTAGGGATAAAAGAAGAGTTGGAGAGAGATGACATTATTGGCACTGAAGATGGTTTAATGGAGTCATAATCCAAGAAAGACAGGTACCTCTCCTTGTTGGAAGAGTCAAGGAAATGAATTCTTACCTAGAGTCTCCAGAAAGAGCCCTACTGCCATTTCTTGTTAGTCTGTGTGACCATTCACTGTGTTGGCCTGTGTGACCACTCTGGACCCATGACCACTAACGCTTCAAAACAATAAGTCTGCAGCATTTGAGTTTCTTAAGTTTGTTTTGGCAGAAATAGAAAACTAAACTAATGGAGCATATTTATAAAGTAAATATAAACTTAGTATATGACCCAGTAATCACACCCCCATGTTGTGTTTTCCCATCCCATCATGTCTATAAAATGTCCATCTGTGTCTGTTACATGAGATACTCAACCCTTGATGATAAAACAGGACTTGTGTTTTTGTTCAACTGCCAGCTAACGTAGGTGTTTGGAGCATGTTTAAGATAGGCGAGGCTGAGCTAGGCTGTTCTGTGGGGTAAATATATTAAATGCATTTTCAATATGGAATTTTCAACTTATTATGTTTATCCAGAGGTAACATCATAACCCAAAGAGCATCTGTAGTCTGAGTCCTTTATGAGATATAAATTTTGCAGATTATTTCTCGGAGTATGTAGTTTGTCTTTCTAATCTTTTAACAGGGCCAATTGCAGACAAATGTTTTATTCTAATGAAGCACATTTTAACACTATTTCCTTTTACAGTCATGCTTTTGGGGTGTATAAGATGTTTTCTTCTTGCCATGTGTCCTGAAGAATTTCTCCTATGTTTTCCTATAGAAGACTTTTTATTTTATGTTTTCTATTTAAATTTGTGATGCACTTGATTTAATTTGTATATAAGATGTGAGTTTAGGTTAAGGTTGTTTTTCTTTTTTATTCTTTTTTTTTTTTTTTTGGCCTATGTCTGTCCAATTGTTCCAGCACCATTTGTTAAAAGGATGTCTTTCTGCCCTGAATTATTGTTTCTCCTTTGTCAAAAATCAGTTAGCCATGTTTGTGAGGAGATATTTCTTGGATCTCTATTCTGTTGCATTCATCTGTGTGTCTCCCTCTGCCAATACTATTCCATGCTGTCTTGATTTCCGTGGCTATATAACAAATTCTAAAACCAAGTAGACTGATGCTTTCCATTTTATTCTTCTTTTGAAGGAACCATGTGGGACAGGCATTGGGCCTAGCTGATAAGTCACTGCATGCCCTCATCCCACATACAAGTGCCTGCGATGGAGTCACAACTCCACTCTTGAGGCACACCATGGGAGGCAGCAGGTAACAGCTCAAGAGTTCAGTTCACTGTCACCTACGTGAGAACCTTGAACTGAATTCCTGCCTACTGGCTTTGGCTGGGTCACTCCCTGATATCTGGGACATTTCAGGAGTGAACCAGCAAAATGGTAGATCTCTCTCTCTCCCCCTCATCCTCTCTTTCTCCTCTCCCTTTCCCTCTCCCCCTCTCTCTCTTTCTCCAATTTTGTAAACATGGAAAAAGGAGCGATGAGTGGATTCCAGCCTAATCAGACAGTAAAATGTGTCCTAAAACTTCTATGATTAAAATAGTGAGGTACTGGCAGGCCAATGATACAATAGGAAATCTGTAAGTAGAAACAATTGCACATGGAAATCAAGTATATGATACAGGAATAATTTCCAAAATACAGAGAAAAGATTAAAATTTAAATTAGCAGCTTGGGTACAGCTGGAGAATGATAGATTGGGTCATTCTTTGTAATGCATATCAGGTTTTCAAATGTATCTCAAATTTTAAATGAAATCATATACCTACCAGAAGAATATATGGATAAATCCATCATAATCTGCAAGTTGGGAAATCTTACTATGTCACTCAAAATCCGGAAGCAGCAGATAAGGAATAAAGATAGATACATTTTTATATTTTTAAAAGATGTGTGATAAGAAACAAATACTACATGTAAGTTAAAGGGCACATTTCATATGGAAAATAAAGAGTCATACTAATAAGGCAAACAAATCTGAATTTTCTTAAAATAGAGATTCAAAAATAGAAAAGAAAAAAGCCATCAACTTTGCTGAAACAGAGGCTAAAGAAATAAACAGAATTCACAGGAAAAGAAATGCAAATGACTGTAATCATATGAAAAGATGCTCAAGTTTGTTTATACAGTGAGGGAAATGTAAATTAAAATTATAATGAGATATTATTTTTCAACCACCAAAATGGCAAAAAAAAATCCTTCTAGTTGCCCAATATAGCCTGGTACGAATCTGTGTGGTGTAGGCACTCTCCTATAGCACCAGCAGAAAGCAAAGGGCTCATTCTCTTTGGAGGGGGACTTTGGCGATACCTAGAAAATTACATAGGCCCATTTACCCTCAGACCCAGCAATTCTACTTCTAGACTCTCTCCTGAAGGTACACACTACAGTAATTACAATTTTATAACTTAAAGACTTGATCTTGTTATTGAATAGCCAAATAAAAAAGCAATCTACCATAATCTCACAAATTAGCTTTTAAAAATATTTTAATAACTTCTTTTCTCATTATTTCAAATCCAGAATAAAACAAGTATCACTCCTAAGGGTGTATGTAGCTCGTGTACTTCTTAATATCTCTGTCCCACATCAACCCACACTTACAGACATTTTGAGAATTCTTTAGACTGTGCATGGGAATCTATCATCGTAGGGCAAGAGAAGGAATGATCTGGGTTATGCACCAGAGAAAAGTACCGTAACCAGTGAGCTGAGGACCATGGGTAGAACTGAGGTTACAGGGTGGCTGAAGAACATCCACACAGCCTTTCTGAAGTGGAGGGAAAAGGAAGTATGCCCTTCTGTTAAAAGAAAAATGTATTTTTGTTCTCCATTATCAAGCATGGCTCTTATCCAAAATCAACTGAATATATTTAAATCTTATTTTGGTTGTGTGTTGTCCTAAGCATTAGTTTGGGTCATAAAAAGTTAATACTAGGAAAGATTATGGAACCTACCTCCTTACTGTATAGATGACTACAACCTGAACTTGGGCAAGTGAAGCCCTGGGGTGCAGCACTTAAGGAACCGGTGCTCACAGTATTATGAAGGTGCAGGGCCAGCCGCAAGGTGAGTGCCTTCTGTACTTCTGCACGTTGAGCACTTTATTCATCTTGCCTTTGGGTGAGCTCTAAAATGGATGCCCACAGAGACAAAAGGCTTGCTCAGCTCATAGCTCATATGGTTAACTGGTGACAGCAGAATTAACACAAGTTCTCTAAACAAGTCTGGAGTCTGCCACCTCCACCCTTGCCCCTGTTCCAAGGAAAAGCCTGTAAGACAGAGTGATCAGCCCCTCAGTCTGCATCAGACCAAGGGCTCCTACTGGGTATTGGCAGAGTGACCAACAAGAGCACACCAAGACTTCATCTGTAGCAAGACTGTCACTCCATTCATGTAGTAGGAAAATGTCCATCAGGTGAGTCAAGTAAACCACAAGAATGTGTCATCTACATTGACAGCCAAGACACTTTTTAAAGTGCTAATGAAATTATTATGAACAGTGACTTTGCTAGTGAACAAACCATTCTTCTCATTGATCGAAACACATGGAAAATCTCCTGGGAAGAAAGTACTTTCATCTTTGAATATGGCCTTTGTTATGAATTTAAAAGAAATAGTTGTGCATTTTCAAGAAAAACTAAAACTGGGAGTTTTCAAGCAAATAGATGCAGCAATCCTTATTTACCCAAGAGAAATGAAAACTGGTGTTCACACACAAAAAAATCTGTATATGAATATTTATAGGGACTTTATTCTTAATCACAAAAAGTCTGAAAGTAACAGAACTGCCCTTCAGGGAATGAACGGACAAGCAGATTCTGGCACATTGATATACTGGAATACCACACAGAAACAAAAAGCATTGAACTACCGATGCTATATGAGACAACTTGGATGAATCTCAAGTGCAACACACAAAGTGGAAGAAGACTGACCCAAAAGATGACATTGTAGAACAGAAAAAAATTCATAGGGGAGAAGATAGACCAGTGATCACTAGGATTGGAAGTTGAGGGAAGGATTGACCACAAAGAGACTGGGGAAGTTCTTGCATTTATAGAACCATTTCTTACATCTGGTCTATAGTGTTAGTCAATGGGCTGAATGTATTGGTCAAATGTCACAGAATAACAAGGATACCTTTCATTGTAGAGCACATTTTGATAACTTCTTTAGTATAATTGCTTTCTTTTGTTGTTCTGCATATTTCATTTCAGACATCTAAAACTAAATACAGTGAGGGGCAGGTGTTTGGCACACTGTTTAAGAAGGTACTTGGAATGCCTACATTCCATCTTGAAGTGTGCCGGTTTGGGTCCTGGCTCCACATGCAATTCCAGCTTCCTGCTATTTCAGACCCTGGGAGGCAGTGGTGGCTTAAAGACTTGGGTCCCTGACACCCGTGTGGGAGACCTGGGTTGGGTTCCTAGCTCCTGGCTTCAGTCTATCCCAGCACTGGTTTTTGTGGATATTTGTACAGTGAAACAATAGGTTCTCTGTCTTTTGAACAAATAATTTAAAAAAAAATAAAAATTTACTGTGAGAAGAGCTCCATGAAATTCACCAGACTTTCAAAAAAGTCCATGAGGAAAAAAAAAAAAAAACACAGTAATAATCTCTGGAAAATGAGGCATTGTCCTTGGCTGCTACCTTTGGTGATGCTGAGCTCCACCTTCCACTCCTGTCAACTTTGCTCAAGCTGAGCCATTTCTTAAGAGATGCACAGAGGAGGAACATGATGTGCATATGTGTGTGTGCATGCATGTTGAGGTGGATTCATTCTGAGAGGAGAAGTGTGGTGGGGGCAAGAGGCACGGAGTCACCACATAGACCCTGGAAGTCGGGTGAAACCAGGCCAGAGGAGAGCAACTTGCACACTTGTTTACTTCAGTTGGTGCAGCAGCTTATATAGCCGAGGCAGCCAATGCAGTCAAGGGGTGGTTTAGGCCCTAACTAATCATTGCCTGTTGCCAGGCAGACTCCTTTGTCAGGTGGGTTTGGAAGCCATTCCTGAGTAACTGACACTTGCTTGCCAGTGGCCATCTTGGCATGGCCTTCTTATTCCACCACATTTCCCCCTTTTATTTATTTTTGAGCAACAGAAGGCATGATTCTGGGCCATACCATTGTTGTCCCCATTTCCATGTGGTCTCCTCATGCAGCTGTGCCTGTCTTAGGTTGTCCCCCAGGGGATCTTACCCGTCATTGACTAACCAGTGCTCAAAACAGGAGACCACAGGAGTGCTTGCTCAGATGGGGGTAGGAATGAGGAACGATGGTAATCAGGAATAGCATGACTGCACGCAGGCTATTGGCCATTCGAATGGCTGACCAGAGCTATAAAACAGTAGTGGATGTTGCTATGGGAAGTTCTTCAGGGTAGGATGATAGGGCAGCAGCTTGACAATCAGTAGCAGGTATGTCCACTAATAAGGCAGACTCTTAAGTCTTGTTCAGCTAGTTCTGGTTGACGGTCAGTTGCAGGCTTGATGTTTCTGCCTGGTAACCAAATGGGCTGTCCCCAATCTCTGGAAAGACACAAGCATATACTCTGCCCTTGGTTAGCAGAAGCCTTTTTACGGGCGTTGGAATCCAGGGCCTGAATTCTGCATCCGCTCATACATTAATGGCAAACATGCAGGTGGGATGGGGTCTAGTGGCTGCCCTGAGAGCCTTGGGTGCCCAAGGACTGCCACAAATATGGGGATCCTCACTGGGTTCAGATGGGATGACCTCGCATGGGTTATCACCTCGAGGTTATCTAAGTTCATCCCATGGGTATTTGGGAGGTGGCTGACTAGGCATTGCTGCATTATCTGCTGTCATGTCATTTTCACTGTCAGAGCTCTCTCTCCCTAAGTCAACTGTTGCCTGTGAGGCAGAGGCCTGGATTGACAGGCTCTTATCACTCACAGATTCATTATGTTTGGTAATCTCTGTGGGCTTCTGAGAGGGGGGTATCTTTCCCATGTTTGAGCACTTAAGACTGGTGTGCCATGCCAATTCTAGCCAAAGGAAAGACACCCACAGCACTTCTGCCATAACAAAACAAATTCATAGCACCTCAGCAGCTGATGGCATTATGCAGGGGATTCCCTACGTTAGACGGACAGCAGTGTATCAGATTGTAAGTATGTCCTCTGCTTAGTGGGGGACCTCCTTGATTCATTAGGTCAAGGCTGTATGCCCACACGGTATCTCCAGAGAGTCACCTCTCTCGAGTGAGGGAAGATGACTTGGTTCTGAATTCTGAGATGATCAGTCCCTTATGTGAATTTGCCAGGCGAACCAAAAGTAAAAGGAGGAATCGAGAAATGGTGTTATGATTCTGGGTGGTGTGTGTCTAACATGGGGTCACTTCGACCAAGTATATATGGGATGTCGGCACTGCAGGTGGCAGTTTTACCCACTATGCCACAGCACTGGGCCCTCCAGTTTTTTGAGTTACTGTAAGTGAGAAAATTAACTTAAAACATGCAGTCTGCCTTGCATAACCATGTGTTAATGGTGTGTGAGACAATGCCACAGCTGAGAAAGAACTTCTAGGATCAGTCCCATTGATAATAGCTACAAAAGAAAATCAAATATCTTGGAATAAATTTAACCAAGGATGTCAAAGGTCTCTACAATGAGAATTACAAAACATTAAAGAAAGAAATAGAAGAAGATACAAAAGAAAAAAAAAGGAAAAATCTTCCATGTTCATGGATTGGAAGAATCAATATCATCAAAATGTCCATTCTTCCAAAAGCAATTTACATATTCAATGCAACACCAATCAAAATACCAAAGACATTCTTCTCAGATTTAGAAAAAATGGCATTGAGGGGCCAGCGCCATGGCTTACTTGGTTAATCCTCAGCCTGCAGTGCTGGCATCCCATATGGGTGCCGGGTTCTAGTCCCAGTTGCTCCTCTTCCAGTCCAGCTCTCTGCTGTGGCCCAGGAAGGCAGTGGAGGATGGCCCAAGTGCTTGGGCCCCTGCACCAGTATGGGAGACCAGGAGGAAGTGCCTGGCTCCTGGCTTTGGATCAAAGTAGCTCCAGCTATAGCAGCTATTTTGGGGGTGAACCAACAGAAGAAAGATCTCTCTCTCTCTCTCTCTCTCTCTCTCTCTCTCTGTCTAACTCTATCTGTGAAATAAAAAAAAATGATGCTGAAATTCATATGGCAGCACAGGAGACCTCAAATAGCTAAAGCTGGGGCATACAATACCAGATTTCAAGACATACTGCAGGGCAGTTATAATCAAAACAGCCTGATACTAGTAATAAATCACATACAAAGGCCAATGGAACAAAATAGAAACACCAGAAATCAATCCAAACATCTACAACCAACTTATATTTGATCAAGAAGCTAAAACCAATCCCTGGAGCAAGGACAGTCTCTTCAACAAATTGTGCTGGGAAAACTGGATTTCCACCTGCAGAAGTATGAAGCAAGACCCCTACCTTACACCTTACACAAAAATCCACTCAACATGGGCTAAAGATCTAAATCTAGGACCTGACACCCTCAAATTATTAGAGAACACTGGAAAAACCCTGCAAGACATTGGCATAGGCAAAAAGTTCTTGGAAAAGACCCCAGAGGTACAGGCAGTCAAAGCCAAAATTAACAAATGGGATTAATTCAAATCGAGAAGTTTCTATATGGCAAAAGAAACAGGAAAATGAAGAGGCAATTGACAGAGTGGGAAAAATTATTTGCAATCTATATAACTGATAAAGGGTTGATAACCAGAATCTACAAAGAGATCAAGAAACTCCACAACAACAAAACAAACAACCCAGTTAAGAGATGGGCCAAGGACTTAGACATTTTTCAAAAGAGGAAATCCAAATGGCACAAATGGAAATCCAAACAGACACATGAAAAACTGTTCAGGATCACTAGTCGTCAGGGAAATGCAAATCAAAACCACAATGAGGTTTCACCTCACCCCAGTTAAAATGGCTTTCATACAGAAATCAACAAATAACAAATGCTGGAGAGGATGTGGGGAAAAAGGTACCCTAATCCACTGTTGGTGGGAATGCAAACTGATAAAGCCACTATGAAAGACAGTTTGGAGGTACCTCAGAAACCTGAACATAGTCCTAACCATACAATCCAGCCATGCTACTCCTCGGAATTTATCCAAGAGAAATGTAATCAGCAAATAAAAGAGCTATCTGCATCTCCATGTTTTTTGCAGCTCAATTCACAATAGCTAAGACATGGATTCAACCTAAATGCCCATACTGGTTAAAGAAATCATGGGATATAGACTCTATGGAATACTACACAGCTGTAAAAAAAATGAAATCCAGTCATTTGCAACAAAATGGATGAATCTGGAAAACATCATACTTAGTGAAATAAGCCAGTACCTAAGGGACAAATATCACATGTTCCCCCTGATCTGTGTCAACAGACCACCTAAAAGAAAATCTGTAGAAGTTAAATTTACACTATGAGAAGCAGTGACTTGAACAGCCCTTGTCTTGACTGTTGAGGAACAGTTTATTATTTTTTTTTACCAGTTTCTTTTTCTACTTAATACTATTGGTTGAACTCTTTATTTAACACAGAATTATTCATAGTTGTTTAAATCCAGTTGAAAATAGATCCTAGTAAAAAGTAAGAATGGGAATAAGAGAGGGAAGAGATGTCAAAGGGATCACATAAATAAGCTAATTGTCTGGTAAAAACAATAGATACAATTAAAAAGAAGAGAATGATCCAACACAGCAGACTCATATAATGACAAATCCCCTGGCTGGTGCTATGGCTCACTAGGCTAATCCTCTACCTGTGGCGCCAGCACTCCGGGTTCTAGTCCCTGTTGGGGTGCCAGTTCTGTCCTAGTTGCTCCTCTTCCAACCCAGCTCTCTGCTGTGGCCCGGGAAGGCAGTGGAGGATGGCCCACATACTTAGGCCCTACGCCTGCAAGGGAGATCAGGAGGAGGCACCTGGCTCCTGGCTTCGGATCAGCAGCGCACACCAGCTGTAGTGGCCATTTGGGGGGTGAACCAACGGAAGGGAGACCTTTCTCTCTCTCTCTCTCTCTCTCTCTCTCTCTAACTCTGCCTGTCCAAAACAAACAAACAAACAAGAAAAGAATGACAAATGCCCTAAGCAGCACTCTGACCTCAGAATCAGCCCTTAAGGCATTCAGATCAGGCTTCCCATTTCAGGCATGGAAAGCCAAGACACTGTGGCAAAAAATGATCTATATGAAAGACCTCTGTGAGTGAGATCCCAGTGGGAAGAAGGGGCTATCAAAGAAGGATGTACTTTTCTCTGAAAGGAGAAAAGAACTTCCACTTTGCTTATGGCCCTGTCTAAATAGCTTTCATAGCCTTGGCAGCTCGTGACAAGAGCCTTGGGTGATTACTGATGCCATAAATAAGAGTGTCAATTGTTAAATCAACAACAGGAGTCACTGTGCACTTACACCTCATGTAGGATCTCCATCCTTAATGAGTTGTACCAAGAGAATTAACTGTAAAACCTGTCTTCAAACAGTACTTTATACTTTGCATGTCTTTGTGGGTGCAAACTGTTGAAATAGTTACTTAGTATAGAGTTGGCCTTCTGTATATAAAGATAAGTAAAAATGAATCTTAATGAAGAATGGGCTGGGAAAGGGAGTGGGAGTAGGATGGGAATGGGGGTGGGAGGGTGGGTATGGGGAGAAGAACCGCCATATTCCTAAAGCTGTACCTATGAAATTTGTGTTCATTGAATAAAAGTTTTCTAAAAAAATAAAAAATAGGTATGGGTCTTTCTTCATGATTCTGCACATGGAAATCCAATTTTCCCAGCACCATTTACTGAATAGACTGTCCTTATTCCAGGGATTGGTTTTAGATCCTTGATCAAATATAAGTTGGCTGTAGATGTTGGATTGATTTCTGGTGTTTGTATTCTGTTCCATTGGTCTATCCATCTGTTTCTGTACCAGTACCATGCTGTTTTGATTACAACTGCCCTGTAGTATGTCCTGAAGTCTGGTATTGTGATGCTTCCAGCTTTGTTTTTGTTGTACAAGATTGCTTTAGCTATTCGAGGTCTCCTGTGTCTCCATATGAATTTCAGCATCATTTTTTCTAGATCTAAGAAGAATGTCTTCAGTATTTTGATTGGTATTGCATTGAATCTGTAAATTGTTTTTGGGAGAATGGACATTTTGATGATATTGATTCTTCCAATCCATGAGCATGGAAGATTTTTCCATTTCTTGGTATCCTCTTCTATTTCTTTCTTTAAGGTTTTGTAATTCTCATCATAGAGATCTTTAACGTCCTTGGTTAAGTTTATTCCAAGGTATTTGATTGTTTTTGTAGCTATTGTGAATGGGATTGATCTTAGAAGTTCTTCCTCAGCCATGGCATTGTCTGTGTATACAAAGGCTGTTGATTTTTGTGCATTGATTTTATATCCTGCTACTTTGCCAAACTCTTCTATGAGTTCCAATAGTCTCTTAATAGAGTTCTTTGGATCCCCTAAATAAAGAATCATGTCATCTGCAAAGGGGGATAGTTTGAGTTCTTCCTTCCAATTTTGTATCCCTTTAATTTCTTTTTCTTGCCTAATAGCTCTGGCTAAAACTTCCAGAACTATATTGAATAGCAGTGGTGAGAGTGGGCGTCCCTGTTTGGTACCAGATCTCAGTGGAAATGCTTCCAACTTTTCCCCATTCAAAGGATGTTGGCTGTGGGTTTTTCATAAATTGCTTTGATTGTACTGAACAATGTTCCTTCCATACTCAGTTTGCTTAGAGTTTTCATCATGAAAGGGTGTTATTTTTCATTGAATGTTTTCTCTGCATCTATTGAGATAAAAAAGTTTTTCTTCTGCAGTCTGTTAATGTAGTGAATCACATTGATTGATTTGCGAATGTTGAACCATCCCTGCATGCCAGGGATAAATCCCACTTGGTCTGGGTGGATGATCTTTCCGATGTGTTGTTGCATTCTATTGGCCAGAATTTTATTGAGGATTTTTGCGTCTATGTTCATCAGGGATATTGGTCTCTAATTCTCTTTCAATGCTGCATCTTTTTCTGGCTTAGGAATTAACGTGATGCTGGCTTCATAGAAAGAATTTGGGAGGATTCCCTCTTTTTCGATTGCTCTGAATTGTTTGTGCAGAATCATGAAGCAAGACCCCTACCTTTTACCTTACACAAAAATTCACTCAACATGGATTAAAGACTTAACTCTACAAGCTGACACCATCAAATTATTAGAGAGCATTGGAGAAACCCTTCAAGATATAGGTACCAGCAAAGACTTCCTAGAAAAGACCCTGGTGGCACAGGCATTCAAAGCCAAAATTAACTATTGGGATTGCATCAAATTGAGAAGTTTCTGTACTGAAAAAGGAACAGTCAGGAGAGTGAACAGGCAACTGAGAGAATGGGAAAAAATATTGAAAACTATGCAACGGATAACGGGTTGATAACCAGAATCTACAAAGAAATCAAGAAACTCCACAACATCAAAACAAACAACCCACTTAAGAGATGGGCCAAGGCCCTCAATAGACAATGTTCACAAGAGGAAATCCAAATGGCCAACAGGCACATGAAAAAATGTTCAAGACCACTAGCAATCAGGGAAATGTAAATCAAAACCACAATGAGGTTTCACCTCACCCCAGTTAGAATGGCTCACATTCAGAAATCTACCAACAATAGATGCTGGAGAGGATGTGGGGAAAAAGGGACACTAACCCACTGTTGGTGGGAATGCAAACTGGTTAAGCCTCTAGGGAAGTCAGTCTGGAGATTCCTCAGAAACCTGAATATAACCCTACCATACAACCCAGCCATCCCACTTCTTGGAATTTACTCAAAGGAAATTAAATTGGCAAACAGAAAAGCTGTCTGCACCTTAATGTTTTTTTTTAATTTTTTAAAAAAATTTTTTTGACAGGCAGAGTGGACAGTGAGAGAGAGAGACAGAGAGAAAGGTCTTCCTTTGTCATTGGTTCACCCTCCAATGGCCACCACGGCCAGCGTGCTGTGGCCAGTGCACTGCACTGATCCGATGGCAGGAGCCAGGTACTTATCCTGGTCTCCCATGGGGTGCAGGGCCCAAGCACTTGGGCCATTCTCCACTGCACTCCCTGGCCACAGCAGAGAGCTGGCCTGGAAGAGGGGCAAGTGGGACAGAATCCCGCACCCCGACCGGGACTAGAACCCAGTGTGCCGGTGCCACAAAGTGGAGGATTAGCCTAGTGAGCCGCGGCGCCGGCCCACCTTAATGTTTATTGCAGCTCAATTCACAATAGCTAAGATCTGGAACCAACCCAAATGCCCATCAACAGTAGACTGGATAAAGAAATTATATAGAATATATATATATATATATATATATAGATAGATAGATAGATATAGATATAGATATAGATATAGATATAGATATAGAATACTATACAGCAGTCAAAAACAATGAAATCCGGTCATTTGCAACAAGATGGAGGAATCTGGAAAACATTATGCTGAGTGAATTAAGCCAGTCCCAAAAGGACAAATATCATATGTTCTCCCTGATCAGTGACAACTAACTGAACACCAAAGGGGAAACTTGTTGAAGTGAAATGGACACTATGAGAAACAGTGACTTGATCAGCTTTTGTCCTGACTATTGATGTACAATCTAATACTTTATCCATTTTATGCCGCTCCCCGATTCGCGGAAGAACGACACAGGACCCTGCACTGTTCTTTTGTCTGCTCGGCCCTTCCCGGATTTGCTGCTGGTCCTTCCCGGGTTGGCTGCCGACCCCTCCACCTCCGTGGAGGGGCGGCTCCGCCTGTCACTTTCCCCACTTCCGCAGGGGAGTGGTACACCACTGGCCAGCTCTCTCGGGGGCTGCTCAGATGTTATCCGGATGTTCCTGGTGCATGTTGTCTCTCTCCTCCTTTATATTCCTCTTCCATCAATCCCAACTCTGCTACCCACATGCTGAGCACGCTGCTCTCCTCCAATCAGGAGCAAGATCATCTCCTGCAGCTCATCAGTCAAATTGGCAAGAGGCAGCTGTGCAGAAGTTGTTTACTCCTCTCCCAGCGCCATACTGTGGGAGAGCAGATGCATAGAATAAGTCTTAATTCCAGTAACTTAGTCTAGTCCGAGTTGCTCCCCACAATTTTTTATTTTTTCTTTTTATTCTTTGGCGTTGATACACGCCTGTCTTCGGTGCCCAGCGGCGCACACTCTGCTCTGCTTGCTAGAGTTGCCCACAGGTGCTTACAAGCCATACCAATCAGGCAAACTGAATCCAGGTCCTCTCTTTGCCATGTTGTGAGGAGGTTTTTAGGCGCTGATGCATGCCTATGTTCAGTGCCCTGCAGCGCACACTCTGCTCAAGCTGCCTGCAAGTGCTTATCGCCTTACTAATCAGGCAGACCGAATCCAAGCCCTCTCATTGCTGTGTTGTGGGGAGGCCTTATTTTTCTCTATTTCTCTATCTCTGGGCATTCCTATCTCTCCTATTTTACTTCTATCTGCCAGCATTCTTATTTCTCTCATTTTACTTCTATACTTCTGTTTCTCTTATCCCCGCGGCTTCCCGGCGCCTGCCCCGAGGCGGCTTCTCGGCGCCTCACCCCACGGCAGCTTCCCGGCTCTGCGTGGCTTCAGCCTGCGCTTCTCTTATCTGCGTGGCTTCCCGGCTTCGCGCGTGCTGCGCGGTCTCCGCACCCTTCATGCCCGCACCACGGCCTCCGCGCCAGCCCCGCGCTCTCCTATCCACTCGCGCCCTGTGTGCTCTCTCCGCTTGTGCCCCACGTGCTTTCTCTGTGCTCAGCAGCTTCCGCGAATCACGGCCTAGCTCACGTTTCTGCTACCGGTCTTCAGTCTAAGTTCCCCGGGCTAACCTGATGAATTCCAACCTAGCTTACGCCTCCGCTTTTCGGTTTGGCTTCCCGTCTTTTTGCTCCCTGGGTTAATCTGACGGATCCTAACCTAGCTTACGTCTCCACTTCCGGTATAGTTTTTCACCTTTTGCTCCCCGGGCTGACTTGACGAATCCCAACCTAGCTTACGTCTCCGTTTCGGCCTACCCCCGCGGCTTCATTTTCCCTAACATATTTTTCTCTACCCGGTATGTTTCCTAACTTTTCTTCCAACAATATTTCTCTCTCATTTCTCCTGGCTTCTCCCCACAGTCCATATCCCAGTCTGTTTCTTCTAGCTTTCACTTTCACTTTCAATCTTAGATTTCTCCCAGCTTCCCCCCGTAGTCCGTATCCGAGCCTACGTTTCTTCTTGCTTTCACTTTCACTTTCAACCCTAGATTTCTCCCGGCACTTTTTCTGTCCGGCTTTTCCCTAGGCTCTTTGCTAGTCTCTCTCTCTGGTATTTTCCCACTTCTTCCCTCCTAGGTTTCATATCCGAGTCACGGCACCATTATCCCTCCTAGGCTTCCTATCCAAGTCACAGCACCATTATGTCGCTCCCCCATTCGTGGAGGAATGACACAGGACCCTGCGCTGTTTGTCTGCTCAGCCCTTCCCGGGTTTGCTGCTGGTCCTTTCCGGGTTGGCTGCCGACCCTTCCACCTCTGTGCCGTCTCTCTCCTCTTTTATAGTCCTCTTCCACCAATCCCAACTCTGCTACCCACACGCCGAGCATGCTGCTCTCCTCCAATTAGGAGCAAGATCAGCTCCTGCAGCTCATCAGTCAAATTGGCGAGAGGCAGCTGTGTAGAAGTTGTTTACTCCTCTCCCAGCACCATATTGTGGGAGAGCAGATGCATAGAATAAGTCTTAATTCCAGTAACAGTCTAGTCTGAGTTGCTCCCCACAATTTTAGTTTTTTTGTTTTGTTTTGTTTTGTTCTAGTACTATTGGTTGAACTCTGTAATTCACAAACAATTATTCTTAGGTGTTTAAATTTTAACTGAAAAGTGATCCCTGTTAAATATAAGAGTGGGAATGAGAGGGAGGAGATGTACAATTTGGGACATGCTCAATCGGACTTGCCCCAAATGGTGGAGTTAGAAATGTGCCATGGGATTCCAATACAATCCCATCAAGGTGGCATGCACCAATGCCGTCTCACTAGTCCAAGTGATCAATTTCAGTTCAGAATTGATCACAGTGATAGGTCTAAGAGTCAAAGGGATCACACAAACAAGACTAGTGTCTGCTAATACTAACTGGTAGAATCAAAAAGGGAGAGAAGGATCCAACATGGAAAGCAGGATACACAGCAGACTCATAGAATGGCAGATGTCCTAAACAGCACTCTGGCCTCAGAATCAGCCCTTAAGGCATTCAGATCTGGCTGAAGAGCCCATGAGAGTATTTCAGGAATGGAAAGCCAAGACACTCTGGCAAAAGATCTCTGTGAGTGAGATCTCAATGGAAAGAACAGGTCTTCAAAGAAGGAGGTACCTTTCTCTGAAGGGAGGAGAGAACCTCCACTTTGACTATGACCTTGTCTAAACAAGATAAGAGTCGGAGAACTCAGAGGGCTTCCGTAGCCTTGGAAACTCATGACTGGAGCATAGGGAGATTACTGATGCCATAGACAGGAGTGTCAATTGGTAAAGTCAACAACAGGAGTCACTGTGCACTTACTCCTCATGTAGGATCTCTGTCCTTAATGTGTTGTGCATTCAGATTTAATGCTATAACGAGTACTCAAATAATATATTTCACTTTGTGTTTCTATGGGGGTGCAAACTGTTGAAATCTTTACTTAATGCATACTAAACGGATCCTCTGTAAAAAAAAAAAAAAAAAAAAAAAAAAAAGAAAGAAAAGAAAAGAAACTATCAACTCCCAACTTGACTCTCACTGGGATTAAACATGACAATAGGTCTGATCTGATTTCATCATCATTAAAAAAAAATCATCTATTATTTTTCACTTTATGTTTCTGTGTGGGAGCAAACTGTTGAAATCCTTACTTAATGTATACTAAGCTGATCTTCTGTATATTAAGATAATCGAAAATGAAAAAAAAAAAACCACCTAAATGAAAGATCTCTGCGAGTGAGATCCCAGTGGAAAGAATGGAGCCATCCAAGAAGGAGGTACCTTTCTCTGAAGGGAGGAGAGAACTTCCACTTTGACTATGACCCTGTCGGAATAAGATCGAAGTTGGCAAACTCAAAAGGCCTCCACAGCCTTGGCGACTCATGACTAGAGCCTAGGGAGATTACTGATGCCATAACCAAGAATGTCAAATTGTTGAGTCAACAACAGGAGTCACTGTGTACTTACTTCTCATGTGGGATCTGTCCTTAATATTTTGTCCAATGTGAAGTAATGCTATAACTAGTACTGAAACAGTATTTTACACTTTGTGTTCTGTGTGGGTGCAAACTGATGAAATCTTTACTTAATATACACTAAATCAATCTTCTGTATATAAAGAGAATTGAAAATGAATCTTGATGTGAATGGAATGGGAGAGGGAGAGGGAGATGGGAGGGGTGCGAGTGGAAGGGAAATTATGGAGGGGGGAGCCATTGTAACCCATAAACTGTACTTTCGAAATTTATATTTACTAAATAAAAAAATAAAGAAAATTCCATTTTCAAAAAAAAAAATAGGTCGGCACCTTGGCTCACTAGGCTGGCTAATCCTCTGCCTGTGGTTCCGATACTCCAGGGTCTAGTCCCATTTGGGGTGCCAGTTCTGTCCCGGTTGTTCCTCTTCCAGGCCAGCTATCTGCTGTGGCCCAGGAAGGCAGTGGAGGATGGCCCAACTGCTTGGGCCCTGCACCTGTATGGAAGACCAGGAGGAAGCACCTGATTCCTGGCTTCAGATCGGCACATCGCACCAGCCATTTCGGCCATTTGTGGGGTGAACCGACGGAAGGACAACCTTTCTTTTTGTCTCTCTCTCTCACTAACACTGCCTGTCAAAAATAAATAAATAAATAAATAAATAAATCCTTTCAAAAAATGGTGAGTGAGCCATTTAGTATTTTGTGTTTTAGCTATCACATAGTATTTTATCTAAGTTGACACTTTTGCAGAGACAGGCTGGGCCATGCTTACTTCTAAGTGAATGGACACTAATGAAAGGAATGCAGCAGCCTCCATGACACAAATCTCCTGTGTATTCATTTCCTTCTGAGTAGGGACCCAGTTTCCTTTCTTTCAGTCCTTACCAGATACCATGACCATACAAATAGAAGTTATTTAATAAACCAAAGTTGCACATTTAACATTGGACTCTTATATTTTATGTAATAATTATTTCAATATCGATGCTCATTTATGGGATTCTCAGTGACATTTTAGTTAGATAAGAATTAAAGGTAATTCTATGACTCATGGGATTTTTGAGCTGGAGAAATATATTTCCATGCTGTGCAGTGAAGTTGAAGATTAAGGAAAGGACCCTTCCTTTATCCAAGCTTTCCCAAGTTGGAGTCAAGACATTCAAGATTTAAATACCAAGAAAAATGTCTTTATATATCTTTGGTAATATGTTGAGACCAAAATGAGCCAAAGGAAGTTAGGAAAAAGGAACCAAATTATGAGAAGGAAGTCTTGATCCATTCAGGAGCCTGGGGTAGACTGAAGCTCTTTCAAGCAGACAGGTATCCACAGGTAAAATGAGCTCTGAGCTTATCACCAGCAGAAGGCGCTGGCACAGGCTGCACAGCCTTTTCCCAGAGAGCTTGGGGAGATGATTCAGCCTTGCATGGTACATTGGATCAACAACCTCAAGGGAACTTAGCAGTTCTCAGAATCTCTGATCCTCAGGAGCTTGACTCTTGTTTATTTGCCTTGTCTAAAGTAATCTAATTAATGTTGGATGCAATCAGATTTTCGTTCTCTCCCTTAAGAAGCAGAGTATAATTAATCATTCCACAGTTTTTGGTGCATTAGCCTAGGTAAAGCTCTTATTATTTATTTATTTGAATTTTTATCTTTTCCCTCTTATTTCCATAGTCTGCTCTCATTTCTCTCTCCACGTAAGGCAAAATCCATCCACCCACCCATCCACATGTGTGTGTGAATTATGCATGCATGCCTGCACACATAGATTTCTATTTATGTGAAAAAATATATCCTGGTAAGATAGACATTTGTCTTATAAAATATATACTATTGCTTTATATGCATGCCTTATTATTTTACACTAATGATACTGAATAATGTATTGCATTCTGCTTCTTACTTTCTTAATTCAGCATTCAATCTTCATTATCTACTCATCTTGTTACATTTGGTGTGTTGCTTCCAATCATGGCCTAGTCATCCATGATGTGAACTGCATCACATTTTACCTATCCAGTGTGTACCTTCACAAACACAATGAAGATCCTTATAAGGCTTTAACATGTCCATTAGTGAAGCTTCTCTTGAGAACAGAACAAATTGTGTGTGTGTGTGTGTGTGTGTGTGTGTGTGTGAATGAGAAAAAGAGAGGGATAGTGAGATGAAAAGTTGACTGTTACAGATGTGGAGGTTGGAATGTTCCCACAGCTGCAGGCTGAGACAGAGGCCGGATACCCAGGAGAGCCAATGGTGTACCTGCAGATACAAAGCTGGCAGGTTCAAGACCCAGGAAGAGTTGATGTCTCAGTTCTAATCCAAAGCTTAAAACAAAAGCCTGGGCCCTAGTTCAGAGGACATCAAACAGGGAAAACGCTCTGCTACTCAAGGATGGGTCATTCTTTTGATTTTACTGAAGGGTTCAACTGACTGGATGGGATCCACCACACTAGGGAGAGCCATGTGTGTTACTCAGCCTATGGATTCAAATGTTAACCTCATCCAGAAACACACAGCATAATATTTGATTGGATATCTGGGCAAACGTAAAATTGACCATTGCCCAGTTTAGTTGACACTAGAGTTAACCACCCTACAGCATAAAACTAGGAGTGTAAATGTTGGATCATGAAGCACAAGTGTATACTTAACTAGATTATACAATATCAGCCAATTCTCCTGCTTGATAGAACCCGTCTATTTGTACTCACAATGAATCAGTGTTCTTCATCCCTGGATTCTTAGCACCTGCTAACACTTGACATCATCTAGCTCTCTGACTCTGCCAATGCACAAGGCATAAAAAGATATCTCATGGTGTTTACATTTGCATTTCTCAGATTATGAATGATTTTGAGCAGCTTGTCACATGTGTACTATCTGGCTTCCTCTTTTATAACTGTTGTCTTAGTATGTTTAAATCTCTAATGTGTCTAAGGTCATCATCTTTTTTCACTAAGCATGATTTTTATTTTCTCAGTTTTCTTGTTCAGTCTTTTCCTGTAGTCTATCTTGTTAGCTTTCCAAAGAATAAACATTAGGCTTCCTTAATATTCTCTCTCACATTTGTGGTTTATTTCCAAATTTTCCTCTTCTACTACTCTCCCTTTTACATTCTCCTTCAGAAATGATGGCTTATTTTACCCTGGATTTTCCTAAAAGCACAGCGCCAAGCCTGACACATAGCAGATGCACAATGCAAATTTGTTGAATGACACAATAAGAAAATACATCACTTTTGGCTGGCATTGCAGCTTGCTAGGCTAATCCTCAGCCTGAGGCAGCAGCACTCCTAGTTCTAGTCCTGGTTGGGGCGCCGGCTTCTGTCCCAGTTGTTCCTCTTCCAGTCCAGCTCTCTGCTGTGGCCCGGGAAGGCAGTGGAGGATGGCCCAAGTGCTTGGGCCCTGTACCTGCATGGGAGACCAGGAGGAAGCATCTGGCTCCTGGCTTCGGATGGGTGCAGCGCACTGGCCGTAGAGGCCATTTGTGGGGTGAACCAACAGGAGGAAGACCTTTCTCTTTGTCTCTCTCTCTCTCACTGTCTAACTCTGCCTGTCAAAACACAAAACAAATATATATATATATATATATATATATATACACATATAAAACTTTTGAGGCCTAGAACTTCATTTTGTATTTTATATTGAGTTTTCCTCAAAGTAATGAGAGTTTAATGACATATATAGCCAGAGGAGAGAAATGGGCCAGGCTAAAGGGATGAGAAGTTTGTGCTTAACCAGTTTCCCTGCTAAGGTTTGGCCACTTCCATGGACTGCAAACTTGCTTAATGATGTGAGGAGTGAGGATGGGAGCTCTCTATTCCAAAAGTAATATCAAAGGGGAAGCACCTAGAGTTCTAGAAGTAGAGTTACAGAGGCTGCTTACCAGAAATATAATCACCAGCAATGCTGTGAAGCGTTCTGTGTGGACGAGTACTGCATAACATTTGCATGGCACAAATCATGAGGTCACCAACCCAGATTATTAGAATTATAGGGGGAAAATAGCCTAACCTGGAAACAACAACTACTAAAATAAGCTTTCCTGTGTACTAATAATAACTAGGTAAGTGGATATGAAAAATTGGCTAACAAGCATGGCTGTAGCTTCTCTCATTGGTGGACTAGTGCGGCAAGCTGGTGGACAGAGGCATTGCCAGTGGTCATTTTTTTTAATAATGACTTTCTCAAAGGCACCAAGTGAAAAGTAAGTCTCTTTCCAGCAAAATGCCCTAAAGGGGGAGTCAACAAACCAAAGAATATGAAAGCTGAAATTATATATAAAGAAAACATTCTGACATATTTCTTTGTGTCAAAGGCTTCAACAAAAAACCTGGAATGCAATTATATATTTTGAAAAATATAGATTAAAAACCCCAAAGCACTTCATAAAAGCTTTATCAAAGAAACAAAATACTTAGTAATTAATTTCCCAATAACTACATAGAATGTATTACATTTACTGTAGGACTTATGGCTTTTGTGATCTAATATTTAAGGATAGCATGTTGTGTCCAAGCAGATGAAAAATATATGGGAAACACTCATAAAGAAAATGTTTGTAAGTCTAATAGTTGATCTATTGCTTTCGGCACTCAAGAGAATACCTATCATACTAAAAACCATTTCTGTTCGGCCACTTTATATAAGATTGGAAAGAGAATATTCAATCACTTTAACATGAGCAGCTTATTTCCTGCTAAAAACAATCCATTCATCAGGAGTTGCTATCTTCTCAAGGGAACTACATCCTATACCATTTGTAAGGCAATGCATTTTTCTAGAATGTCATTGGAAGGCATTCATAGACCTGTGATTACATTATCCAAGTTTGCATTACTTCAACAAAAAAAGGTGATTTATTCTTCAATTTATCAAATTCATAACACTAGAATATCAGCCAATAAATATCAAAGACCTGACCTTTCTAGATGTCTCAGCCCTCCACTGTACATTCACAGTTCCAAAGCAGGTGTATTGGCCATGGGAAACCGATAGGCATTCCTATAATTAGAATGCTAACTTTGAAAACTCTAAGTTCTTGCTTTCTTTTAAAAGTTTCAGAATCAAACCAACTTTGGTAAGATTTTGACACTTCAATCCAATTACTGTAATGCTGCACCAGTTCTTAAGAAAGAACCCACACCTACTTATCTAAACAATGCATTCAAAGGGTCTTTTAAAAATTCATGAAAAACGCATACAGTGAAAAATTATGCATGTATTTAAAAAACTTGCACCCAAATAGATTTACCTTTTAATTCTGATTTTCCATGAACTTTTTTGAAGTATTTTCATACAACTTGGCATTTTTGTTCTGCATTAATAGGATGACATCCTGACAAGTCACAATCTAAAGAGAAAATCGAAAGCAGATTCAGTAAAAGATAAAAAATAATAAATTACTTTCACTAGGAGAGGGTAGTAGAACAAGGAATGAACTCCCATGGAACACATCATTTTTTGTAGCACAAAACTGTAAATGTCCACCTTGCGGCGCTGGCACACCGGGTTCTAGTCCTGGTCGGGGCGCCGGATTCTGTCCCGGTTGCCCCTCTTCCAGGCCAGCTCTCTGCTGTGGCCCGGGAGTGCAGTGGAGGATGGCCCAGGTGCTTGGGCCCTGCACCCCATGGGAGACCAGGAAAAGCACCTGGCTCCTGGCTCCTGCCATCGGATCAGCGCGGTGCGCCGGCCACAGCGCGCCGGCCGCGGCGGCCATTGGAGGGTGAACCAACGGCAAAAGGAAGACCTTTCTCTCTGTCTCTCTCTCTCTCACTGTCCACTCTGCCTGTCAAAAAAATAAAAAAAAAACTGTAAATGTCCATTTCAGACCCCCTAAAGTTGAATGAAAAACAGCTAATACCCTGATTCTTTACCTGATTATAATTGGAAGAAAATGTTTATTACCTCACCTCCCTCTCCAAACACATTCACACACATACACACACACACATACACACACACACACCAACTGAAAAGTGACTGGGGCCATATTGAGATGCAGCCTTAATTTGAAGACACTAAATAATTAACTACAGAACCTGACACATCCTTGACCTTGAGATCGGGGATTTTAACTCCTAGTGACCACATCCTCAGCAAAAATCAGGTTCTGATAGTCTTGCCATGGTTAAATTAGTAGGATGCACAACACCTATGAAAGCAACAGAAAAAAATGTGCTGGGATCTTGGTAGTTATGGCCTAATTCTGCTACTACAGTGTCAGTGCTTTGGAAACAAATATGTACTTTGTCAGTAGTGATAAATTTCTTGGAAGTGACATGTATTTGGAATTGTGATGTCTTATTTTTGCAGATCCATAAAGAGAAAATGAAAACTCACTTGTCACAGGTAGGAAAGGTCAAACAGAGTAAGACCTTGTCTAATAGAAATAAAACAGGAGCTAAGCCACATAGCCAGTAATTTTGTTTGCAGAAAATGCTAGAGCCGCCCAAAGAGGAGCACTGCTACATATTCCTTATCTTAAAAGAACCATGTAGGACAGGGCATGCCACAGAGCAGTTGAGATCCCTGCCCCACATTAGACCCCCTCAGTTAGATTCCTGGCTCTGGAAATGGCTCCTTTTTCTTGCAAGCAGACTGCTGGAGGCAGTGTAGTGATGGCTCAAGTGATTGGGTTCTTGCCATCCACGTGAGACTTGGATTTCATCCCCGGCTCTCTCCTAGCTTTGGGCTTCAGGCCAGCACTGGCCATTGTGGGTATTTGGGGAGTGAACCAGTGGATGAGAGCACCCTCTCTCTCTTGTTCACACACACACACACACACACACCTGTCCATTTCTCTTTATCTCTTTCTGTTTCTCTGACTCTCAAATTTAAAGAGAGTCCTTTAAAGTCAAGAACAACAAAAGCAAGCCCTACAAAGAAAATATTGTATTGAAATTTCCTTTTTTAAAAAATGAAAATATGACAAATTTAAGCATATTTGTAGTCACTAGAATGTGGAAAAAATGTGGCAGCCAATTAGACTCTGTCCCATGAGTGTATGGTCTGCCCTATATATAAAACTGCCTACCCTGACGCTTCAGGATGGTTCAGTCTATTCCAGGTAAACCACAAGTCAATGCACTAATTCACATGTGAGATCAGAGTGAGCAGGAACTCCATGGGCTGTACTGTGGCATCGACCACCAGCATATGAACAGAAAAGTGCCAATGATAATAATTCAAAATATTTTGTCTACAGTTCAACTTCCAATGCTATTAGAAGACTTCCGCTTTGGTCAGCTGCCTTTGCACAAGGAATTCCTGGCAACAGGTAAAAAACAGGCAACCTGTTAACATAGGCCTACAAGAGTAAGGGTCAGGTTCAATTGTGAAGTTGAGAGGAGCTGGTGCCCAGGACATCTGATCTTTTGTCTTCTCACAGTGATCAGATAATAAAAGAGATACAGTGAATTTTACCCTAACATGAAAACATCGGAAATATGTTTGAGTTTATCTTTTGTCTATTTATCATTTCTTCACAACCATACATTAAAAATACTAGTGAGATTCATATTTGTCCTGACCTATAGATATTTCTAGGAGAATTGAGCAAGATGTGTTGCCACAAAGATATCTAAACTAGTGGCCTGGGTAAGGTACCTTTTACTTGAGTGTTACATTAAAATGCAAAGACCTTAAGAACAAAAAATACTACAAATTGAATTTCTTTTTTTTTTTTATTTTTTGACAGGCAGAGTGGACAGTGAGAGAGAGACAGAAAGGTCTTCCTTTGCCATTGGTTCACCCTCCAATGGCCGCCGCAGTTGGCACGCTACGGCCGGAGCACCATGCTGATCCGATGGCAGGAGCCAGGTACTTCTCCTGGTCTCCCATGGGGTGCAGGGCCCAAGTACTTGGGCCATCCTCCACTGCACTCCCTGGCCACAGCAGAGAGCTGGCCTGGAAGAGGGGCAAGCGGGACAGAATCCAGCACCCTGACCGGGATTAGAACCCGGTGTGCTGGCGCCGCAAGTCAGAGGATTAGCCTAGTGAGCCACAGCGCCGGCTACAAATTGAATTTCAAAAGTAGAAATGGCATGTAGTAGAAATACTGATTTTTAAGAACCTGAGTAGATGTATTCTGGCCCAGAATACCAGAAGTATTCATTAGAAAAACAGTGAGCACCAGAAATCCCTATAGCATAACTAGAGAAAGAAACACAGAATGCTAGTTGTTAGAAGTGTTCTTGAAAAATCCTCCCCACCTGCCTATCTTGCACAGAGGGTAAAATCTGGAAACCACTAGCGAGTCTTCTGCAACCCTGTGAAATATCCTGCAAGTGATGATCCTGAAATCCAAAGAGGCTCACTTCTCCTTAACCTTTCACTAAGTCTTCTTCTTTAACACATCTGTTTGTGGTAGCATTGGCCACCTGGTATTCAGAACTAAAGCCTCTTTGTGTGTGCACCTTGCAATGTTTGTCAAGAACAGCTTCAAAGCTGAAATTCCCCATGTACCCCTCAAGGATGTGTCAATCTTTCAGTGAGGCCGTAAGGTGTCCAGGAAGCCAAAGACAAACCAGGGTATGTTTTCTTTCTTTTCTAACATTTTATTGAAATACTGTATACATACCAAGAAATGCACATAAGTGTATAAATAAATGAGTTTTGCATCCTCTGTTCACACTCATAACCAACATCCAAATTAAGAACAACATATTCTGGTAACCCAAGAGTCCTCACTCTCCCTGCCTCTCCATTTCTTTAACATAGAAAAGAAAAATATTTTGTCATTTAACTAGTATGATCCATACTGAATGATACAACATACACACACACTCTTTATATTGTGTCTATACTAGCTACAACAAATAAAAGAAAACATGTAGTGATTTGTCTTTTGGGGTCTGGCTTATTTCACTTAATATAATGATCTCCAGTTGCTTCCATTTTGTTGTGAATGTCAGGATTTCATTCTTGTCATAGCTGAGTAACAGTCCATCATCAAGATACACTTTTTTTAAAGAATCACAATTACTAGGAGTTCACCCATGTGAGAAGAAACATGAGATGGGCTATGAAGACATGAGGTATCATAATCAATACTATTGGGTCTTAAGGTAGCTGAAGGTGGACCAGGGTAGCCACCATGGCCCACACCCTGGAGCAATGGAAATTTTCTGTGGAAAAAGCATAGAATTTAGAGGAGAAAAAGTGTCACAATTTTCTTCATCTACTTCTTGAAAATATTTTATTAGATTTATATCTGAGTATTTCACTTTTTTCTGGGGTGCTAATGTAAATGTTAATGTATTTTTAATTTAAAATTCCACTTGCTCATTTCAATTTCATTGGTTTCCGGAGAAGCTTTTATTATTTCTTTTCTTCTGCTCACTTTGTATTTAATTTTCTCTTCTTCTAATATCCCAAGGTGGAAATTCAGATGATGGATTTTAGATTTTTCTTCATTTCTAATATATGCATTCAATACCATAAATTTCCACCTAAGTGCTGCTTTTGCTGAACACCACAAAGTCTGACAAGCTGTATTTTCCCTCACATTTACTTAAAAATACTTTTAAAATTTCCCTTGGAATTTACTCTTTGATCCATGTCTTATTTATAGGTGTGTGGTTTACTTTCTAACAATTTTGAGACTTTCTACCTGTTTTCCTACCATGATTTATATTTTAGTTTCATTATGATCTGAGAGCAGACATTGTGTTTGTTTAATTGTATTTTGTCCTTTTAAACTGTAGGTGTATTTTATGGTCCAGGATATTGTCTGTCTTGATGAATGTCCCATAGAAGCTTAAGAATTGTATTTGACTGCTGGATGACATAGTCTATACATATTGGTTATATCCAGTTGATTGAAGGTGCTGTTGGTATCAATGATTTCTTTACTGACTTTCTGACAGCTAGATCTGTCCACTTCTGACAGACAGCTTTCAAAGCATCCAGCTATAACAGTGGATATTCACCCATTTCTCCTTACAGGTCTGTTTTGGCTCCAGATGTTCTAACACAATGTGCCATACACATTAAGGACTGCTAAGGCTTCCTAGAGAATTGACCCCTTTATCACTATGGCAATTTCCTCTTTCTCATGAGAACTTTTCTTGTTTTGAAGTCTGCTATGCCTGAAAATAACATGGCTAATTAAACTTTCTTTCAATCAGTGATCATAGCATGAATGTTTTTATTCATCCCTTGACCTTTTTTTTTTTGGAAAAGACTTATTTATTTATTTGAAAGGCAGAGTTACAGAGAGGCAGAGGCAGAGGGAGAGAGAGAAAGAGTCTTCCATCCATTGGTTCACTCACCAGATGGCTACAATGGCCAGAGCTGTGCCAATCTGAAGCCAGGAGCCAGGAGCTTCTTCCAGGTCCCCATGTGGGTGCAGGGGCCCAAGGATTTGGGCCACCTTCCACTGCTTTCCCAGGCCACAGCAGAGTTGGATCAGAAAAGGAGCAGCTGGGACTCAAACCAGCATCCATATGGGATGCCGGTACTGCAGGTGGTGGCTTTACCCACTGTGCCACAGTGCTGGTCCCCATCCCTTGATTTTTTATCTATATGCACCTTTGTATTTAAAAAGAGCTTTTTGCAGATAACATATAGTAGGATATTGTTTTTCAATTCACTGTAGCACTCTTTCAATTGATATGTTTAAATGATTGATGATTAAAATGATTCTTGGTATTGGTGGATTAATACTACAGTATTTGTGTCCATGTTATATTTGATATCCATTTTCAATGTTCACAACTTTTCTATTCCTTTTCTTCCTTTTATTATTTCAATTCAGCACTTTATATAATTCTATTTTCTTTCCTTAGCGTGTCAGCTATACATATTTTTAGTGGTTGACCTACAGTTTGCAATACACCTTTACAACTTATCCAGTTCCACTAACAAACAAAAATGCATAGCTTCATAGGTAGTAAAAGAATCTTATAGAATCTTATAACAGCAAAATATTCTTAATTTCTCCCTCCTATTCCTTATACCATTACTGCTATTCAGTTTGCTTATAAACAAGCATACACATAGATAGATATATAGATATGTATAACTGATACATTGTTGCCTATAAGCACCATAAGTGTATCTATATATAAACATATATATGTGTGTGTGTGTATATATATGTGTATATATATATATATATATATATCCTCAATACAGGATTTTATGTAAGAACAGGTAGATACTTCAAAAATTTATTGGAAAATGGTATTAAAGGATAATTTTATTTGGGTGTGAACAATCTTCACATCCATGAATAACTTTTCTTATATATGCACTTCCATGAATTTTTGAAAACCCCTTTTATTTTAATTGAAGATTTTGTAGTTACTATTATTTCCAACGAATTGCTATCTGCCACATCATTTAAGAATAAATATATTTTGGCTTGTTTTCTTTATTCTCTCATGCTTTTCCTTTCCTTATGCACACTTAAATTTTTGCTCTGTATTTTTCCTCTTCTCTGAAGAATGCCTTTAAACATATCTTGCAAAGCAGGTCTATTGGCAGCAAATTCCTCAAATATCCGTCTGTATGAGAAACTCTATTTCTCTCTCACTTTTGAAGGATAATATTGCAGGTACAGAATTCTAACCCTGTGCATTCTCCCTCTCTCCTTTGTTTCCTGCCACACTTTAATATTTTACTCCATAATCTTTTTGTGCATGTGGTTTCTGAGAAGTCACATGTGATTTCTGAGAAGTCACATGTGATTTTTACCTTGACTCCTCTGTAGGTAAGTTCTTTCAAGATGCTCTTCTTATTTTTAGAATGTTCTGGTTTGATTAGCATATGTCTAGATGTCACTTGTTTGTTTTTGGGATTTACAGTGCCTGATGCTCTGAGATTCCTGGGTTTGTGGTTTGGTGCCTGGTGGTTATTAAGGGAAATTCTTAGTCATTGTTTCTTCAAACAAGTCTTCTGTTCCTTTTCTTCTTCTCATCCTCACACTCTCACCATGAATATGTGATGCTTCTTGCAGTTGCCTCATAGTTACCAGAGATTTTGTTTCTTCAGTCTTTCTTTTTTCCCCTTTGCTTTTCGGTTTTGGAAATTTCTAATGAGAACTCCTCAAGCTCCAAGAGTTTTTCCTCAGCCATATCCAGTTTACAAGTAAGTTGATAACACATGTTCTTCACTGCTGCTACAGTGGTTTTGATCTCTAAATAGCACTCTGGCCTCAGAATCAGCCCTTAAGGCATTTCTTTTCCATTTTTGATTACAATTTCTGTCTCCCTGCTTGCATTACCTACCTATTCTTGTATGTTATCTACTTTTTCCATTAGAGCCCCTGGCATACTGGTCATAGTCACTTTAGATGTGCAGTCTTGGGATGAGCATTGGCCTGCAGGTTAGGATGCCAGTTAAGACACCCATGTCCCATATCAGAGCACCTGGATTTAATTCCTGACTCTAGCTTCCTGCCAGTGCAGACTCTGTGAGGCAGTGTTAATGCACAGTGACTGGGTTCTTGCCATGCAACTGACAAGATCTGGATGGTGTTCCATGTTCCCAATTTCAGCATGGCCAAGCCCATGGCATTGAAATGTTTGAGGAGTTGGAGAGTTAACCAGCAAATGGGAGTTTTCTCTCTCTGTCTCTGTGTGTGTGTGTGTGTGTGTCTCAGTGCATTTTTAGTAAATACATTAAAATTGAAAGAAAATTCTTGGTATCATCTTTATATATCTGCCACATTTGAGTTCAGTATTGGTGCTTGCTCTGCTTCTTCATACTGTATTTTAAAAAATGTGTTAGGTTTTGGCCTGTCAGTATGCCTTGTAAGTTTTCATTGAGAGTTGGACACGATGAAGTGGGTAAAAGGCATTGTGGCAAAAAGAGGCCCATGATTAGGGCTGTCTTCTACACAGCCAGTGCTCCTGTCTATAAGCATCACAAAAGCTTACCAGGAGTTTTGGGATTGAGATTTTTGTTTTCACTCCCTCAGATTATACAAAATGCAAATGGTACAGCCATTGACTATGTCCTTCTCCCAAGTGCAAGTCTAGATGAGGCTGTAGTTGAGTATTTCTCTTCTCCCAGCTCAGTTGACTCTATTAAAACCCCAGTAGATTAGTTTCTGGTAGCAGTTCCTCTTGAGTGCAGGCCTAGTTTAGAAGGATAGAATGCCTATTTCTCAATGGTTCCTTTACCCCTGGCCCTGCCAGAAGCGCACGGGAGTATTTCTGTGTTGTTGAGTTCCTGGTTCCAGTTCCTGGAGGTAAAACTTACAAAAGGATGGGGACCGCTCAATAACTGAGCTCCTCCTGAGATTTTATCTCACAGGCTGGTGCACACGGAGCCTCCAGCAATTCATCAATTAAAGTTCCTGTAGCAGTTCCTCAAGGTTGCTGCTGGGGACTTCTGGCTCCAGTATCACCATTATCTGCATCTGCCTGTGGGTTTCCCAATGTCCAGGGCAGAGATTTATCCTGTGATCTCACCTCACTAATGAATCTAAGAGGAGCTGTTTATTTTTTGGTTTGTTCAGCTTTTTGCCTGTTAGGGCACAATGGCAATTTCTACGCTCCTTAAACACTGGCCCAGACATGGGCCATAAATAACTGTGATTTTTCTATCCAGAGCTCTCTTTGTTGAAGAGTCCAGGGCTGACATCAGTTTTGTGTTCCCTGGCAATCCCTCCTTGAGATTTCTTGGCCTCTCACAAACATCTTGCACCTGGACGGTACACAGAACCTGAGCTCTGCCAGGCAGATAATAAGGCAGAGCAAACAGTACCTGTAAATAGCACACTTGTCCCAGCCTGGACCCTCCTCCGCCCCAGCCTGTTTGCACTGTCTGACTTATTTGCATGCCTTACTATCTTACTATTGTCATTTTATTTAGGTATGTGAACAAATACCAGCTTCTTAAAGGGGGCAGCTTGGTTGAAATAGGAGTACAGAGTTCTGTCTTGGTCCATTTTCTTCACTTTGATAATATAATGTGCATAATATATGTGTCCCTGACTTCTGAGAGCTTGGTTTCTGACTTCATGCTGGGGAAAATGTGATGTGCATTTCATACAAACAGTTCTTTTGGGCTTTGTTCTATTCACCAGCTAGAAATAGGAAATACCATGCTCTCTGGCAAATGTGGACAGTTGGTAGTACAGTGGCACTGGGCACAGCCCCATCAGCCTGGCCATCATAGGAGAAATCATGTGCATTTTATGTATCTGTTTATTCTGTGTTCCTCACTGAAATATAAGTCCCATGAGGACAGGGACTTTAGCCTGTGAACCACTTGACCCCCAGGCCTAGCAGACTGCCTGAACCAGCCTGCGAGGGCTCTTTCTAGTTCTTCTATAGTTCTAATAGTTTTCCATGTGCTCTCTACCCGAGCTCTTCCAGGCCTCTCAGCAAACACCTGTCAAATAAGTGAGTGAATCCATGAATGAATATATCCGTGAATAGGTGGATAAATTAAAATAAAATACTGCAAATTGTATTTGCATGAATATTTTTAAGCTTCAGAAAAAGACTAAAGTACTACTTGGCATGTCACACAGCTGTGTTGGCATTTCTTTCTTCCCAATGATTTATTTAACGGATCATCAGTTTCCAAATGGAGTAATCAGATAATGACTACATGTAAAGGCATTGATTCACTCATGAAGAAGCCTGCACTTTCAAAAGAGTGTGCACAGGACAGGAAAAGGGGGAGGTGGGAGGAGGAATTATTATGATGCAAAAGAGTTCACCAAACTTTTCCAGAGATCACCTTAAAAATTCTGCCTGACTGGTTTCTGTTTTAGATTTTATTGATAGATCTCCAATATCCATATTTAAGGTACTTTTCTCCCATAAGAAGAAAAAAAAACTATGCTATTTTCTAAGATTACTTTTAATTGTGTAACAGACTGTAGCACTCAAATGCTACCATTTGTGACGGCTTTAAGAGAAGACTTCACAAGGGTCTGGAGACAGCAGATTGAGGAATCATCAGTTACTTCTGGTTGACAAAAAAAATACTGTGCAAGTCTAAAAGGGGCTTAAGGTTAATTGATATTTGGCAAAATGAAGACTACTTAATATATTTTTCTTGCCACAAATCTAGTACATTGGATTGACTTTTTGATCCACATATCAGTACAAGTCTGCCTATCACCTCATCTGCTCACACATCTCAGTTTAAATGTCCAATCCTAAAGCAGAAACTAAGATGAATGAGGAAGCCAGAGGGTCACAGGACTTAGAATTTATTTTTAGTATAAAGTACTTAAAATACAAGATATATAAAACAGAAAACCTGAGGTAAAGGGGCGGAAATACCCACATGAACACAAAAGTTACCATGGGCAAACATTGGAAAGTACTAATTTATTTTTTAATTATTTATTTATTTATTGGAAAGGTAGAATTACGGAGAGAGGGAGGGAGAGGGAGAGACATAAAGAGAGTGAGAGTGAGAGAGAGAATCTTCCATCTGCTGGTTCACTCCTCCAATATGCTGTAACAGCCAGGGCTGAGCCAGGCTGAAGCCAGGAGCCTGAAACTCCATCTGGGTCCCCCCCATGGGTGTCATGGGCCCAAGGACTTGGACCATCTTCCACTGCTTTCCAGGTGTATTATCAGGGAGCTGGATTGGAAGTGGAGCAGCCACAGTGTGAACTGTAATGCTAGCATATGCAATGCCAGCATCACAGGTGGCAGCTTCACACACTGCACCACAATGTTGGCCCTGAAAGTACTAATTTCTATAATGTATTTATGCTTATTGCTAAGCAAACATATTTTAGCTTTTCTTATATGTATACTTCTGCATCTTATTTATTAAATCAACTTATGGAAGGATTATCAAACCTAAACAGTTAGTGGTTTAAACAACACATGGGAAGCAGGCTGTGTTAAGTGGTAATTTAATTGATCCTTGTTGCTGAGAATGTAGAATTTGTCTTTCCTTTGCACTCTTGTTAATGTTTCATTGCACATTTTGGAGACAGTTTGTTGCTGAATTAAGTATAATATTCTAACTCTACAATCCATCCAATAGAATAATGGATCAAAGATTCAGGGCAATTTTTAAAATTTACATTTCTTAATTTCTGTCCCATGCATTTTGACCTTCTATACTAGAAATGCAAATCAGGCCTGAATCCATCATGGCAAGGAGGTCGCCACCTGCCCTTGACCTCACGCCTGTCCACAGCAGATGAGACTGCGTCAACCCAAGGAAACCTTCTTCTTTTGTCCTAGGACATTTTTCTTTGTGAAACAAAAACTGCGTTACACTTCTCTGCAATGTATGTGGGGTCAGAACCAGAGGAGGTGCCGAGGTTGGCTGGGATCATGTCATATTCAAACCACAAATGTGAGGGTGAGGACACAGAAATACAGCAATTGTGAACCTTGCAGCCCCAGCCAGGTTGCCTGGAGAGAGGAGGCCACATGGTCCCAGGAACAGGGAGGGCTTGAGCTAACTCAGGCAAGCCCAGAGTGGGTACACACCCTACAAGAACTGGCTGCAGTTCACCCTCTCACAGTCAACTGCTTCCTGAAGCTGAGTGCATTTCTGCTCCTTATAACCCAAGATCCCTGACAAAGCATTGGTATAGTGCCAAAAGCGACAGTTTTTTATGCCTAACTGGTTCCAAATTCTCAAGAGCCTCCAGAGAAGCCACGGGTATTGGATACATGATTACTGCTTAAGGATGACATCAGTTTAAGAGCCATTTATTCATATGTGTTCTATTAAAACACACATATGCATGTATGCATGCATATATACATATATGGAGACATATACACATATGCATGCATCATGAGCATCACTTTCTGATGGAAGGACCCAAGCAAGATCTGAAGACCGATGTTATGACCTGTAGGCAACACTCAGAGTATTCCTTTAATGTCCATAGTGAGAAGCATAGGAAAAAAAAAAAAGAAAATATGCAACTGAACCTTGAAAAGTAGTGTGAAAGACAGTGGAAGACACTTAACCACAGATTTGTAACCCATCCTGGAGAGACTGACAATTAACTTCCTGAGAAATGGTCAGGCAGGTGGATGTCCTGACATTAACTAACAAAGCATTATAACACACCCTTATCAGGTTAGCCATGGTATTTCTGCATGAGACCTGGCAGATGGGTGGCTGTGGGGAGAGGGGACACACCTGTTGTCGTTGCACCATGTCAGGTTGGTGCTTGGCCTGCCTACAGCCCCTCTGTCAGCCAATCACAGGGCTGGGTCATGTTCTCCCCATGCTTCTGTCCAATCCACATGGCTTTCGATTTCCACCAAACCAGAGACCAGCAAGTGCTCCTGTACATACAGCGCTAACTTAGCCTAAGCCAGACACATTGCATAGGGCTTGTTTTTCTGTACTATAGGATTGAAACATATTCTTCAGGCAGCTTGCAGTTATCCCTTCAACTCACACTCTCCCAAATTTCCTAGCCAGATTTGGGGCCCGGGACAGAACAATCACTCAGATGAAGGGCTCAAGGACTAAGATGGATGGAACAGAAGTGGCTTGAACCACACAAACCTTAGGCCAGGCTCTGGATGGAAGGGACAGAAGCTAAGTGCAGGGGGGAAAGACAAGAACCTTCCAAATGACTTTGCCTTGTTCAGGGGCCCCTCTCTGTCCCCACCTCTGCCAGCTCCTGGTCAGATCCTTCCTCTGTCACGTCTCAGAATCTGCTGAACTGCCTTCAGAGTATCATGGCTGAGACGCACCCATTCATCTGCCTCTGAATTCAAGGGAAGATTCACATTACTGATTTTTCTTACCATGAAACTTTTATTTTCAGGAACAAGTAAATTGATGTTCATCTTCAATTCCCCACATAATCTCATTCTGTGTTGATGTGTTCTGTAAGTTACACAGCTCCACTGTGGGCCAGAAGAGATGTAGTTACTGAAATGTAATATAAAAACCAGGAAAGAAAAACTAGTGCCACGCTCTCTCACTTCATTTCCAAAGGGTCACCCTGGAATTTATCCTCCTCAGTCGCTTCTCGGCTTTATCTCACCTGGGGGCAAATCGTCAAAGGTGCTGTTCGGAGATACCAGAATTAATTTTCTATCAATAATAACATTCCACTTTATTATATTTATGTATTAATTCATTCAATTGTTGAACAAACATTTATTGAGTGACCTTTATGTACTGGGCACTGAGCCCAGTTGCTTAAGGGAAAAGATACAGAGTTAGTAAGATACAGATGCTGTCTCCTATTGGGAGAAGGAAAACACTCAGAGGCAGTGAGCCTGGGCTGCGGGTGGAACCCGGAGCACCAGGATGGGCAGGCTCATTCTCTTCCAAGGGGAGCACAGGAAGCTCGGTAGAGATGGAGTGTCAGGTTTGGGGTTTGCAGAGGGAACAAGGACCCATGGAAAGCCCATGTTTCCACCAAAGCGAGGGAGATGGGGCTTCTCCATTCTATCAATGCCACAAAGCTCAGTGCCAGAGCCTGGGTGAGGGTGGGGAGCAGCAAGGTAACGGGGAGAAAAGCCACACCTGTGGAAGTGAAACACCAGGGGCTCATCGCGGGGAACCACGAGCTTCATGGCAAGTTCTTAACTTGCCCCATGCAGATCTAAAGGAAGCCACAGGGCTGGCAGTGCTGAGTGTTCCTGGGCCAGTGTTCCCTGCCAGTGGCAGAAGTTAAATGGCAGATCTGGCAAGTTATAGGAGGGGGCTCTGGGTTCCTGATCTGAAGGCGATAATAAGGATTGGGAGATAAGAGTCTGTCATGCCGCTTTTGAACTAGGAGCCTGGACAAATGAATTATCCCTCTCATCTTCTATTTCCTTGTTTGAATCTTCATCATGAATTTGGCTGCCTTGATTAGGTAAACATCGCAGTGACCTCTCTTGTGCGCTACCCTTGAGGAGATAAAGTAACCTGTGATTCTTGCTGAGTCTCCCACCCCTTTCCCAGGCACCACGCCTTCACCGGTATCGACCCTGAGCTTTGCAGCTGCAAAAGCTGAATCTCGGTGTCTGAAGAATTAGACCTGGTGTCTGGCTCAGTGAGTGTCCACCCTCTGCCCAGCTGTCGGTGTGTGTTTTTAAGCAATGCAGGCCGTTTGGGGGATGTTGGAGTAGTGAGAAGCTGAGCGGAGAACCACCAAGTTGTTCTCTCACAGTCGGGTTCCCAGAATGGGTTCCAGTGGGTCCAAACTCCCCACGGCCCTGCCTGTGCCAGTCCTGGCTGCCCACAGCCATTGGCTGGCAGCTTCCTTCTATCTCCAAAGCCCACAGTGCAGCCGTCCGATCTCTCCTAAGACCATGGCATCGCCTTGTCTGTCCTTGTAGTCAAAAGTGCTGCTGCTTTCCTCTAAGGACACTTGCAGTGACAGTCAGAACCCACCCACATAATCCAGGGCATTCTTCTGTCTCAAAACTCAACTTCATCAGCATCCTCAAAGGGCAGGGATTAGGACCTGGGCATCTTTGGGGGCCATCATTCAACTCGTCACTGTGTGTTTACTGAGTAAAACCAGGGAAGCCCCAGAGCACAGCCAGGACTAGGCTGAGTGGGTCAGACACTCAGAGCCCACAATTTCAGGAGACTCTCCCTCGGCAAGATGTGCAGGCTCAGGATCTCCCAAGACGGAGCACCTGTTTAAAGTTCCTGCGCTCAGTGTCTAGCTCACCTCTACCTTAGTTGGAGAGCCTCTGTCTTGGAGTGGATCAGTGCCCCCACCTGGCAAAGCAGTGGTAAAGCAAAGATGGCAGGCAGCCAGAGAGCAGGCTGGAGACCATCCCATGGAGGTTCTGCTGAGTCCAGCTGCTTTTGCATGAGTTTGCATGCCTGTGTGTGTGTGTGTGTGTGTGTGTGTTGGGAGGCAGTGGGTGGGAACAGAGCAGCAGACAGGGAGGACAGCTTACTGAATGGCTTCCCACAAGTTCAGGTGTCACACCCCACCCTGGTGAGACCCCTGAGAACAGCAGGTTTTTCTCAGATACAGTCAGGCTAGTGGAGGCCTTGCCTTTCTCTGGGAATGTGACTGTGGGCCACAGTGAACCACCAAGGACCAGAGGAGCAGCCCTCTAGAAGGTACATGTGCTTGGGAATGCAGGATGGGAAATGCAAGGGCTGGCAGCCCTGGGACTTCCTGGGGAACAGGAAGTGCAGGTGCTATGCACCCTTCACCTGCATCCACAGCACGGTCCCAGGGCCCATTTGGACCATGATGCTTCTTTCCTCCCACCTGGCATCAGCAGCACCGGACAGCTGCTTGTGTGGCTTTCTTCTGAGCTTCCTGCTGGTGGTGGGAAACCCAGTGAGCACAGCATCCTCTTCAACAGGCCTGCCTGTCTCCTCCTTGGGGAAGACACACCCCGTGTCTTCCTCCACCCTCCTTGTCCTCTCCCTCACACACTCCCAGCCAAGAGGACAGTGACTCACGCTAATTATACAGTAGCAGGGGAAAAAAGAAAACCACAGTTTTTTTTTTTTTTCCAACAGCAGCTGGGACTTTCTATTTATTTGCCCACTATTTATAACTCCCTTAGACAAGGAGCCCTTATCTCCTCCTCCCACTCCACTCCCCCAAATGAAATTTCTCTAGGGCGGATCCAGTTTTATCTAAATTGGCCGGACAGAAGAGCACAGCCTATATAATCCATATGGAGCCAGATAAGGCTTTCTCCTTGCACTTGATATAAAAATAACCAACAAGCAAAATGAGCATGGATAGGGAAAATTAATTTACTTCTCCACCTAATTAGTAGATGCAAGATAAATGTATCTGCTTAGTGCCCCAATTATAATAATACTTAGCAGTTATGTGAATCTCTTCATCATCAAAAATACCATCCTCTACTGACACTAAATAATTAATCTCCAGGCCTGGTGTGAGTATCTTATCTGAGCAGGGGAAGAACTGTGAGGTTGGAGGGGAGCAGGAGATGCGGGTATCACTGGGCAAAAGCTGCTCCACAAGCTCCGGGTCCCTGGCCTCAGGTCCTGGGTGCTCAGGAATGATCTGTCTGGACTGCTGGCCCAGTGACAGGGGGAAGTTGAGTTCTTGGTCTCAGAGCTGTGAACATCTGACCATGTTGCCAACCTGCTCCTTCAGCACTGAATGGGACCTGTGCTGGTACAGAGGGGGTGGAGTCCGGGAACCACACTGGAGGAAGGCTAAAAGCAGATGAATGAGCTCCTGTGGGCACCTGAAGGCTGTTCATGAACTGGCTGCCCTGCTCCTGACTCGGGGTTCAGTGGCTCAGCCCTGCCGGTTCTGTTTGTGCTGCAGTGGGATCCAGCTCCTGGCATCACTCACATCAGCTCAGAAGTCCTGATAAGGACTGTGACTCCCACACTCATTGGATAGCAGAAACTTCTTTGCCTCCAAACTCTGTGGGCTTCTACTTCCTGCTCCTTTAGATTGAATGCTTGAAACAGGCAAGATTTCAGCTTCAGGCCGAGTGAAACCTGATGCTCCACCCTCCTGAGGGCTGGGTTGCTGTCTGCTTGCTATCCTAGAAGGACCTCTTCTCCTGCTCACTCCTTCCAGCACCTTCCTCAGCCTGCTCTTCTCTAGCTAGGAACTCTCGGCTAAAGTGGAGTCTGACCCAGGCCAGGACCTGGCTACGGACAAAGGAGAAGGTCAAGGTGCCCTGCCCAGCTGCCTTCCACACTTCACACAGTCCTGCAGCTCCTGAGGTCCTGTCACTCTCAGACATCAGAACCATATTAGCATAGGAAGGAGGAGGAGGAGAGGGGGGGGAAGAGGAAGAACAACTCACTAACTCAATGCAACATCCTTTAATAGATATTCAACAGTTTGTCTAAAGAATTAAAATGTTGAAATCAATTGCTAAGGGCTTAATTTTTCTGACTTTTAGAAAAAGAGAAACACGCAGTCCAGCAATAGAGTATCCACAACTGTGAGCTATTGCTTATCTTTGCAGCCAAGGGTAGGAGGAGGGGAGATCATACAAAATAATTACTGCTTAATTTGCAGCTTTATTGTGTTTTATTTTTATTTTTCTCTACTTTTATAAACATAATAGGTACAGTTTAAATTTAAAAATTGTTGAAGCTCAAAGCTACTGGAATGGGATAAGAATCATAACTTCTAATTATATAGCTTTGAGGCAATATAATTATGCAACTTTTTAAAAAAAATAAAGCAATGGATCTCTTTCTCTTTTATCATTTTCTTAATATTGGACTTTATACTTCAACAAGGAAAAAACCTAACTTCTAGATCTTCACCAATCATCACTCTACAGCTCAGTTACAAATGCATTTCTCCAGAAGGGCATTCAGGCCAGAAGCTAAGATGCTGGTTGGGACACCTACATCCCTCAGGAGTGCTTGGGTTTGTGTTCTGGATTTGCTCACAATTCCAGCTTCCTGCTAATGCACACCCCAAGAGGCAGTAGTGATGGTTCAAACAGTTAAGTCCCTGCACCCACTCAGGAAACCTGGACTGAATTACCAACTTCTGGCTTTGGCCTGGCCCAGCCCAGACTGTTGCAGGTATTTTGGAAGTGAACCAGGGAATGAGAGTCATTTTCTTCGTCTGTCTGTATCTCTCACTCTCTCTCTCATCTTCTAAAATAAGTATTAGAGAAATCCCACTTGTCTGGTTAAGACATGTGCATTCACCTGAAGGGGAGGCAATGAGACACATGTGTTTGCCACATCTCAAAATATGGCTGTGGGTTAGGGACACTTATCCCCATTGCACAGGTCAGAATCTACACTCAAAGCTTCTGTCTGATGCAGCTAGCCACCGCCCGGCTCTGTTTGCCACCCAGTGGACCAGTTCAGAGCATTGGCCCAGGATGGAGATGATGACAGAACATGTCCCTGACAAAGGAGACACCACACAGAGTGCCTCTGAAGAGATCACTGAGGCCCTAGACCATGGCAGAAGCATCCACCGGCTCCACAGGAGACCCTGGCCCACAGTGACAGTTTCAAGGGGTTCAGTTTTCACTGGGTACCAAAGGGCAACTACTGGGCTTCTGTGTCAATGACTGATCTGTGGGCGCCATCTTCTGCAAACGAACAGACACAGGAGAGAGCTTGGTCTGCCTGGGATGTTGCAGGATAAATGCCATCTGCATTCAGATGACTGCTTCGCTCGAGACCGTGTCCAAATCCGGCCATCTCCAACTCTGCACTTCAGTCCTCAGTGTCAGATTTCTCGTCTTCAGAATAAGAGAAGGGAAGCCTGAAAGAACGCCTCAGATTCATAGTTCTGTATGCATGTGCTTGAGGGTCTTCAAATGAAACCTTTACAAGTACAAGGGCACTTCAAAAAGTGTGCAAGAAAATGGAACTAAGGTTTGTTTTGGTGAAATTTTACTTTAATGCGTGCATAGTTTTTTCATGATGTACATTTTCCACTTTGAAGATCCCTCATATAGCTCATGCATACTGTATAATTACAGTTGTATTTTGCAACTGCTATTGTTAGAAAAAAAGATGCTATTTCCTGGGCAGTCATTGATTGATTATTAAATGATGTGAGATAAAACAAAGTGAATAATTATCATAGATAGAGTGACCAAAAATGGCAATCAATAATGATGTTTAAAGTTGAAAGATCTGAGTTTTTCTTGGAGGATGTGCATATGTTATTTTTATAATAAAAATAGTCACTCTACATACTACTTCCCCGATATGTACTACGTGTTTCCCATTTTTAAATCTTCATTGTTCATTATTATTATTACCATAATTCCCTTACACAGAAGAATAAAACAAAGCTGCAATGGGAAATACTAAGTCCCAATCCCAACAGTTCATAAGTCCAACCTGACCCTGAAGGCCTTGTGCTTTTCCCTGCACTCTCTGCTCCTGTAAAATCCCAGAAGTGCAATTGTCCACTGTCACCCACTGTCACGGTTGTGTGGCAAATTACCTTCTCGCTAACATAGCCCTATAAAGCAGGTGGCACCTTTTTTGGTGGTGGACACCCCTTCCCATCTTTGTGCCTGCAGTGTCCAATCTGTCTCCCACACAGCAGCTCCTGGGATTCTTAGCCTGTCTTCTAAACACTTCCAATTGCCACTGCACACTCATACCCTCAAAAATGAAACCTCGACCCAAGTTCTTCCAATACCACTCGCTCAAGTGTAGTCCAGTTTCTCTGAGATTCTACGCAATGCTCTCTGTCCCTGGCTCTAGCACCTTAAAGGTTAACCACAAGAACACCCTCCTTTTTAGAAACCTAAGTCTGCTTCACAGAGACATATGCTATATTGTCAAAAGGCCGCAGGCCTTTCTCTCCCCAAACTTTCAAAACAGAAGGTCTCCCTCCAAAATAGAAGTATATGTTACACTGTTCTCATAAAAGACAGAGACAAGAGGAGTCTCAGAGCCACAAACGTTCTATTTCCAAGTTCAGAGCAAACAAAAATATGTCAGCCCAGAGGGGATGGATTTGGAGGGAAGGGGGAGCCAGCCATGCAAACTTTATTCTATGTTTAAATCCTGACATATGGGCTATTGCTATTTTAGGATGATAAATACTGACTTCCATATTTTGACGATTAATGATATAAGAAGAAGAGCTAAGCTACATTTGAAGGTCCCAGCAGGCTGTCCCAGGATCAGTAGCTTGGGGACCCTGTCCTGATTTTGTGCACCAGACCTGAAGGAAGCAGCTGGCCTGAGCAAGGTCACTTGCTAATAAAAGAGAATGGGTGGGGTCGAAGCCAGGGCACTTGTTTGTCCTAAAGAATGTCATTGTCTAGGATCTATGTTGAACAACTCAGAGCATCTCTACTCCTCATGTCCCCAACTAAAACTGCAGGTTACAGGGGTGGGCGGGCACTTGGACCCAGCAGGTGAGACGCCACTTGGGATGCCTGCATCCCACATGAGAATGCCTGGGTTTGCATCCTAAGTCTGCTCACAATTCCCACTTCCCCATTGATAATGCACACCCTGGGAGGCAGCAGGTGCAGGCTCTGGTACTTGAGTCCCCACCACATTGAGTTCCTGGATTATATCTCTCTCTCTCTCTGACTCTTAAATAAATATAATAAATAATTTTTAAAGTACAGATTGCAGTTCTACAATGATTCCTGCCTGTTCTGAAGCCCAGGCCCTGTATCATTATATATATATATATATATATATATATATATATATATATATATATATATAAAATATGATATAGACTTTATATATCTCATATATATATATATATATTGCACATTTTGTCTCAAGAATGTTAACCTGGTGGTTCATATACTTAGGTGTTTGAAACATATATCTTTTCTTGAATTTTCTCCCTAGCTAGTGATGACACATTGGGAGCTTAGAACTGGACACAGAATATTCAATGCTGGGTTATCCACCCTGCATTTCTCAGAGACCTGTCTGGGTTTCCAGTCTCCCATGGGTCATGATTTTAGCCTGGAGTGGGAAGCAACAAAACCAGGCTTCTTTGCCAACTGTTTTCCTGGTTACGCTGACCTCATCAAGTGAATTGGGAAGTTTCCTCTTCTTCCACTATCTAGAAAGTTTGCTTCACATTCCTGCCATTTACTTCGTAAATATTTGGTATATTTCACCAATCAGAACTAAGTTGTTGGGAAGATTTGATTTCTTTGATAAGCTGGGGAATACTGATTATTTGTGACTCTTCATGCCAGGAATTTATCTCATCAGATTCTCAGTTACTCATAGAAAATTGTACTTAGTGCCCACCTGCTGTCTTTCCAAAGTGTCTATGGGTTCCTTGGTGATGGTTTTCAGGTCTAATCATGGAGTTTAGGTCAAATATCCTCTTTGGTTTGTTTAATACCTTGAAGAGGTTATCAGTTAATTTAGGATGTTCAGAGAACTGTTGTCTTTGCTGATTATTGGTATAATGGTTATATTTTCAATTCTAATATATTTGCTTTTGTCCTAACTATGTCTTTCCTTCTTCTCTCTTTAGTTTAATTTTATGTGTTCTTTTTAATGTCTTGAAGTAAATCCTAACTTACAGTCTATATACTTAAGGTTATAAATTTCCCTTTCATTACGTATTTAAACATGTGATATTTCTGTCATTAAAAGGGTGCAGAAATTTCTCCTCTATCTCCTTAGGGTCTCCAACCAGATTTTTTTTTGTATGTACAAGTAAATATTCTCAAGAAAATGAAGACCTAAAGGAGAGTTTCAAACCAAATGACTTACATAGTAAGCTTGACAAAGAGTAGTGAATTGTGAAAATGTGACAAGTACTGGGGCTTGGGCTAGGGTAGTTCACCATGGAGAACTGGCCGGTAGGATAAAGGTCAATTTAACAAAGTTTGTTTGCACAGCTTTTCCTTGAACTCCACTTCCCATCCTTGATAAAAATGTTTCTTTCCATTTGGCATGGGGAGGGCATTTTCCACATGGGAATTTCACCTCCTGCTTTCAGCAGCAGAAGGAAAGTCTGAGTGATCTTCTTGCATCTGTTGTTTTTCCAGTGCCTTTAACTCAAAATAGTTAATATGTCAGCGCAGTGTATTTTAAGGTAGTGTGTTCTGAACTCCTTCATTGTCATTTAGTTTATTATGTGTTTTTTTTTATTCTAATTTCCATTTTGTGTGTCTTCTTTTATTCAGGTATCATTTAGAAGTGATACTACTTAATTCCTAAACATATGGGATGTGCCAGTTGTCACTCTTCTACTGAATTCTGCCACAATTTCTCTATGGCCAGAGAAATATTTTGTATTGCCTTTTTCCTCATATTTGTATTTACATTTCTTTTCTACTGTAGCACCTCACTGCATCTAAACCTGAAAATTTCCACCATTCAAATTTTTCCTTTATTCCAGCAATTGATTAATTTTGTAAGTAGCCAATGCTCTTTAGATGTATGATTTTAACTCTTTAAATCAAGAATCTTGCCAGTGTTTTATCTTCTTGTTCCACTCAGTAACACTGAAATATGCATATCATTCGCATAGATCATGGCTTTGGTTTTTGTTTGTTTTAATTTGTCAATATTTTTCTTTGCATATTTTGATGCCATTATGAGTTCAGTTTTGTCCCCCAGAAAGATAAACTGAAGTTCTGATGCCTGGAGCCTGTGCATGTGACTTTATTTGAAAAGAGGATCTTTGCAGGTAAAATTGAGTTAAAATGAGGTCACACTGGATTGGGGTGAGCCCTTGTTCAGTAGGATTGTCCTCACACTAACAGAAAACAAAGAATAGGAGAACGCTGTGTGCAGACACAGAGTGGTAGGTAGTGAGAGAGCCAGAGACTGCAGTGACGCAGTTGTAAGCCAAGGAATGCCAAGGACCCATGGACACCACCAGATGACGGGAAGAGGTGAGGAAGGATTCTGCCCAGTGTCTCAGGAGAGCTGGCTTTGCTGATACTTTGATTTGAGGCTTCTCTCCTTCAGAACTGTCAGCAAATTTCTCACCTTGTTACAACAACCCTTGAAAATTAACAAAGAAATCCTATTACAGATAAGCAGAAGTTTAAAGTTTGTGGTGAGCATAAGGTTAAGTCGCCCAGTTGCTCAGCTGCTGATCCAGCTCCCTGCTAATGCACCTGGGAAAGTGGCAGCAGATGGCCCAGGTGCTTGAGTCCTTGCTACCCACAAGGGAAAACCACATGGAGTTCTTGGTTCCTGGATTCAGCTTGGCCCAGCTGTGGCAGATGTGGCTATTTGGGGGAGTGAACAAGCACATGGAAGTGTGTGCTCTCTCTCTCTTTCTCTTTGTAATTACATTTGAAGTAATCATTTTTCTTTTTAAAAAGATCAACGTTTGTGTAATTTCGTGGTAATTTAAATTTTTATCTTTACTGCATCTCCTGTTTACCTATATTTTTGCCTACACACCTATTTGAGTATTAACATCAACACCCCTCCTTCTTTTTAGTGCTTGTGTGATGCATCTCTTTGCACTTTCATTTGCATATTCTTGTCTCTTACATTATATACTTTTTAATCAAAATAAGGCCAATAACCTGTCATTTAATTGGTCTATTTCATTTTTCTAGCATCCAGGGACAATTTCTGTATTTAAAACTATGCTTTTTAAAAAAAAAAAATTGCTCTCCATTTTCCCCACGCCTTATCTACTGTTTCTCTTCCTTCTTCATTTTGTTTTAGGAATTAGCATTATTACTTACCAGTTCCCTCATTCACTTGTTGTTAGCTTGTTCCTCGAGAAAATCTGACATGAACTCTTGACTAATTAAAGCCTAATGCAGTCAGTACTTGTATCATTTTTTAGACAGCTGAGGACAGCAGCGCATCACACCTGTGTTTAATTACCTCCTATCACACAGGCTGCTGAACTGTTAGACTTCTAGAGAGTTTAACCCCTACAACATGTTATCATTGTATCTACATTTAGTATTCATCCAAATGTATATAGATACTTTTTATTGATCCCTGTTAAAAATAAAAGTGGGAATAAGAGAGGGAGGAGATGTACAAGTCAGTACACGTTCCCTCAGACCTACCCTTAAGGGTAGAGCTAGAAACTTGCCATGGGACTCCAAATCCCATTAAGTTGGCAGGTGCCAATGCCATCTTACTAGTTAAAGTGATCAGTTTAAGTTCATAACTGATCATAAAGATAGGTTTAAGTGTCAAAGGGATCACATAAATAAGATGAAGTGTCTGCTAATAATAATATATAGAATTAAAAAGGAAAGAATGATCCAACACGGGAAGCAGGATACCCAGCAGACTCAGAATGATAAAAGCCCTAAACAGCACTCTGGCCTCAGAATGAGCCCTTAAGGCATGCAGATCTGGCTAAAAATCCCATGAGAGTATTTTAGGCATGGAAAGCCAAGACACTGTGGCAAAAAAAAAAAGAGATCTATATGAAAGATCTCTGTGAGTGAGATCCCAGCAGAAAGAATGGGCCATCAAAGAAGGAGGTACTTCTCTGAAGGGAGGAGAGAACTTCCACTTTGATTATGGCCTTGTCTAGATAAGGTCAGAGTTTGCAGACTCAGGAGGCTTCCATAGCCTTAGCAGCTCATGACAAGAGCTTTGGGTGGTCACTGACATCATAAATAAGAGTGTCAATTGTTAAATCAACAACAGGAGTCACTGTGCACTTGCTCCCTGTGTAGGACCTCTGCCCTTAATGTCTTGTACTATGAGAATTACTGATAAAACTAGTCTTCCGACAGTACTTTATAATTTGTGTGTCTGTTTTTGTGTTGAAATATTTACTTAGTATAGAGTTGATCTTCTTTATATAAAGATAATTAAAAATGAATCTTAATGAAGAATGTGATGGGGGAGGGAGCAGGAGGTGGGATGGTTTTCAGGTAGGAGGGTGGGTATGGGTGGAATAACCCCTATAATTCAAAAGTTGTACTTATGAAATTTATATTTATTAAATAAATCTTTCTATAGAAAAACAAACAAAAAAGCTTTTTACTCCTTTCTTTTTCAATTTGATTATGTATTCCCAGTTGGGTGTGTGTGTGTGAGAGAGAGAGAGAGAGAGAGCGAGAAAGAGAGAAAATCTTTATTTTTTGGGTTCATATTTGAATGTCACTTTAATTCAACATAGAAATCTAATTTTTTTGTTTATAAGTGACATAAAAACATTTATGGAGAATCATGGGATGTTCCAGTATGTTTACATAGTAAAATGTCCAATCAGGGTAAACATAGCTATCTCCTCAAACATTGAGTATTTCCTTAGGGTGGAAACATTCAAAATCCATATTCTGGTTTTCTTTTTTAAGATAAGCACACAGCACATTATCCTTAGCTACAGCCACCCTACTGTGCAAGAGAAAACCAGAATTTTTTACTCCTGTCTAATAGTGCCATGGTACATGTTCATCAGCCATTCCTCACCTCTCCCAACCCCCACTCCTCCAGGCTGATAATCAGCACCTGACAGGGGACGTATGTGATATCAAGACTTTGAGATTTCACATGGGTGATGAGATCATGCAGTGCTTGTCTTTCTGGGCTTGGCTTATTTCATTTTATATGACTCCCAATTTGACATACATTGTTGCAAGTGACAGAATTTCATCCATTTTTAATAGCTGAGTATAGGCACCATAGTTTCTTTGCCCATTCATCATTTGATGGACATTAGGTTGTCTCCATCTCTTGGCTGTTGTGAATAGTGCTGAAACAGACATGCTAGGACAGATGTCTCTTCAGCAGAGTGATCTTGCTCCCTTGGATAGCTACCCAGCAGTGGGGCAGCTGGATAATATGGTAGGTGAGAAATGTCTGCAATGCTTGCCACAATAGGTTGTGCTAATCCATATTCCAAACAAAGCTGTGCAAGTATTCCTTTTCCTCCACATCCTCACCAAAACTTGGGGCTTTTTTGTCCTTTAAAAAAACAATAGCCATTCTGACTGGAGTGATGTGACATCTCATGATGGTTTTGATTTGCAATTTCCTGTTGATTAGCAAAGCTGAGCCTTTTTTTCCATGTACTCAGCCATTTTTATGCCTTCCTTTGAGAAATGTCTTTGTAAATCTATTGCCTGGTTTTCAACCAGATTATTTGGTTTTTGGTATTTGTGGGGAGCAACCCAGACTGGACTGAGTTACTGGAATTAAGACTTATTCTATGCATCTGCTCTCCCACAATATGGCGCTGGGAAAGGAGGCAACAGCTTCTACCCAGCTGCCTCTCACCAACTTGACAAGCTGCAGGACCTGCTCCTGATTGGAGGAGAGCAGCGTACTCGGCGTGTGGGCAGCCGAGTTAGGATTGGTGGAAGAGGACTATAAAGGAGGAGAGAGATGGCATGCACCAGGAACATCTAAGGGGAACACCTGTGCAGCCCCCGAGAGAGCCGGCCGGCGGTGTGCCGCTCCCCCGCGGAAGTGGGGAATGTGGCGGGGGAACCACCCTTCCACGGAGGTGGAAGGGTCGGTAGCCAACCCGGGAAGGACCAGCAGCCAACCCGGGAAGGACCAGCAGCAAACCCGGGGAAGGCCGAGCAGACAAAAGAACAGCGCAGGGTCCTGTGTCGTTCCTCCATGAAGAGGGGGAGCGACATAATGGTGCCGTGACTCGGATATGAAGCCTAGGCAGGGTTTAGTGTTGCTCCTCCACGAAGAGGGGGAGCGACATAATGGTGCCATGACTCGGATAGGAAACTTAGGCGGGAAGAAGTGGAAAAATATCGGAGAGAGAGACTAGCAAACAGCCTAGGGGAAAGCCGGACGAAAAAGGTGCCGGAAGAAGCTATTGAAAGCCTAGGCATAGACTCAGATATGGACTACAGGGGGAAGCTGGGAGAAATCTCTAAGGTCGAAAGCGAAAGTGAAAGCTAGAACAAGCAGACTCGGATATGGACTGTGGGGAGAAGCCAGGAGAAATGAGGGAGGAATATTGTTGGAAGAAAACTTAGGGAAACATACCGGGTAGAGAAAAATGTTAGGGAGGATGAAGCCACGAGTGCAGGCCAAGGCGGAAACGGAAGCCATCTTGGAATTCTTCAAGTCAGCCCGGGGAGCAAGAGGCGAAGATCTGGAACCAGAGGCAGAGATGTGGGCCCCCAGGTTGGAATTCACCAGGTTAGTCCGGGGAACTTGGACTGAATGCCGGTGGTGGCGGAAACGTGAGCTGGGGCTGTGTGACTCGCGGAAGCCGCCGTGTGCAGAGAGAGCACGGGGCGTGAATAGATAGGGAACGCGGGGCTGGCGCGAGGCCGTGGTGTGGACGCGAAGGGCGTGGAGACCACGGAGTGCGCGAAGCCAAGCCGCACAAAGCCGGGAAGCCGCGCAGATGAGAGAGGTGCGGGCTGAAGCGGCTCAGAGCCGGGAAGCCGCCAAGAAGCCGCCGAGAAGCAGCCTCGGGGCGGGCGCCGGGAAGCCGCAGGGATAAGAGAAACAGACATTTAGAAGTAAAATGAGAGAAATAGGAATGCTGGAAGATAGAAGTAAAATGGGAGAAATAGGAATGCCCGGAGATAGAGAAATAGAGAAATAGAAAGGCCTCCCCACAACATGGCAATGAGAGAGCTTGGATTTGGTCTGCCTGATTAGTGAGGCGATGAGCACCTGCGGGCGGCTAGGAGCTTATGCGCCGCAGGTCACCGAAGACAGGCACGTTATCAACACCAATAAGTCTCCCCACCCCACAAGACGGCAATGAGAAGGCTTGGATTCAGTTTGCCTAATAGGGCTTGTAAGCACCTGCAGGCAGTTCTGGCAGAGCATGCGCTGCAGGGCACCGAACACAGGCACGCATCAGCGCCTAAAAATCTCCTCACAACATGGCGAAGAGAGGACCCGGATTCGGTTTGCCTGATTGATAGGACTTGTAAGCACCTGTGGGCAACTCTAGCAAGCAGAGCAGAGTGTGTGCCGCGGGACACCGAAGACAGGCGCGTATCAACGCCAAAAAATAAAAAGGGGGATCTGTGGGGAGCAACCCGGACTGGACTGAGTTACTGGAATTAAGACTTATTCTATGCATCTGCTCTCCCACAATATGGCGCTGGGAAAGGAGGCAACAGCTTCTACCCAGCTGCCTCTCACCAACTTGACAAGCTGCAGGACCTGCTCCTGATTGGAGGAGAGCAGCATACTCGGCGTGTGGGCAGCCGAGTTAGGATTGGTGGAAGAGGACTATAAAGGAGGAGAGAGATGGCATGCACCAGGAACATCTAAGGGGAACACCTGTGCAGCCCCCGAGAGAGCCGGCCGGCGGTGTGCCGCTCCCCCGCGGAAGTGGGGAATGTGGCGGGGGAACCGCCCTTCCACGGAGGTGGAAGGGTCGGTAGCCAACCCGGGAAGGACCAGCAGCCAACCCGGGAAGGACCAGCAGCAAACCCGGGGAAGGCCGAGCAGACAAAAGAACAGCGCAGGGTCCTGTGTCGTTCCTCCACGAAGATGGGGAGCGACAGGTATTCAGTAGTTTTACTTCTTTACATATTCTGGCTATTAACCCTTGTCATATATGTAACCTGTAAATATGTTCTCTTATTCTGTTTTTTGTCTGTTCATTTGCTTGATTTTTTTCCTTGCTATGTAGAAGTTCTTTAGTTTGATGAAATGCAGTTTGTCTATTTTTGCTTTTGTTTGCTTTTCAAGTCTAACACAAGAAGTCCTTACCATTGTAATGTGCTGAAACACTTCCTTTATGTTTTCTTCTATTACTTTTACAACTCTAGGTCTTACATCTTGGTCTTTACATATATATTTTGAGATTATTTTTGTACCTGATGACAAATGGGGGCCTAGTTCCATTCTTCTGCAAGTGGATATTCAATTTCCCCAGTACCATCTGTTGAAAAGACTGTCCTTTCTCCACGGTGTGTTCTCAGCACCTTTATCAAGGACCAGTTGGCTGTACATGTGTGAGTTTAGTTCTAGGGTTTCTGTTCTGTTCATTGCTCCGTGTGTTTTGGCTTTGTGCTAATACCATGATGTTTGAATTATTATAGCTTTGTAATATAAAATTAGGTAGTATAATGCCTCATCCTGTTTATCTAAAGATCACTTGGGCTATTTAGGATTTTTTTTTTTGTCTCACAAAATTTTAGTAGAGTCTTTTCTAATTGTGCAAAAAAAAATTTCCATTTTGATAGGGATTGCAATGAGTCTGTAAGGTGCTTCATGTAGTAAGAACATTTTAGCAATACTGATTTTTTTCAATCTATGAACACAAGATGTATTTTCATTTCTTTGTGTCCTCTTCAATTTCTTTCAACAAATACATAGATTTCATTGTTTCATTTATTCCTAAATGCTTTTGGTAGCTATTGGGAATGGAACTGCCCTTGTGATTTGCTTTTCAGATAATTCACTGTTGAGGTATAACATGACAGATTTTGGGGTACTGATTTTATAATCTGCCACTTTGCTGAATTTGTTTATTCTACTTTTTGAGTGAGTGGAATTTGGGGGGTTTCTATATGTAAGATAATGTCAGCTGAAACCAATGACAGTTTGACTTCCTCATTTCTGAATCAGGTGTCCTTTATTTCTTTTTTTTTTTTTTTTTTTTTTTGCCTAATTGCTCAGGCTAGGACTTCTAGTGCTGTAATAAAAGTGGTGAAAGTGAGCATTCCGGTCTTGTTCCAGATTCTAGAGAAAAAAACCTTCCACTTTTCCTTAATAAGTATGATGCTAATTGTTCACTTGTTACATGTGGCCTTTGTTATGTTGCAATGTGTTTTTATATACCTATTTTGTACAGAATTTTTATTTTGAAGTTTATCCAATTCCTTTTCTGCATCTATTGAGATGACCATTTGATTTTTCACCTTCATTCTGTTGATGAGGTGTGTCACATTTATTGATTATCATATGGTAAACCATCCTTATGTACCTGGGATGGATTCTACTTCTTCATGGAGAATAGTCTTTTTCATGTGCTGCTTGATTCAGTGTGTTCTGTTTTGTTGAGGATCAGTACATCTGTGTTCATCAAGGGCACTGGCTTATAGCTTTATTTGTTGTTGCTGTTGTGACCTTGTCTGGTTTTGGTTTCACAGTAAGGCTTGCCTTGGAGAATGAGATTTGAAGAATTCCTTCTTCTATTAGAATTAGTAGAATTAATATAAATTCTTCTTTAAATGATGGTAATTCAACAATTAAGTCATCTGGGTTTTCTTTGCTACAGGACTCTTTATATTATTCCAATTTGAAGGTTTTCTTTTTAACTGACACATAAGCATTTATGGAGTACCACATTTGATCCCATTTCTTGTTATTCATCTACTTACGTATTCGGTATTCTCGTAATTCAATATCGGCAAGGTGTGTGTCTCTAGATGTCTGTCCGTTCCTTTAGGTTTTCAAATGTGTTGCCATACAACTTTTCATAACAATCTATAATACTACTTGATATCTCTGTGGAGTCAGATATAGTCTTTCTTTGCATCTCTGATTTGCTTATTTGGCCCTTGTCTCATATTAATCTAGCTAATGGTTTGTCAATTTTGTTTATATTTTCAAAGAACCAGCTCTTCATTTCATTGATGTTTTTTGGTATTTTGCCTGCACTTCATTTATTTCTGCTCTGAGTTTGATTATTGCCTTCCTTGTACTAATTTGGGGTTTGATTTCTTCTTGGCTTCCTAATTCCTCAAGATTCAGAAGTGAGTTGTTTAGTTGAGGTTTTTCCTCTTATTTAAGTAAACATCAATTGGTACCGCTTCCCTCTTTACGACTGCCTTTGATGTATCCCATAGGTTTTGGTGTGCTGTTTTCATTTTCATTCATTTCAAGAGATGTTTTAATTTCTTCTTTGACTGATTGGTTGTGCAAGATTAAGCTAATTTCTATGTATTTATGCTATTTTAAAAGGTTTTTTGTGGCTTCTCATTTTATTGCATTATGGTCATTATATTCAATGTAATTTCTATTTTTAAAATGTTGTTGATATTTGTCTGGTGATCTACACATGATCTGTTCTGAAGACTGCTCCTTGCAGTGTTGAGAAGAATGTGTATTCTTCTGCTGTTGGATGGAATATTCCGTAGAGGCCCTTGAGGGCCAATCTGATGAAGATGCAATTCAACACTGAAGTTTTCTATGTTGAGGTTTTTTTTGGATGACCTGTCCATTTCTGAAAGTGGAATGTTAAAGTCTCCTGCTATTACTGGACTGCAAGCTATCTTTGCCTTTAGGACTAATAATGTATGTTTTCTACATTTGGGTGCTTCTGTCTTTCCATTGGAGAACTTAATCCATTCACATGTAAGGTAATTATTGATTGGTAAGTCTTATCAGTGCCATTTTGATACTTTTTTATGGTTTTATTGCTCTTTTGTTTTGCCTCCCTCTCTCTCTCTCTCTCTCTCTCTCTCCTTCCTTCCTTCTTCTTCTCCCCTGCTCCTACAATATTCCTTTGTGGTTAAAGTGATTTTCTATGGTAGTGTATTATAATTTCTTGCTATTATTTTCAATAAATCTATTAGAGACTTTTGCTTTGTGATTACCATGAAGCTTCTTTAAAAATCTTTTGTTTCCTTGTGCTGTGGCACAGCGGGTTAAAGCGTTGGCCTGAAGTGCCACCATCCCATATGGGTGCCAGTTCAAATCCCAGATGCTCCACTTCCGATCCAGCTCTCTGCTATGGCCTGGGAAAGCAGTAGAAGATGGCCCAAGTCCTTGGGCTCCTGCATCCATGTGGAAGATCCAGAAGAAGCTCCTGGCTTCTGGCTTCAGATTGGCGCAGCTCCAGCCATTACGGCCATCTGTGGAGTGAACCAGCGGATGAAAGACCTCTCTGTGTGTCTCGACCTCTCTCTGTAACTCTGTCTTTCAAATAAATAAAATAAATCTTTAAAAAAGATCTTTTGTTCATAAGAGGTGATTGTTTAAAAAAATTTATTTTATTTGAAATATAGACATAAAAAGAGAGGTAGAGAGAGAGCACACTCTTCCATTTGCTTGTTCACTCCCCCAAATGACCACAATAGCCAGGGGTGAGCCAGGCTGAATCCAGAGGCCAGGAGCTCCATCCAGGTCTCTCACTGGGTGTCAGGGGCCCAAGCACTTGGGCCATCTTGTGCTGCTTTCCCAGGTGTATTAGCAGGGAGCTGCATTGGAAGGGGAACAGGCAGGAATTGAACTGATGCTCATATGGAATGCAAGCCTCACAGGCAGCAACTTAACCAGCTGTGCCACAACACCAGCCCTGAAGCTATTTTGAAATGAAAGAAACTTGACGTTGATGGTAATGTTAAGAAAAACAAAAAAGCAGGTAATACTAATAAAACCATACACTTGCACTCCATTTCTTCACTCATGTTGAATTATTAATGTCTCATTTTATACCTTTGTATATTTTCTCTTGACATTATTAACTATCTTTTAATTTTAACCCTTATATTAAAAGTCTAAATATTGCACACACCCTGTTACTACACTGAAGCACCCTGAATTGATATATTTAGCTGCTGTTATCAATGACTTGCTCCCTATAGCACGTCTTGCAATATAGGTCTGGCAGTGAGAAATTCTTTCAGCCTTTTTGTCTTTATCTCTCCTTTCTATAAAGTACAGCTTTCTCAGACACAGTACTCCTGGCTAACCTTTTTTCTTCAGTACTGTGAAAATCTCACCCCACCCTCAGGTTTCTGCTGAGAAGTCTGAAATCAGGTGAACTGTATTATTTGTACCTTTTCCCCTGTAGCTTTGGGGAGAAAAATCTCTTTATCATTGATCTTGAAAAACTTGATTAAAATCTATCTCAGGATAGATTTGGTTGAGGTCAGATCTGACTGGTGACATGTGACCTTTATGTACCTGGATAGTTGTATTCTTTTCTCTAGACTTCAGAAATTTTCTGTTATTATTTCTTTGGATATGTTTCTCAACTTTTTAGATGTACAAATCCTGAACCCAAATTACTTGGATATTTGCTCTTTTCATGCTACCTCAAAGTTCCCATAAGCTTTCTTTATTTCTCTTGGTTATTTTTTTCTTTTTTCCCTTCAGATTGTCTATTTTTAAATAGCCTGTCTTCAAATTCACTGGTTCTTTTTTTGTTTGATCTAGTCTGTTACTGATGTCTCCTATCATGATTTAATTCCCTTCTCAGTTGAAAGATTTCTGTTTGATTTTTAATAGATGCTTCCATCTTTCTGTCAGGTCTCTCTGTTAGAGCATTAAATCATTTTTCTGTGTCTTCTGGAAGTTCATCAAGTTTCCTTAAAATAGGTGTGTTAAATTCTTCATGTGAGCATTTAGAAAAGTCAGGTGCTAGGTGGTTGGTTTCTGGTATTTTATTTTGTTCATTAGGTAAAGTCACGGATCCCTGTGATTTCTTATGTCTTGTTGGTATATACTGTCATCTGCCTACTTAAGGCTTAGTTATTTTTTCCAGTTTTTCCAATCTGGTTTCATTTGTGGCTATCCTTCCATAAATTCTAAGTGGTCTGCTTATTTTCTTGGCGCCTATGGGCACTACACCACATTAGCACTAGATGGCAGCCTAATTCAAAGTTTACTGTGTGTCCACTGCCTATCCACTGCCTCAGTTCCAGGGCAAGCCCTGAGTCTGCACTTCATTCAAATCTGCACTTAATATGCTAGTCACAATGAACTGGGAAGCACCCAAAAATGGTTGGTCCATTCTTATGAGTCTTCCCCTGTTGGAGAGGTAGGCCCAACACCCAAGCCTGGTGTCACCCATGTCACAATGCTAGCTCACACCCAGAATCCACAGCAAACTGGACCAGTACAGCACAGGGTTTAGGACCAAGGCCCACACTGTTTTTTCTGATGCTGAGACTGGTTCCCAGCCTGATACTACTGTAAACAGCCATAGCAGATACTAGCTGCATGTAAGTCCTATGACTCTGCTTAGCATTAGGGTAGGTCCAGAGTCTCCACTCACAGGTATTTGCCTGGGGACAGTGACAGTTAGGAAATGCCTGAAGTTGGGTCCTGAGACAGGTTATGACTCCTTGCTGCCTTCCCAAGAATGCAGGAAGGGTGCCAAAGGCAGCCACTCAGCTGGGTTATAGTTGAGTTTCACAGTCATCAGGCCTTGTGCAATCTCCAGGCACAGATGAAGCTGGTGATGACACATCCAGAAATGACTGTATCCCATGAGAACATGGATCTTCACCTGATATCAGGGCAAGCCAACAGACTCCATCCATAGGCACCTGCCTTGCATTCCAAGCTCTTTGGAGGGGACTGGGTACATGAATAACTGTCTAAATTGCTGTCTCTGCAAGGAGATTCTTGCTCAAGCATCTTATTCAGTCACCACCTTACTCCACCTTCCTAGAATTCTAAGTTAACTGGTTTTTATTTTCTCTCTGCACTTTCAACTTATGATTCTGCATTATCCTCTTTTCCGTTATTTATGCTGAGATATTTTTTTCTGTTAGCCTTACTGTTGCCCCATTAATGAAAAGACTGTTATTGAAAAGATCAGTCTTTCCCATGGTTTCAGGGTGGGGTGAGGAGGCTCCAGAGGGCATGGCTAAGGCAGTGAAATGCTGTGTACTATAGCAGTGGTGCTTACTATACATTATGCGTTTGTTATAACTCAAAACTATACAAAGGGAAAACCCTAATTTACACTATGGGCTTTCGGTCATAAAAATGTGTTGACATCTACCCACTGTTGTAACACATGTTCTACACAAATAAAAAATGTTAATCACTGGAGAACTGGAGGGAGGGAAGGGTAGTAAATGGGAACCTTGTACCTTCTGTATGATTTTTCTGTAAACATAAATTTGCTCCAAAAAATATTTTGAGTACACAAAAGACTTGAACAGACACTCCAATAAAGATGATATAAAGATGCTAAATAAATACACAAAACATGTTCACTGATATTAGCCATTAGGTAAATGCAAAATAAAACAACATAGACTTATAAAAATGTCTTAAAAAAGATGTCTACTGTTCTATCTTGAAATAAGAAAAAGAAGAATCCGAAAACACTCAGGATAATGTGACCCCATCTTTTTTTTTAACTTTTATTTAATGAATATAAATTTCCAAAGTACAGCTTATGGGTTACAATGGCTTCCCCCCATAACGTCCCTCCCACCCACAACCCTCCCCTTTCCCACTCCCTCTCCCCTTCCATTCACATCAAGATTCATTTTTGATTCTCTTTATATACAGAAGATCAGTTTAGCATACATTAAGTAAAGCTTTCAACAGTTTACTCCCACACAGAAACATAAAGTGAAAGATACTGTTTGAGTACTAGTTATAACATTAAATCTCAATGTACAGCACACTAAGGACAAAGATCCTACATGAGGAGTAAGTGCACAGTGACTCCTGTTGTTGACTTAACAAGTTGACATTCTTGTTTATGGCATCAGTAATCACCCTCAGCTCTTGTCATGAGCTGCCAAGGCTATGGAAGCCCCCTGAGTTCACTGACTCTGATCATATTTAGATAAGGCCATGGTCAAAGTGGAAGTTCTCTCCTCCCTTCAGAGAAAGGTACCTCCTTCTTTGATGACCCGTTCTTTCCACTGGGATCTCACTCGCGGAGATCTTTCATTTAAGTTTTTATTTTCCCCCCAGAGTGTCTTGGCTTTCCATGCCTGAAATACCCTCATGGGCTTTTCATCCGGATCCACATGCCTTAAGGGCTGATTCTGAGGCCAGAGTGCTGTTTAGGACATCTGCCATTCTATGGGTCTGCTGTGTATCTCACTTCCCATGTTGGATCATTCTCTCCCTTTTTTATTCTATCAGCTAGTATTAGCAGACACTATTCTTGTTTATGTGATCCCTTTGGTTCTTAGTCCTATCATTATGATCAATTGTGAACAGAAATTGATCACTGGTGGCCCCATCTTTTTAAAAATCTGTATAATTTATATTAATGTTATATAAGAATATACTTATAAGAATACACAATAAATTCAGCATTATCTCTGAAAAGTAAATTTAAAAAATGTCTTTAGAAAAAAACATTACTGACAATGGCAAGATCTAACAAAGATGTGGAGCAACTGCCAGTATCATACATTGCTGATGAGCAGGTGAATGCAAAATGTTACAGCCCCTTTGAAAACAGTTGGGCAGCCAGCGCTGTGGCTCACTAGGCTAATCCTCCGCCTTGTGGTGCCAGCACACTGGGTTCTAGTCCCGGTTGGGGTGCCAGATTCTGTCCTGGTTGCCCCTCTTCCAGGCCAGCTCTCTGCTCTGGCCCGGGAGTGCAGTGGAGGATGGCCCAAGTACTTGGGCCCTGCACCCCATGGGAGACCAGGATAAGTACCTGGCTCCTAGCTTCAGAATAGCACGGTGCGCCAGCCACAGTGCGCTGGCTCCAGTGGCCATTGGAGGCTGAACCAACGACAAAAGGAAGACCTTTCTCTCTCTCTCTCTCTCTCAGTGTCCACTCTGCCTGTCAAAAAAAGAAAATGAAAAAGAAAAAAAAAAAGAAAGAAAACAGTTGGGCAGTAGCCGGCACAGTGGCTCACTAGGCTAATCCTCTGCCTTGCGTTGCTGGCACACTGGGTTCTAGTCCCGGTTGGGGCGCCGGATTCTGTCCCGGTTGCCCCTCTTCCAGGCCAGCTCTCTGCTGTGGCCCGGGAAGGCAGTGGAGAATGGTCCAAGTACTTGGGCCCTGCACCCCATGGGGGACCAGGATAAGCACCTGGCTCCTGGCATCGGATCAGCACAGTGCGCCGGTCGCAGTGCGCCAGCAGCGCTGGCCATTGGAGGGTGAACGAATGGCAAAGGAAGACCTTTCTCTCTCTCTGTCTCTCTCACTGTCCACTCTGCCTGTCAAAAGAAAAGAAAAGAAAAGAAAAGAAAAAGAAAAACAAAAAGAAAAACAAAAAGAAAAAGAAAAGAAACCAGTTGGGCAGTATTTACAAGGATAAACACACACAGTATGTTCCCACAGCTCCCCTTCTAGGTACCAACTCTATGATAGTTTCTAAGCATTTTTCAAACGCCCCATTCACGTGTCTCTTTACAGTGCTTTGGTGATTATTCCCCCTTGAAATTTAATACTACAGATGGACTGTGCATCAGTTTATGTACCTATACTTGGTGCTTTATGTATAGGAGGAGTAGGATATTATTTGCCTCCTAAAACCAATTTTCCACCTTGGGATTATCCCTTTCTTTGAGAATATGTGTTCTAGAAAAACACAAACCCATGTTTGTACAAAAAATCAGTTCATGGAGAGTTGTATTAGTTCTATTTGTAATTCCCAAATAATGCAAATGCTCTTCCATGGATTAAAAAGAAGTTTGGGTACATCTGATACAATAGAAGACTGTGGGGAGCAACTCGGACTAGACTAAGTTACTGGAATTAAGACTTATTCTATGCATCTGCTCTCCCACAATATGGCACTGGGAGAGGAGGAAACAGCTTCTACACAGCTGCCTCCAGTTCAACCAATAAACAGCAGGGCCTGCTCCTGATTGGAGGAGAGCAGCGTACTCGGCGTGTGGGTAGCAGAGTTGGGATTGGTGGAAGAGGACTATAAAGGAGGAGAGAGACAACATGCACCAGGAACATCTATCTGAAGGAACACCTGTGCAGCCCCCGAGAGAGCCAGCCGGCGGTGTGCCGCTCCCCCGCAGAAGTGGGGAAAGTGGCAGGGGGAACCGCCCTTCCACGGAGGTGGAAGGGACGGTAGCCAACCCGGGAAGAACCAGCAGCAAACCTGGGGAGGGCCGAGCAGACAAAAGAACAGCGCAGGGTCCTATGTCGTTCCTCCACGAAGAGGGGGAGTGACAGAAGACGATTCAACAAGTAAAAGGAACAAGCCACTGATATCCAACATGTATTAATCTCAAGATACTATGCTGAGTGAACTAAATCAGACACAAGACTGAATCACATATGAGTCTCTCTAGTGATCTCAAATAGACAGAGTCGCTGAGACAGAGGACAGAACACTAAGTGCCTGGAATTAAAAGTGGGGTTACATGGACATCCACCAAGGACACAGACAGTTCAGGGTCAAGATTATCCTGCTTACCATGTTGGTGGCTTCTGGAATCTATGCCTCAATCTGTACACCACAAATCTTATCATAAACGAAGAAAACATTTTCAATTGACGAAAATGAAAAGGATTCCACACAAATAAACCCAAGACCAAGCATTGTTAACAGGTCTAATCAACAAAGGATATTCACAGAAGTTTTTGAGACAAAAGGAAATATCACTGGGAAATTCAGGTGTAGAAAAAAATGAAAAATCATTGGGCATGGAATGAATATCTGTAAAATAATTTCTACTTTCTACTTATTTTCAATTTAAAATTTTAATTCACTTTAATTGCTTTTCTTTTACTTACTTTCATCTTAATTTAAGTATCATTTTTACTTTAATTTTATTTAATCATTTTAATTAATTTTAAAACATCAAAGATATCTGACATTCAAAGGTAGAAGCAATATTAATGTAAATGTGTTTATAGTATGTAAAAAAATAAAATATATGAAAATAATATCACAAAGGGTGGTGGGGGTTTTGGGAATACCTAAGACCCCTGCTCTAGAGTGCAGTAGATATGCTATTTTAAGGTAGACTTAGATACATTAAAAATATACATTTTAAATATTTGAGTAACTCTTAATATACCTTAAGTGGTATAAGTAGTAAGTCAACAGAGGACATGAAATCCTCAAACAACCCAAGAGAAGTTCAAAAAAGAGGAAAAAGGAAAAATAACAAATGGCAAAAACAGCAGCAGGAGAGTAGATATGAAGCCAACCACACCGGTAATCACATTGACGGTGATTAGAATATGTGAGTTATTTAAAAGAAGAGATTGTGAAGTTGAATATAAGGAAAAACCCAAGTACTGCTATCTGTAGAAAGTCTAGTTTAAGTTGCACACAAAAAAGTTTAAAGTAAAAGGATGAAAAATTATACACCATGGCAACAGGAACAAAACGCAAGCTAAAGCATCTACGGGGATTCAAGGAAAGCTTATTTAAAACCAAGGACAGAGATGAACATTAATTAAAGGTATAAAAAAACCTTAATTCTCTAAGAAGACATATTAACCCTAAAGGTATGTGCACCTAATAGAGGTGTAAACGGCACAAACAAAAACTGGGAGAACCAACATGAGAGAGAGAAAAAGCAGCAGGACCTCAGTGGGAACACTGCTGGGACCCGAGTGAAGGCTGTGGCTGAGTTACAAATACTGGCCCCACACTGACTTAATGGTTTGGATCAGGGCACCACGGGTGGATGAAATAGCAGCATTAGGAGAAGGGAAGTGAAAGTTATGCAGAGAGAACATTTGCAGCTCTTCTGTAATTCTGAGATGATTTCAAAATGAATTTAAGAAAAAAACCAATACAGAATCTAATAATATTCTACCCTGGAAAAAAAAGGGCCCCTAGGAGGAATGGCCTGTTTTGTCTTCCTGTTTTGCATTATCTCCAACCGTTTGTCAAACCTCCTGGCTTCAGTATTTGAAGATTACAGAAATTCTTCCCTCACTCTGAGTTCCTTTTTAGTAACTTCCCAGTTGGGGTAAATTCCATTTGTCAAAACTTTTACCCAGCTGCATCTAGTTGGGCTGCTGCAAACGTGAATCCTAAGTCTCACCAATTTAAAAATAAAAAGTCAGCCTTGCAATGGTTTGTTACATTTGTCATGGCATTTAGGTGTCGCACAAAACGGAGTGACTCTTTTTCCTCCTAAATCTTCTAATAGCCATTCCCTTTGTAATCCATCACACACGCCACACATGAGACACGAGTCTCATTAAAACAATTTTGTTTTGTACTACTGTGGGACGTCATGTGACTTATGGCTTAAATGGTGTACATGTATTTACATACTGTCTTGTATACTTTATTGCATGGGTATGCTATTTGCTTTACTTGTGATTTATCCTACAATTAACATTTCCAAAACACACGCAGACAAATTCAGTGGCCTTTCTCTGTCTCTGCTTTTGAGTCCATCAGGGTCCTAAACCCCATCTTTGTATGGCTGTAGAAAAGAGTTCTTTCAGCATGAACCTTATTCTCTCAAGAAGGTACCAGATTGAAGGAACCCATGATCAAAAGGCTGTGGAAAACTAGTGCACTTTTATATTCATTTCTTAGAGATTTTAAAGCACACTGAAGACCACAAAAAAAATCAACCGAAAATATGATTATTTAACAGAGACACTCAACTTATTTTCTTCTTAACTGGGGAAGCCACTTTGGAGAATACACAATAAGGGCCAGACTGCAAAGGTACTATTTTAGGCTGGCTTGTAGAACTCGGCAGCCAGTCCAGGTCTGAAGGAAGATTTATGAGCCTGAGCTACACAGACAGATTAGATGATTATATATGTACATAGTGACAGAAGAAGAGAGGAAGGGGCAGGCATTTGGTGCAGCACTTACAAGGCTGGCTGCTTCTGATTCTAGCAGCCTGCTAACATGCACCCTGGGAGGCAGCAGGCAGTAGCTCAAGTAGTTGGGTTCCTGTTGGTTCATGGTAGACCCAGGTCGACATCTGAGTTCCTGGACTTGGCCTGGCCCAACCCTTGCTACTGGGGGCATTTGGGAAGCTAAATCAGTGGATGGAAGATATCTCTGTCTCTCTCTCAAAAAAAATTAATTAAAAAAAAAGGAAGAGAGAAAGAGATGGAACCAAGTTGAGGGTATGCAAGGAAAGGAGAGAGGGAGGAAGCAATATTTGGGCATATCCCACAAGTATTGTATCAAATGGGAAGCGAGAGAGGTTAGTAGAGGAGAGCCCAGTATTTTAGGTAGTCTTAAGGATTACACCAGGCAAAAAGAAAGGCAAAGGCAGTATTCAATATTTGTATTCCACTCTGAGGCACTTCACACATGTGCTTTCTTTTCTCTATTTCTGAAGCATTACTATTATAATGCTTCCCACAATTCCTTATGAATGATTATTTACCAGTATCTCTCCAGTGAGTGCTCCAAATGGTAATAACAATATCACATTTGTGATTATATCATGGATTCCTAGTAATGGCCTAGCACAGAGCTGGCAATCAATAAAAAAGACTTAAACTCAATGAAAGTTATCCAAGCACTTTATCTAGAATTCAGTCTTACAGCAAAGGAGCCTAAAGTTTATGGACTCAATTGTTTCATTTATTTATTTGATTTGGCACAGAGAGAGACAGCAACAGAACTTCCAACCACTGGTTCACTCATCAAAGGACAAAACAGCTGTGTCTAGGCTGAGCCCAGAGCCAAGAAACAGGAGCCTGACCTGGTTGCCCACTTGTGCAGTAGGAACACAGTGACTTGGGCCATGGAGCCAACATGGCTGTGTTGTTTTGGTGTCACAGATTCTGTGAAGACATATTGAATTGCAGATTTCTGAATCTATATCCACTGATCTAGACTTTTTTTTGTTTGCATTGTCCTAGTATATTTTGATATCAGGGTTGTTTCCTTTATGAATTAAGTCACTTTTCTCCACTTCCTCTGAGTTTTAGATCACTTTCTGTTATGTGAAGATTTGTTTTCATGGGCTCATTTTTATAATCAATGAGATCTGAGACTTCACTTGGGTCGTTTTGGAACAAACTTATCAGCTATTTTCCACGTTATTTACTTAGGCTTTCTATGTCATATTTTATAACTTTAGTAATTTGTATTTCAATGTTTTATAAAAATTATAAAATTTCATATTAATCAATAAATGTTATTTGTATTTTATTATCAAATCAGCATTTCTTCTGAAATTACTGTTTCATCACCTTTCCTTTTTCATTAATTTCTAAAAAAGATTTATTTATTCATTTATTTGAAAGGGAGAACAACAGAGAGAGGAGAGAGAGACGCAAAGGAAGAACTCTTGCATTCATTGGTTCACTCCCCAAATGCCCGCAATAGGCAGGGCTGTGCCAAGCCAAAGCTGGGAGCCAGGAACTCTCATCTTGATCTCTCACACAGTGACAAGGACCCAAGCACTTGGGTCATCTTCTGCTGCTTTCCCAGATGCATTAGCTGAAAGGTGAATTAGAAGCAAAGCAGCCAGGACTCAGACCAATGCTCTGATATGGGATGTTGGCATCCCAAGTGTTGGCCTAACCCACTGCAATGAGACCTGACCCCAAAATTAAACTTTCAGGCCAGCGCCATGGCTCAATAGGCTAATCCTCCACCTGCGGCACTGGCACACGGGGTTCTAGTCCCGGTTGGGTGCCAGATTCTGTCCCGGTTGCCCCTCTTCCAGGCCAGCTCTCTGCTGTGGCCAGGGAGGGCAGTGGAGGATAGCCCAAGTGCTTGGGCCCTGCACCCGCATGGGAGACCAGGAGAAGTACCAGGCTCCTGGCTTTGGATCAGCATGGTACGCCGGCCACAGTGCGCCGGCGACAGCGGCCATTGGAGGGTGAACCAATGGTAAAGGAAGACCTTTCTCTCTGTCTCTCTCTCACTGTCCACTCTGCCTGTCAAAAAAAAAAAAATTAAACTTTTAAACACAAAAAATGTTTAAGTACTAGGAACTTTATTGTAAGAAAACACTAAATTGATTGAGCAAATCAGAAAAACAAACCAAAACAAATCCTTTCAGTAGAAACCAAATTCTGCTGACTATATATCACTGAATGAAACATTTCCTAATAAGTAATATCTGCAAAGAACCAGTATTCAAGATGACATCCAACAATAAAGGCCTTTCTGCAAATATCAGAAACCAAATCAGGGTGGTTACTGGCATTGCTGCTACACAATATTCTCATAGATAATTAGCTTATGCAATAATAACAACAAAAATAATTATATTCTTTTTAAAAAAGATTTATTTATTTGAAAGGCAGAGTGACAGAGAGAGGGAGATGGAGAAACAGAGTTCATTTGCTGGTTCACAAACCAAATTGTCAGAAAAGCCAGGGCTGGATAAGGAACGAGGACCTTCATCTGGGTCTCCCACACAGGTGGCAGGGACCCAAGCATCAGGCCATCTTCTGCTGCCTTCCCTGGGGCATTTGCAGTGGAGCATGGGACCGGCGCTGTGGCGTAATGGGTGGAGCCACCGCCTGCAATGCCGGCATCTCATGTGGGCACTGGTTTGGGTCCTGGCTGCTCCACTTCTGATCCAGCTCTCTGCTGTGGCTTGGGAAAGCAGTGGAGGAAGGCCCAAGGCCTTGGGACCCTGCACCTGCGTGGGAGACCCGGAAGAAGTTCCTGGCTTTGGATTGGCATGGTCTGGCCATTACGGAAATTGGGGAGTGAAACAACAGATGGAAGACCTCTCTTTCTTTCTCTCTCTCTGCCTCTCCTTCTCTCTGTGTAACTCTGCGTTTCCAATAAATAGATAAATCTTAAAAAAAAAAAAAAAAAAGGAGCAGCCGAGACTTGAACTGGTGCTTCGAAATGGGATACCATCATCATGAGTTGCAGTTTAGCCTGGTGTGCCACAACACCAGCCGTCATGATATTTTCATCAGAATTGGTTTTGGAATATCCTCTGCTTCCCAATATTCATTCTCACACCGTAACATCATTAAAATGCCATATCTGTCTTCACTGTAGAGATGAGAAAAGACACAGCATGATTTGCCCTCAGTCTGGCAGTCCTGGCTTCAAACAAGAGCTCTGTAGAGAACTCACTCTGTGACTTTTGGATAGGGTGAATGAGCTAAATAAATAAATAAATAAATACCAGGCACACATGAGAGGAACAGTCACTGGTAAACAGTATAAGCAAGTAATGAGTGACAAGGTTCATCTTTGCCAATAATCAAAGATGCATTATTTCATGATTTTATTCATTTGTAGAACTGGCAAAGTATAACTCAGATAAATATCTCATACTAGGAAGAATAAGCACAACATTTTCTCCTGTGTGACAATGGATGCTACATGCTACATAGCCCATAATGCTACATAATCACCATGGTCTTCAGTCATGCACCAATGGCATTTTGGGTGTTGGCTGCTCCACTGTCTCCTCTGCCAGCCTCCTGGAGGAAAAGGAAGGCTTACAGAAGGATGCTCCTTCATAAGGAAGCAGCTCTGAAAGTCCCTGAATCAAGATGAGTGGGAAACCTTCCCAGTTAGCATGTTTTGGATTTAAAAAAAAAGCAAAAAAAAAAGGGGGGGGGGGGAAGGAAATGAGAACAGAACACTTCAAGGAGTAGAAATGGCAGTATGCATTGGGAAGTATAAATAGGTTTTTTTTAAGCTCTGGATAGTATTTTTAAAACTGTCCATTATTTTGGAAAACAACTATTCCATAAAGCATATTCCTACATATGTGGTATTTGTAATTGTGAGACTGAGGAACTGATTTACTGTTTTGATAATAGTAGAATGGTTAAGTTATAGTTGATCCACTAAATGATTGTTATATGCAACTATTAAAATTATTTTTCCTCAAACCATGTAAGAGCATTGGTATAAATTAATTTTAACTGAAAAAAAGAACAGGTGCAAAAGGGAATGAACACTATGATTATAACACAATCTTTGCACATGAACATGGAGTGTGAAACAATTTAGCGATGATGCCCTTGGAGCTAGTGCTTCTGGAAGTTTGCACAAGACTGACATGCAACGAGCATGAGCGCCCTGCACAGATGTGAATCTGTTTTCCTACTAATGTCAAAGAGCACTGCCTCCATCGCCGGCACTGTGGCAAAATGCTGATGATGCCAGAACCACACAGAGGTGGTGCCTTCACTCGAAGCCACATCCAGCCATTACCCAGGAGACCAGGAAACCAGTAGGCAGCAGTGCAAGCCAACCAGAGGGTGCAGGAGCAGAAACCAGAGCAAAGACAAAGAAATGAAGAACCAAGTTCAATCAGCAGTTCAATTAAAAAAAAGAAACAGTGCCAACACAAGGCCCAGAAGGGAATCTCTATTGGTGACAAATCCAGATGGCACAAAGTTTTGCATTAGTGACTCTGATTAAGATTAATGTCAGTTCCTTGGTGACAATGGGCCTGGAACACAGCAGCAAAATCTACAGGTAGATGCAAACAGAAAGACATCTTTGGAGACTCAATTTCTTGGACTGCAAGGACTTCTTGTGTGGTTTGTGTGTGTGTGTATGTGTGTGTGTGTGTGATTTGAATTAGCGGATGATGGCTGACCACGAACATGCTGAGTATGGGTCTTCTTTTAAGCAGTAGAACATGAAAAGTCAAAATGGAGATTTGATAAAGAAAGAGTTCCATTTTGGCATGAATGCACACATGCCCCCATTTTTTTATTTTTAAGTTGGTAAAAGATGGGGATGTTTGTTACAAAAGTTTGTATGTAAACATTCTAGCATACCAAAGTTTCACCCCACTTACCTAGGGCTCTACCAAAAAAAAAATACAAAATGTAGTGACTTAAAATATTACACCTATTTTCTCCAAAAAATTATAATTTGAATAGGGTTTGAGAAAGGTTGAGTCTCATAAGTATCACCTGAAGTGGCTCCAGGACTGAAGACTACAGGGACAGCCATTATGGTACTGTGAATTAAGCCACCACTTGGGACATCTGCATCCCATATGGTAGTGCCTGCTTCAAGTTCTGCCTGTTCCACACTTCTGACACAGCTTTCTGCAAGTGCACTTGGGAAGGAAGCTGGGCCCCTGCCACCCATGTGGAAGATTCAGATGGAGCACCTGGTCCCTGGCTTGTGCCTGACCCAGGGACATTTGGGGAGTGAACCAGCTAATGGAAGTTATTTCTCTCTCTGACTTTGCCTCTCTCTGTCACTCAGCCTTTCAAATGAACAAATAAATAAGGAAACTTTTTCAAAAAGGGCTAAGGACTGCAAGCATGTGACACCTGTTCATACACACACTGGCAATCGGTGAGCGCTGCAGCACGTGGCCTCCTCTCCATGTGGTCTTTCCCCAGGAAGATAGGAAAGCATGCCTGATTCAAGGGATGTGCAAGAACTTATCTCCTGAGGGAGAAGTGTTAGTGCCACACTGTAGAGAGAATGTGATATCAGATGGATGCTAGTGCTTCCATCTCTGGAAAATACCATAGGCCACAGCGCATTCTCTGGCCACAGTAATCCCACCTCTCTCATATCCAGCATACACTCATCCTACATACACTCGTGTGTCTCGCCCAAGACCCTCATGTCTCATCTCCAAAAGACATCATTCCAAATTCAGGTTCTTAGCATCCAAATCATTTCCAAGTGTCAGTGGAGCTCCTGAAGTGAAACTCCCCCAGGACAGCTGCTCAAGTTCAATGTCTGGAGAGCTGAACACTCACAGGGCAAGTTCTGTAACCCTTGCTTGGAACACGCATTGATTAACTGCTACAGTGCCCCGTTCAAAGATGAGAACGGGAGACACACCATGGTGACTGCTCTGCTGCAGTGCTGAAATGCAAATGAACAGTGGTGCTGGTTACTACCTGGGAATTATTCTCTGTGCTTCTCATTCCCACCCCCTTTTACCCCCTGAGACAGCCTCCCCCCACCCCCATAAGAAGTGGCTGGCCTGTGTAGCTGTGTCCTACCTCAAACTTTCTCCACAGTAGTAACCTGCATATCCAAAGGCCTACTTTCATCTTGTCTTATCTATGTCTCTTTCTAATTCTTTTTAAACTCAGTGGATATTTTATGAATTAATTTATAATCAGCTGTAACAGACAAAAGAGCACAGCCACGAGTCTATTCAAGAACAGCTTTTCTCTACCTTGGAGTTTCCGTCTAAGTCGGCACCGGGGCATGGCCCTGACAGGGCCCTTTGTTGAGTGGAAAGGATCGGGAAGGCATAGCCTTTGTCTGAGGGAATGGCTCTCTGCATCACTACCTTAGATCTTTCTGAGGTCTTAATTAAGCATCTTACAGTCCCACCTGGAATTTATGACTGCTTGTGAGCCCTTTCTTAATTGTGGAATGGGAGTGCTCATAATGAGGAACAGTTTTATTTTCAAACCCAGTTAAGTCCTGGCTCCTTTATAGTTAGCAGTCATTCCTTCAGCGTGTCCCTCTCTTCTTACATTTTATTATAAGAAGGTAAAAGAAGGCAGGTAAAACCTTCAATGCTCTGCCCAGAAACCTTTTTGGCTAAACCATCCAGTTCATTAGACACATTTCCCACTTAGCACTATGTGACACACTTCACCGCTGCTAAGCTTACTGAACTAAAGGAGCGCCTTTCCCTCCATTTCAAGAGCATTTTATTCCCTTCTATTTTATTTCAGTTTGTGCCAATTAGGCTTCCCCTAGGTCCTTCCACTGCTGCCTGTCACTTAGTTACAGAGCTGTATCGCGGTTTGGGGCTTTGTTGAGGGCTATCTCCATTGGCCAGTAACCGGTATCTGCACTAAGTCAGTGCTGCAGGACAGAACAATGCGGAAGCTGGAGCCTTAAAACAACCCCAAGTAATTGGGTCATGAATCTGCAATCTTCGCAGGGCTCAGCAGAGGCTGTTTCCACTCAGTGTCACCGAGCCGCTTGAGGCAGGAAGGCTGGGGCCTAACCACACCCTTGCTCACTCCTACATCCGGTATTCCATGCTGATGTCACTTGGGGGCCTCAGTTTTTCTGGGTGGTATCTCCCAGCATGTTGCTGACTTCTCCCAGAACAAACAGCCCACGGGTGGAGAAAGGACCAGACAGAATTTGTTTCACCTTCTATCGCTTGTGCCTTATTGTCCCACATTGTCACTTCTGCCAATTGCAGCAGTGACAAGGTTTCACTCAGGTTTAAGGACAGGAAACATAAAGTAAACCTTCCTATGCAGGAGTGTTACCCTCTCCATGTAAGAGGAGTGTGTGAGATGGAATAGATATGAGTGCGCTTTAATGGAAAAATGGAATTAAAGATAAACGTTAAGGGCAGGTACTTGGTGCAACAGTTAAGACACTGGTTGGGATGCCTACATTCCATATCCAAGAGCCTGGGTTTGAGCTTAGCACTACTCCTGATTCCAGCAGCTGGAAGATCTCTGTTAGTCTCTGTCTCTCTGACTTTCATTTAAATAAATTTTAATAAAAGTCAACAAATTTAGCTTCATGAAAACAATTAAAATTCATGCATAACTTTTTCCCAATATGTGTTTCTCCTGAATTTTTCAAGATCCCTTTGTGCATGGATTTCCACACATACACTATATATATGACTATGCTGCTCAATGAGGGGACATAGTCTGAAAAGTGTATCATCAGGGGATTTCATTGGTGTAGAAATATCATAATGTACTTACCCAAGGGCAGTACAATGTTATGTCACTAGGTGACACCATCCTACAGGACCACTGCTGTATGTGAGGCACAATTTACATGCTCTATAGGTGTTTCTCACTCTCTCCCTCAAAAATTAGAAAGGAATCATACAAGACATGAGGAACAGAGTCATAAAGCTTTCAGCGAGTGAGAACTCTGTAAAAGGTACTACCCAGATTGTTTTCATATTTTATCAAAGTTAATCCATTCACCAACCTTATGATATTGGCATTGATATCATCAGACTATTTACGAAGCTTACAAAATCTTAGAACTTTGACTGAGGTCACACACACATATATATACCTGCATATATAAATAACTTCATATGTATAAATGAGCACAAATTGTGTGTATGTGTAGAATAATGGGTAAAATTACTGTATAATTAAAATAGAGATGAAAATATTGTTGTGGTTAGAAAAAAAACACATATGCCTAGGACATTATTATTATTAGAAGGCTAAGGAGTTAGCAAATTAATTTCCTTCCAAAGTGAATGATCTTGCTATGACTTTGGTTATCACATCACACAGAAATGCCTATGTTGATTCATACAACAATTGCTATTGAGAGAGCAAAGGTCAAATTGTGTACTTTCCTTGACAAATCCATTCATCCCCAGGGAAGAGTTCTCTATCTTTTCTCAGCCATGTTTCAAAATCGGACCTGTTCCACTTCTACTTAAATAAATACCATGACTTGCTCTGATTTTCCTCTATGGTCAGGGGCAATTGAATGGTCAGGGCACATTTTCAAAGGTCCTCTCTTATACAGAATGCAACAGTGCAGCTAACTTATTTTACTTTTAAGTTGACATAATTAAGGAATAGTGAAAAGAGCATGCACTTTGGAATTAGATCAAGGTTATAATGTGAACCACTTTTGTAACCTTCATCTCTATGTAAATTATCATATATAAGCTGATCATATCAATGTCAATATAAAAAGGCTAGTCTGTGGATTCAGTGCAATAAAAAGTGAAAAAAAGTTAAATAATGTTTTTTACAGAATTGTCACTCACTGCAAGTTAGCTTCATGGACCCTTTCCTCATTTCTTTTCTGTTTTCCTCCCTTATCCTAGAAAGGTAACTATGATTGGGTTTTCCACCTTTGGATGCACATAGTAGTTTTGGATTTGCTTCCATAAGGAAGCTAGGAGGTGGGCTGATAAACAGACAGTAAAATCTAAGAAATGATGTCATGGGTAAGTGGAGAATGGTGTGAAGGAATTGGCATCGTGCAGACCGAGGCTGGCTGAAGAATCTAGCTGCCAGCAGACTCCTAATCCCTGTATCAGGCACAGATTTGAGGAGGCCTTACTGCTTGGCTCCACTTCATACAAAGGAAAAGCTAAACAAGCTTGTTTTTGATAATAAAATGACAAGAAAGGAAAGGGGTCCAGTAGTCCAGTAGTTAAATCTCTTCATATGCAACACACATTTCACAAGTAAAGCATGTGTAATTTATACACTTCTCTGTTTTCCCTGTAGGAAGACAGATTGTCATCACATCTTTCTACTCGTAGGGAACCCAAAGGGTTTTGTTTATAAAAATCAATACACTCGAAGCTTTTTTTTCTTAAGCTAATCTGTTTCATCTTTCACCTGTCTGCTGAAAAAAAAAAATCCTGTGTCTTCCAGGAGGACTTGGATTTTCTCAATTCCATGTGGTCCATTATTAGCCGGCCAAGATTCAAGGTCAGCCATTGAGGGTGCAGAGAGGCAGCGGTCCATCACCCCGATGGAGGCCCTTACGCTAGGTACACGGGCATGGACCATCTTGGGTTGTGTGACAGGTAATCAATCCATCACATCTCACTGAGTATTGCATTGTTTCAATCCTGTGGCATTGTCAGCAGGTGAATGGAGCCTCTCCCTCTCTGCTCCTCCTCTACAAGGGCTAGGGTGGTTCAGGGTCTTAGGGCTGTGAAGTCAGGCTGAATGGAGCACTAGAATCATTTTCTGTAAAGTGGCCAATTTCTGCCAGGGGTTATGTAACCGAATTACTTCTGCAAATATTCAGGGTATAGGAGATAAACCCACATTGATTTCCTAATTAAATCACACCGATTTACATTGTATAAATAAATATTTAAGGGTTCTCTATGGCTTTTGATTAATTCCATGTCTCTTTATTATGGTATTAATTTCTTCTATCTCTTTTTTTTAAAGTCACTGACTTGTCGTACTCTGTCTTTTTATTATTCTTAAAATTTCATTTATTTATTTGAAAGGCAGAATGACAAAGAGAAAGGGAGGGAAGGGGAAAGACAGAGCGAGCGAGCGAGCGAGAGAGAGAGAATCTTTCATCTGCTGGTTCACTCCCCTTAAGCCCGCAAATGTTCCAAAGCCAGGAGCCAGGAACTCCATCTGGGTCTCCCATGTGGGTAGCAGGGTCTCAAGTACTTGAGCCATCATCCATTGCCTTTCCAGCCAGGCACATTAGCAGGAAGCTTTATTGGAAATGGAGAAACCAGGACTCAAACCCATTCTCTGATGTGGGATGCAGGCGTCCAAAGTGGTGGCTTAACTCACTGCACCACAATGCCTAGTCCTAGTCTACCTTTGTAAATCAAAAGTTCATGTGGCCGGCGCCGCGGCTCACTAGGCTAATCCTCCGCCTAGCGGTGCCGGCACACCGGGTTCTAGTCCCGGTCGTGGCGCCGGATTCTGTCCCGGTTGCCCCTCTTCCAGGCCAGCTCTCTGCTGTGGCCTGGGAGTGCAGTGGAGGATGGCCCAGGTGCTTGGGCCCTGCACCCCATGGGAGACCAGGAAAAGCACCTGGCTCCTGGCTCCTGCCATCGGATCAGCGCAGTGCGCCAGCCGCAGCGCGCTGGCCGTGGCGGCCATTGGAGGGTGAACCAACGGCAAAGGAAGACCTTTCTCTCTGCCTCTCTCTCTCACTGTCCACTCTGCCTGTCAAAAAAAAAAAGTTCATGTGATTTAGAAATGTCTTCCATTGCTCCTACTTTAAGGCCATACAGTATTCCCTATTTAATCAGTCTGACATTGGGGTTCTCCCCATCAACAGAACCAATAGGAGATTGGAGAGAGAAATTCCTGAAGCGATTATTAGAAGGCACGGATCATGTGCAGTGAGGCTGAGAAGTATGCCCACCTGCTATCTGAAGCTGGGGCCTATGGGGGCAAACAATGCAGTCCAGAGGCCCAAGACTCAGCCAGATGATGACACAGATCCCAGACTGAGTCTGAAAGGGCAGGAGATCCACGTCCCGGCTCAACCAGTCAGACAGAAGGTGGATCCAACGTGCCTTCACATACTTGATCTCTTCAGATCCTCCGTGGATGAAGTGAGGCCCGCCTAGGGTGAGCCACCTGCCTTACAGGGTCCACCACATTAACTGCTAATCTCTTTCAGAAACACCCCACAGACACTCCCAGAAGTAATGCTGAACCAGCTATCTGGGCATCCCATTGCCCAGCTAGGTTGACACATAAAATTAACCATCACACCTGATTTATCTACTACCTTTGTTATTGGTTTTAAGTAATGGTTTCCATTGTAATGTCTTCACCAGTTCAACAGTTCTCTGTAAGTAAGTGTATAAGAAGCTCCTGGCTCCTGGCTTCGGATTGGTGCAGAGCTGGCCATAGAGGCCATTTGGGGAGTGAACCAATGAAAGGAAGACCTTTCTCTCTGTCTCTCTATCTATAACTGTACATGTCAAAAAAAAAAAAAAAAAAGAAAGAAAAGAAAAGAAAAGATGTTCTAAGTACCTGGGCCCCAGCACCCTCATGGGAGACCTGGAAGAAGCTCCTGGCTCCTGGCTTCAGATCAGCATAGCTCCGGCCATTGCGGCCATATGGGGAGTGAACCAGTGGATGGAAGACTCTCTCTCTCTCTCTCTCTCTCTCTCTGCCTTTCCTTCTCTCTCTGTGTAACTCTTTCAAATAAATAAATAAATCTTAAAAAAAGTACAACTTTGTGAAAGTAATACATATTTATTTCCTCAAATAAATTTATTTCATTGTTCAGATTCACAAAATCATGTGCAATTTCTATTAAATCCCAATTCTAGCTAATCAAACATTTTATTATTCAGTATATCTAAACTTATTTTGGTCTACTTATCTGTTCTGTCACCTCTGAGAGGCGTCATAAACCCTCTGCCTAAGTTTGTAGCTTAGTCAGAGTGCTCTCTATATCTAATCATTTCTCTTTATATATTTCAAGGTGCATTTTTGGGTGCATAAATATCATTGACTATAATATTTCCTGGTGGATTATCCTTTTCATCAATGTGAAAAATTGTGTTATTTGCTTTTAGAGCTTTTCATTTTGAGTTCTACTCAATCTGGCTTGCTTTATTTTGATTGCTCTTAAAGAAAATCTATTTTAATAGATGAATGCTACTCATTCATGTGAATGGTTATTAATATATTTTGTTTACATTTCTCATCCTATTTGGTGACTTCTATTTATCCTGAGTTCACTTTATACCCCAACACACAATCTTAAAAATTTTGATGTATTTGATTATAAATTACATTTCCTTCCTGAGTATTTTTGTCATTGTTTTTCCTCTAAGGATCTGGAACTTACTTATTTTACTTCTATTTCTCAGGTGCTTACATTTAAAAGGTTAACACGTGTACTTAGTTATGTTAATCAAACAAACAATGTGTTGCTGTCTTTAATCCACATCCACATTGCCTCTCACCACCCCTCTCAATTCCTTATCCAACAAGAGAAATAAACAACACTATTTATTTATTTTATTTTTCTCTACTGGTGTGAGGTGTTGCACTGGTTGAGCATAGTTTCAGATGATACAGGTCTTAAAAAGACCTATGATTGTTTCTGAGGTTATTTTTCTATTGAGCTGGAATGCTTGGGCTCCCTCTGAGTCTGTGCTGTGTTGGAGGGGTGACCCAGGATGATGGGCCACCTTGCTCTCTGGGTTTCTGGCATAGCCCCACCATTTTCATCCAAGTGTCCCAAAGTACACTCCTGTCCTGAGCCAGCACACTTCATGGCTTTGCACAGAACCCATAGGAGGGATGAACTGCTCTACAGTGTCACAAGCTGGCCTGGCCATATGCCCTAACAGATCACAGCACCTGGGGACACTGGGCCCTGTACTTCCACCACCTTCCATGTTAACACTTAGAGAATGTTTGGAAATATTTTAGCGGGTTTGTTGTCTTCTTGTTTTTTGTCTGTGGTTTCATTTTGTTAGGGGTATCTATTTTATAGATTTCAAACATTACTTAGTTCGCTTTCTGCAAAAAAGTATCCTTTTATGTTTCTAGTGGCTTTTTGCATTTAACAAATTTTTTTTCCTTACATTTTATTGTGGGCATATTGGCTATTAGTGTCATTGTTTTGGTTTAGTTAGTCGTTTTTTTGTTTTTTTTTTGTTTTTTTTGTTTTTTGTTTTTTTGTTTTTTTGTTTTTTTTTACCTAATATTGTCTACTATGTGATACCACTTGGGGCTGGAATAAGATGGTGGTTGCCATCTTGAGATAAAAAAATTCCTTTTATGTTACATGTCTCTAGATTGTCACATTCATAGGGTTAAACTTAGTCATTTTTTTTAATCTTCTAAAACATTTGTATTTGTCCCTCTCTGTCATCCTTTTTTTCCTCCTAAATATCTTAATTTATTTTTTTAAAGATTTACTTGACAAAGTTACACAGAGAGAGAAGGAGAGGCAGAGAAAGAGAGAGAGAGAGAGGTAGGTCTCCCATCTGTAGGCTCCCTCCCTAATTGGCCACAATGGCAGGAGCTACCAATCTAAAGTCAGGAGCCAGGAGCCTCCTCTGGGTCTCCCACATGGGTGCAGGGGCCCAAGAACTTGGGCATCTTCTACTGCTTTCCCAGGCCATAGCAGAGAGCTGGATGAGAAGTAGAGCAGCAGGGACTAGAACCGGCGCCCAAATGGGATGCCGGCACTACCAGCAGCAGCTTTCCCACTACCCCACAGTGCCAGCCCCCATCTCTGTCATTCTTAATGTTTTATTTTCTCTTCGTTCCTACAATGAACTTGTTAGGATTCTACTAGTTTTACTATTCTGGATGGAGGAGTGTTTTACTACTCGTCATACCAACCTTTTGATAGCCATTTTACTTCTCATTCTTCTTTAATTCCCTCCTTTTCAGTTCTGCTATTGCTTAGTTTTCCTGGATTTTGTTAATGTATTCCTCTATTTGCTTTTTAATAATAAAAATACCATTGCAAATTTCCCATCGCTACACATTTTACTGTCATGTGTATTTTGCAATGCAGTTTTCCCCTCCTCCAATAGTCTTCATTTCAATTCTGAAAATAATTTTTGCTTCAGAGATTATTTAGGAAGTGTCTTGCTTGTCATGATATTAATTTTTGCTTAATTTTATGGTTGACATTTTAGTTTATAAATTTATAAATAATCAAAGATTTAATAATAAGTCAACTTTTAAGAAACTTGATTATGAGTCAATTTTTAACTTATCTTTGTATAATCTATTTTAGTAGATAATCCAAGTCATCTTTATACATGTGCATTTATTATCTACTTAATTTATCCATTCTGAAAAACTGTATGAGCAACTTCCTTTATAACTTCACATCATCAAGATCTATATTCTGCAATTTTTACTTCACTTGCATCCATCTGTTAATAATTCTTTATACATAATAACACTCTTTTTCTCCTATTACATGTTCTGTTTTGGGTTTAATCTTGGCCTTAGTCATTCACCCTATTTTCATTTCATTACATTGCTTGATTTATCTTTGCTAGGTTGTGTACTTGGAAAGTTTCTCTGATGGTTTTCACTGGGCACACTCCCAGAAAAAAACATCAAACTGTGCATTTGCATGTGCGCTTATGCCTAGCACTCTGCAAACAAGCACCACAAGAGTGAATTTTAATTCATTCTTAAAGTATGGCTAAAATATTGGGTTTTATTTCTTCCATAATAATCTCCTTTTGCAATTCATTAAACTCTGTACTCTTTATTGTAATTTGATTCTTGCATTATCCTAATTTTTGCTAACTCAGACTATTTTCTCTTTAAGTGCCTATTAATTTTGAAGTTCTGTATTTTTACATTACCACAAATGTTATCCTTTGAACATAAAATGTTAATTTCCCTTGTTTAATCAGTTAATATAATATTAAGCAATAATTATACACTTCCAATAAAAAGTTTGCACAGCCATTCTTATTCCCCCAACTTTACACAAATGAAATGGCTCACAGGACTTTAAATTTCAGGTTTCTCATCATAAGGCTTGAAGTTTTTCCTAAATAATTAGAAACCTTTATTTCCAAGTTCATGTTTTATGTCTCCTCTTTTAATAATCTTTGATTAAATTTTTACAAACTATCAGTTCTACTGTTGTTATTTGTGCACATCACAAATATGTATTTATAAATACACTTGCACAATTGTATACACATACGTATTTTAAGTTTCTTTGCTTATCATTTTTCTTCTCTTTGTCATCCTATATTTAATATGGTCAATTTAATTAAACTGCTATTTGAGAAGAGTATATCCACATATCTTTATATTTTTCTTTAGAAAATAAAACTACATAATATGCCCTGTAAATTCTTGAATGAAAGCAACCACAGACACACACAAACACACGCACACACACACACACCTGCACACACCCTCCTTGCCTTGACAGATGAATGATATCTGGGCTGGGTGTAGATTTTGGTCTCACATATATTTCCTTCTGTAGTTCATGTACACTGTTGCACATCACCCTCACACTTGGAAAATCTGTTCATTCTGCCTTAAAACTGGTAGTAAATTTTTCCTACTTGATGCTGATTATTTATTCTAATCTCTGTCTTCCATTTACCATTCTAAATAATTCTAATTGATTCTATATTAGTGTTCCCTAATCTCACTTTCACACACCACCGCATCAGGAATTTCATTTCTCTGGGCAGTGAATTACAACTATTTGATCTTCCAAACTGGGAGGCTAGTATGTTTCTCTGCAGAAATCACTTTGCTTTAGTTTTTATTCTGTAATTTTAAACCTGAACTCGCTACGCTACCGCAGCACACTCATTTATTGTTAGAATCTTTCAGATACAAAGGGGGAAAGCTGAGGGGTTCAAAGATTTTTAAGTTTGTCATCTTTCCAACACCTTCTTCTTCTCCGTCCTTTGGGGGTCACCAGACATCTCACCCTCCCTGTTATCCTTAGTAAGTCTGCAGAATTAATTTAGATACTATATGCTTACATAGCCTTGGACCTACTTAGGCTAAAGAAATAACTACCTTTTTCTGGTTATGAATTACACATACAAACTCTCTTATGAATTCCTTGCCAATCACTGGTTCTTTATCTCTGAGTATTTAACAGAAACAATCTTTTGCACAAATAAACAATGTGGAGCATTCCATTAAAATGTTTATGCAATATTATATTGCTGCAACTATGGTGGCTATAACTTCTTATGTGCGCATCATTGACTAATACTTGGACAAATTAGTTCATAACACCAATATATTTCAACCAACACAACTCAAAAATCCTCTTTTCTTGCACAGGCCATGTACACAAAGCATTGTTTATTCAAGCTTTCTCCACTGTAGTATTAACTGTACTCTGCAACATTTGCCAATTTAGTCCAATTAATAGAGTTATTTATTTTGAGTGACTAAATAGCCAGTTTAATCAACCACAGAAACTATCAATGAGCAAGAGGGAATCTTTCCAAGAAGAGAAGAAATTTTTTTAAAAAGCTGCAAAGAAATCATGGAGCTCATTTTCTGGTCTGATTTGTCTTACTAGAGGCCTTGTCAAAGTACCATCTCTGCTCCCACCAAATCCCCTCAACCTCATCGGCCAGCTCTCCCTTTACCTGACACTACTCACATGGAACACATGACTTCCATGGCACCACGGTGGCCAGGGGCAGAACAAGACACCCACAGACATCTTCATGTCCTTCACCTTCCTCAAACCTCCCAAGACTTAAATTTGCTATGACTCAAAACCTGGTCTTCCTTGAAAAATGGAATCCTGAATGGGCGGAGACTGTGTGCACAGGCAGAATATGTAAAAGAGCTTACTCAATGGAGGGGTAGAGGAATTCCTAGACACGCTGTAAGAAAGTCCTGGAAAACCAGACTTCGCATCACATAGGGTCTCACTCTCCAAATGAAACTGTGACAGATAGTGGTGGTCTGAGCAGTGTGGGCATCAGAAAAATCCGTGCCTTGCTTCCAGGATGGCTGTAGGCCAAGGTGTCCAAGAGGATGTGTACATACTAGTCCCTGGAATGTGTGACTGGGTTACTGCATGCACAGGAAGAATTAAGGTTGCAGGTGGAATTCAGGTTGTTAATCAGCTGCCTTTGAAATAGAGAAATGATATTGCATTGTCCAGGTGGGTCTAATTTAATCACAAGTATCCTGCTAAGTGGGAAAGGGAGACAGAGAGAGAAAGAGACTCAGGATGGAGATGACAATGGAAGCAAAGGTCAGAGTAACTCTGTGTAAGAAAGGCTCTGTCTACTGTTGTTGGCTTTGACAACACAGGCAGGGGCCAAGAGCCAAGCTCTTCGGGCAACCCCTACAAAGTTAGAACACGGAGAAACAAATTCTCCCTAGGGCCTCCAGAAATGAAGGTAACCTTGATGACACATTGACTCCAGCCCATGGAGACCTCTGAGCCCATAAACTGCGTTTGTGTCGTTTGTGTTGTGATGAGCTGCAGCAGTAATCACAGGAAACTCACACAAAAGCAAAATCCCTTCCAGCCGGAAAATCACAGCCTCTTCCCCATCACTTTATTTATTTATTTATTTATTTATTTTAACTTTTATTTAATGAATATAAATTTCCAAAACACAGCTTACAGATTACAATGGCTTCCCCCCATCACTTCCCTCCCACCCGCAACCCTCCCCTCTCCCGCTCCCTCTCCCCTTCCATTCACATCAAGATTCATTTTCAATTATCTTTATATACATAAGATCAGTTTAGCATATATTAAGTAAAGCTTTCAACAGTTTGCACACACACAGAAACACAAAGTGAAAGATAGTATTTGAGTACTAGTTGTAGCATTAAATCACAATGTATAGCATATTAAGGACAGAGATCCTACATGAGGAGTAAGTGCACAATATCTCCTGTTGTTGACTTAACAAATTGACACTCTTCTTTATGGTGTCAGTAATCTCCTTAGGCTCTTGTCATGAGTTGCCAAGGCTATGGAGGCCTTTTGAGTTCACCGACTCTTATCTTATTTAGACAAGGTCATAGTCAAAGTGGAAGTTCTCTCCTCCCTTCAGAGAAAGGTACCTCCTTCTTTGATGACCTGTTCTTTCCACTGGGATCTCACTCCCAGAGATTTTTTCATTTTTTTCATTTAGGTCCATCCTTCCTTCCTTCCTTCCTTTTTTTTTTTTTTTTTTTTTTTTTTTTGCCACAGTGTCTTGGCTTTCCGTGCCTAAAATACTCATGGGCTTTTCAGCCAGATCTGAATGCCTTAAGGGCTGATTCTGAGGCCAGAGTGCTGTTTAGGACATCTGCCATTCTATGAGTCTGCTGTGTATCCCGCTTCCCATGTTGGATCATTCTCTCCCTTTTTTATTCTATCAGTTAGTATTTGCAGACACTAGTCTTGTTTATGTGATCCCTTTGACTCTTAGTCCTTTCATTATGATCAACTGTGAACAGAAATTGATCACTTGGACTAGTGAGATGGCATTGGTACATGCCACCTTGATGGGATTGAATTGGAATCCCCTGGCACGTTTCTAACTCTACCATTTGGGGCAAGTCCGATTGAGCATGTCCCAAATTGTACATCCCTTCCCTCTCTTATTCCCATTCTTACATTTAACAGGGATCACTTTTCAGTTAAGTTTCAACACTTAAGAATAATTGTGTATTTTTAAAGCCTTTTATCTGTTTTTCTCATCTCTTACTTCCCCTCACTTCTTCCCTCTGACTTTCCTCCAAGTTCTGCTCTGGAAATGATCCTTAAATTTTCCGGCAAGCAACTCCTCCCTCTATTAACTCCTTTCTCTCCCATTCTCCACCTCTGCATCAGACTCCTCCACTGCGCCTTTTACTTTACCCCGATGTTTAGTCATCTTCCATATTTCCTGTTTTCCATAAACTCCTTCTTAGAGAGCAGTGTGCAAAGAAGGCTGTGCAAGTATATCCACATTCTACTGTTGTACACGTTTCCTTTTAAAAAGAAATTTCTCAAGTTACACTTTAGTAATTTCCTTGAGAAATCAGTGAATGTAAATAGCACTGCAGCAAAGATCTGCAGGACTGAGGAAAAAGCATGACTCCCTGTTACCCAGCTGTATGAACGCGTGAGTTCTGCTGCGATTGGCTCCTAGCTACCAACACTTAACTTTCCTGGAACGTGCTACTCCAGGGGTGGCTGTTTGGCTCACTGGCTAATACACTGCTTGGGATGTCCTGGGTCCAGGTCCTGGCTCTGCTTCCAATTCCAGCTCCCTGCTAATGCAGACTGTAGGAGATAGCAGCTGATGGCTCAGGTACTTGGGTCCCTTCCTTCCAGGAGGGAGATATGGATGGTGTTCCAAGCTCTTGGCATTGGCTGGCCCAGCCCCAGCTATTGCAGGTATCTGGGGGGAGTAAATCAGCACATGGAAGATCTCTGTTCCTCATCTGTCTCTGTTTTTCTCTGTCTTTAAATAAATAAGAATGAATAAATTTTTGAAAAAATTTTAAGTGCTACTCCATAAATGGGTTATGCTGATTAGAGTTCCTAAAATGCCAGGATTTCTACCCAAAGGTATAAGTCTGTTCTGAACAACTAAATACATGGATTGAAATTCTGCAAGTTTCTTTTAATTTAAAAAAAATACTAAATATGAAGATTCTACAAGAAGGAAAACAAGGGAGATTTAAAAACCCAAAATATGCTAAAATTGTTGTTGACTACTGAGAAACAGCAGTGGAGCTTAGCTTTGATTCTGAATTATTAGGAAAATGTGAAACAACATTTGCGCTGGGGAAAGGGTCCATCTAGGTACAAGAGGTATGAGAAGTGCTTGTCCCCTTCCTCGACCCCCCTGGGGGTGCTAACTCCCAGGAGGCTGAACTTCAGACTTAGCATGTTTCTGAGACTGCTCTCAGCAAAGCACTGACATGGCACATTCCGCAGCTAATTATAAACAACAGCAATGGCTAAGATCTTAGCTCCTATTTTGTCACCCCAGCTCTAGGTGGAGTAAGGGCCAGAAGGAAACATAGGGAGGATTTCATCCACAATCAGAAAAGCATAGTGTGAGGCCCTCTCACAGGAGATCATGAGGAGATGAGCAAGGCAAGGTGGAGACATTCCAGAAGGGAGCTGAGCTGTGTGATGGGTAGTCAGGGGCTGAGGGACAGTAGGAACTGCTGTTACGGGAAGGTCTCCCTAACTCTGTGGTTTATGAGTCACATTAGCTTAGGGTGGCATAATGGAATTCCACAGGGGAGGTTTCAAGGGACCACTGGGAATGGGGGACAAACAGAACCGGAAGTCTAGCAAAGCAAGGCATGAGGAATTTCTGGTTTTTAGCTTTGGCCTTGAAGATAAAGCCATGCATATGCAGCATCACTTGCTTGTACAGAAAAATCTAACCTCCTTTTCACAATCCTTGCCCCAAATGTTGCTCCAGCTTCATCCTATACCAGTCACACCCTGTTTAACCCATCAATCCTATCAGCCCCCTTTGTGTGCTAAAGCTTGGCAATCTTAAATCACACCCTGATTCATTTGTTTCTCAACAAATGTAAGCTCTACAAAATGTAAGCTCTTTGAAGGTAGGCACCTTGCCTATCTTGGTCACCTCTGTGTAACCCATGCTTGCTATGCTACAGTAACCAACATATTGCATATTTGTTGAATGAATGCATGATCAAAGACCCACCATATGGCACTTACATGGCCAAGGGATAAAAATAAAAACAAGGTATACTCAAAATCTTGCATATAGAATTTTACTGCAACATCTTAGAGAAATATATTGTGGATTGTGTTTAAAATTCAACAATAAAGTCTGTGAATATGAAATTTTCTCTTCACAATAATGTAAACATTCCTTTACAGTCTCTTAATTTTCCAAATGAATCTGTTTGATGATTCCCACAGATGTTTATGAGTTTCCCTGCTCCCTCTCCACTTGCTTCTTTGCACAGTCCTGAAATTGTGAAGTGGCAACTTGAGCTCCACCTGGGCGTCACACATGTCTATATTCATCACGGCAGTGAGTAAACCATACCACCAAATATCAAGCAGGCAGATACCGTATTCAACTCGGAGAGTAGGCTTTTTGGAAAAAAATGGGCCTTAGGAAATTCACACTCCAAAGGAATCTGGCAGTCAGACCTGCATCTCTGAGTACAGCTATGTAGAAAGGATCTAGTGTTGCACGACTCACAAGAGTTCCTTCAAATGTATCCTGGCAGTATAGTGTCCCTCTGAGGCCACCATCTAACAGAACTTAGACCCATGCTGAGGCCATGCTCTATTCTAACTGAGGCAGAGTCCTCAGAGCTGGGCCTGCATCTCCTCACATGCAGCAGTTATTACACAGTCATTATCCAGAGGGGAAGCCCACGGAGCACCCAGACAGCACCTGTTCATTAAGGAATAAGGAACGAGAGAAAGAGGAAGAGGAGGAAAGAAATAAGGGGAGAGGGAAATGATGGTGTATATCCACATGTAAAAGTGAAACAAAAGACAATGAAAGGAGAGAGAATAAAATATAAAATGAAAAATGCACAAGGAAGATGAAGAGGTGTTTAAGAGACAGCAATGCAAATGAATGGAGAGAGATGCAAGTGTCTCAGGAGTCCTGGTTCTCCACACACACACCCTACTGCTAGTTGATGCCCAAGGTCGCTTTCTGTCTCTCTGTCACTTCCAAAGAGAGCTTAGGGATTTACTCAGAGTGCTCAGATCTTAGCCCCACACATCTCAGATAAGGGATTGGATGAACAGCTAACAGGTGACTGAGATAATGGCCAGCCTTGACATCTCAGTTCTTTTCCAGGAATCATAAGACCATCCTCAGACACAAGAAGAAGCTTGTTAGGTAAATCCTGACCAGGAATTTCACCAGTGAGAGTAGCAAGTGCCCAGCTCCTTCAAGGGAGGCAAATGCTTACTGGGGGCAGGGGAGGAGGAGACATCTGACAGATAACTTGAGGGGCTACTCATTCTATCACTGATCACAGGCCACCCTTTCTGTGGGGTATCATGAGAGGAGTAATGTCTTCAACAGGCCATCACAACCACAAGGGAGTCCTACCTAGGTAAGCAGGCCAGGCTTCTGCTGTCGTAAGCCAGGCATCTTGTGTGAAAGAGCACACTGGACACTGCGTGGATGCAGGGACCATCACAGGCAGCCAGCCTTCCCGAACAGTCCCCCACCTCTCGGTCACTGTCTTTCCCACCACCTCCTCTTCTGCCCACCTCAAGCGTATTGCTAGGAGTTGATTGCCAGCCATATGGTGACCAAGGAAGAAGCTTCTTTTTTATATCCATTATGATTGGAAGGATGATGTGACCTATTATCCAAACTTGGGCACTTCTGAGAGAGAGAAACAGTGACATTAATGATTGACTTAGGACAGCAAGTGTAAACACGACCATTCCAGGCAGGCCAGGATGCATCATCAATCTGCTTAAAGTGCTTCCTACACCCAACACAGGGGAGTGGGCCAAGGGTTGGTTGGCACTAAAACTAATACAGACCAACCAAAGTCTTTTTCTAGAGAGCTTAGGACTGGTACTAAGGAGAATTATCCTCTTTCCTGTGGATATAGCTGTTCAATGCCAACCTGCAGTGACCATACTTTCTCCAATATGTCCTGGAGGGACTAGGGGCTGGGGAGGGGGAGACAAGGGGACAGAGCAGAACAGCCAGGAACAACACATGACCTGCACAAATGGCTACAAAATTTCTGCATCCCTCCTCCAGGATGCCCTTTGGAGAAGAGGAGGGGGTGGTGGAAGACATCACAGGGTCTGAGACTGTATCCCAGAGAGACTGACTTTATACCCACTCAAACTCACTCTAACCTAGAGTTTGAACACCAGTGACCTCCTGTGTAACCTGAACCCTCTCCCACGTGCACCACTTTAACACTGAACTATAATGTACTGAGGGCCTGTTATGCTCCCATTCCTGGCATAAAGTCATGCACAGAAACGAAGCATCTAGAACTCTGGTTTCTAATTGGGAAGGCAGAAAATGAGCGCATGAATAGATAATTCTGGATAGCAAAATGCATTAAGATAAATTGGGGCAATGCATTCAAAAGTGATGACCGAGAGCATTTTCTCTGGCTGAGATGGAGATGACATTTGAATTGACCACCTTCCTGATGAGTGGTATTTTAATTAGCTCAGCTGTAGTAAAGGAATTCTACACCTTACCAGAGACTGATGTGGTGTCTTCCTCTCTAATTCTGATTCTCTTCCTGTGGGTCTTAGTAACATCACTACCAATTCACCTCCCAACCAGAAATCTTCCATTCCTCCCTACCCTCTTCCACAATCTTTGTCTGCTGAACACTTTCAAGCCTACATTCAAAATATCTCAGTGGCCCTCAACATCTGTTGCTGGAACAGGCAACTAAAGCACCTAGGTGTGTGCTCTGCCCACTGTGAATCCCCAAGGGCGGGAGGCATGTCAACTCTTCCCTCAGGAGTCTTACTCTGGTACCTGTCACAGTAAGCGCCAACAAAAGCTTTGCTGACCTGAAGAACATGCCTAACCATGGCAATTACCTTATTTGGTTTCCTAGAGGATAAAAGGGAAGCCATTGATGAATGAATGACAGCCAGCCTACCATCTTCACGTCCAATCATGCTGAACCAACTGTTCCCTATGCATTCCCTGTTCTTTCATAATCCAGTGTCCTTTAACATCTCTCATATTGAATTCCTAGTTCATCTAAGGAATAAAACAAATTCTCATCTCAAGGATGCAGCCAAAATGTGATCCTTCTGAGTGAAGGCCCCTTGAGTCCATAACTGAGTTTCTCTGTCACTACACAACATAGCATCTGTTTGTGCATTGTAATTCCCTCCTTGCAATGCTATCTCCTTCACTGTGAACTGCTTTGGGCAAGAAGTTCAATTCCTCACAATGCTAGCCGCCTGATATCTTTGGTGCTAAAGTAGAGTTTTGGTAAATGTTAGTGGAGAAGAAAGTGTGAAGCTTTTGCTGCTTCCTTTCCAAAAATAAAGATTATAGCTATTGATCTGTGATTTCAATAAGTCATTTTTGACTGGAGAAGCACTAATTATTAAGATCTAATAGAACCAAAATGATTAGCCATGCGGTATGTCCAAGGGTCCCTTGAAAATTTTCAGTGGTACAGAGCCTTCATACATAGATAGAGAGAATGGTTATACTTTTCCCATCATCATTTGAGATCAAAGAAATGAGGAAGGGTCAAAGAAGGTCATAATTAGCTTGTGCTAATAAAAACACACACACATACACACTCGCACACACAACTGCTGACCTTAATTTATTCTGGAACTGTTTGATATAAAATATCAAATAATTCTTATATTGCCCAAACTATTTCAAAGTAGATTAAAATATTATTATTAGTTTGCTTACATCATGTTAGGAAGTGAATGCAACTTTCATTGTCAAATATGATGCTGGAGGCAAAAAAGTAGCTGTGTCATAAGAGTCTAATCTGATTCACAAAAATCAACACAAAATTACTTTTCCAAACTTATCATGATCAAGCTACTGCCATATTTGTCTACCTTGATCAAATGACTTATTTAACAAATTGAAATTAACTTTGACCCAACTATAATAGATTAATTTAATATCCTCTATACCAGCTTACTCATGTCCAAAGTAGAAATATAAACTCATTGACACCTATTCTGTTTTTCTTTTTAAATGAAGAATTAGTGAGTTGCTATACAGTCCTATAAAATAGTGCCTGAACTTATTAAATGCTAAGAAGTGTTAGCACTCATTATTGGTAGCAGTTTAGTTATTGTCATAAACTAATATGTCTCGTACATTATTCTAATTATTTTACAAATATTGTCTTTTTTTTTTTATTTGACAGAGACAGTGAGAGAGAGAGACAGAGAGAAAGGTCTTCCTTCCGTTGGTTCACTTCCCAAATGGCCGCTGTGGTCGGCGCTGTTCAGATCCAAAGCCAGGAGCAGATGCTTCCTCCTGGTCTCCCATGCGGGTGCAGGGACCCAAGCACTTGAGCCATCCTCCACTGCCCTGCCGGGCCACAGCAGAGAGCTGGACTGGAAGAGGAGCAACCAGGACAGAATCTGGCACCCCAACCAGGACTAGAACCCGGTGCCCATATGGGATGCTGGCACCACAGGGAGAGGATTAACCAAATGAGCCACGATGCCAACCCCATATATTGTCTTTCAATAGCATATGCCTCTTTTTATAAAATGGAAATTATGGCTAAAGGTCTTAATTTTCCTAAAATCTCGTAGCTATAAAATGCTAAAACTTCATTCAATCCATATAATTCTCCTTGCAAGTTCATGCTTGAACAGCCAGAGCAGAAAAGATAAAGTTTTATTTGCTTTACTCTCTAGTAACTAATATAAAATAGTACTAGTTCTTTCAATTAATAGAAATAGAATAAAATATATGTATTACATATTTTATGTATATAGTTTACATGTTTAGCTCTTATTGTGTATAACATAATCATTACAATAAATAATAGATTAAATTACAGTTGTAAAAGTATGTAAACAGATATTACATTATATACATTATACATCATCTAAAAATAAAAAGTGAAAAATGACATGAAGATGAAATAAGCAATGTTTATATGTTAAAGTTTATTTCTCAGAGGCCAGCGCTGTGGTGCAGCAGGTTAAAGCCCCAGCCTGCAGTGCCGGCATCCCAAAAGGGCACCAGTTCGAGTCCTGGCTGCTCCACTTCTGATCCAGCTCTCTGCTACGGCCTGGGAAAGTAGTAAAAGATGGTTCAAGTCCTTGAACCCCTGCACCCGTGTGGGAGTCCTGGAAGAAGCTCCTGGCTACTGGCTTCAGATCAGCTCAGCTCTGGTCATTGCAACCATCTGGGGAGTGAACCAGCAGTTGGAAGACCTCTCTCTCTCTCTCTCTGGCTCTACCTCTCTCTGTAATTCAATATTTCAAATAAATAAAATACATTTTTAAGTGTATTTCCCAAATTTACTGTACAACTGTTTCCTTCCTCAAAAGTAAATATTCTATTACTAATGAAATTTCAATAAGAAAAATGTGTTTGAACAGTCAACATTTTTATTAATACTTGTTTCACTCTAGGTGATGTAGAGATTCAAAACTGGTGCCAAGTTCGATTTATTTTGATCGCTTATTTTATGCCTGCAGTATCTGAAAAAGACGGCTCATAGAGGCGTGAGAATCCAGATGAAGAAGGTCATCACTGGCTGTGCATAATTAATCACAGCATCGTTTCTCACCTCAATTACGCAGTGGTATTTGCAGAAATTGGAGTTGTGCATTTCCATAATTCCTGAAGTCAATCAGCAGTTTCTACACGCTAATGAGAAGATATTTCATTTGGGTATTTTAACAAATTGGTTCAACGCCCATTGAAATACTATATTTAGAAAAATTCCAGACACATAAAAATTCCAATTCTATGTAGTGTGTATATGCCATATGCAGGCAAAATAAATTGTATCTCATTCATTTGATTGATTTATTAAGTGTGCTTGGTTATTTTATGCGTTTGGGTTCTTAGCAAAGTCCATCTTCAAGTAATATGCCACATCATACTCTCAGAAACTTACAGTCATACATTTCCACTTCCATTTCTGCTACTGTAATTATATGTTTTAATTTTACATGTTACACACATGATACTGTATTTCCTGTGCTTTAAACAGAAAATCATTTTATGAACATATTTCACAAAATAATAAGAAATATTTTCTATTATCTACATATGTGATCATTTCTAGTGATTTCCATTGTTTTTATCTAGATCTGATTTCCATCTCATGTACTTTTCTTGTGTCATAGGACTATTATTTCTTATAGCACAAGTCTGATGGGGATAAATTCTTTCATTTCTATGTTGCTGAAAAAAGTGTTTTACTTTCATTATTGCAAATATCATAATTGGGTAAATATTAGATGGACAGTTTTGTTTTGAGTTTTCTGTTTTGTTTCTTTCGTACTTTCAGTATTTCTCCACTGTCTCCTATCTTACATGGTTTCTAAGAAGTCTAATGTGTTTTTCTTTTTTAAATCCATGTTTTTATATATTCTGTAGGACATCTTCAACTAATTAAATAAATGTGAAACTCAGGCTTATAACTCTTCTAGAAGTAAATATATGTGCAAATCTTGTGACCCAGGATTTTTGCTTTTCTTCCTTCCTTTTTTTTTTTTTTATAATTTTTGTACCACTTCTGGTTCGATACCAAAAAATAAGACACAGACTAAGAGGAAATATTAGAAAACAAGTCTGTGTACCCAGGAATTGGATAGAGAGCTATAACATCTAAATGAAACAAGTAGAAGGGGCTTGAGCTGTGGTGCAGCAGATAAAGTCACCCCAGCGGTGCTGGCATCCTTCATGGTCAGCAGTATGAGTCCAGGCTGCTCCCTTTCCAATCCAGCTCCTTGCTAAAATGCCTGGGAAAGCGGTAGAGAGCCCTTGCACTCAAGTGGGAGACCGGGAAGAAGCTCCTGGCTCCTGGCTTCAAACCGGCCCAGCTCTGGCTTTTGTAGCCATCTGGGGAGTGAACCAGTGGATAGAAGCTCTTAGAAGCTCTTTCTCTCTCTCTCTCTCTCTCTCTCTCTCTCTCTCTCTCTCTGTCTCTCTCTCTCTGTCTCTCTCTCTCTGTCTCTGCCTCTCAAATAAATAAATAAATCTTAAACAACAACAACAACAACAAAGTAGAAAAGCAACTTTAAAAACTGGCAAAATGTTTGAGTAGAAATATTACCAAAGACAAATGTAACAAATAAGCAAGAGACAAGGTTAACAGCATCAATAAACATTATGGAAATACAAATTATGACTACAGAGAAAGATTTCTACTATACACACGGGCACCAGAAATGCTAAAATTGAAAGGACATCTCAATACTGGTTATTTTCAGTGATGTGGAGTAACTGCTACTATTGGATGCTGTTGTTAGAATCTGATTTGATAATATCTTATAAAGTTAAATATGCATTTGCAATTTACACTCAGTAACTCTACCTCCAAGTGTTGATCCAAAAGACACAAGAGATTATTTCCACAGAAAAGTCTGAATGAAAAAGTTTATAGAGGCTTTATAAAAAATAATTCCAAACTGAAAATATTTGGCTGATAGAAGAGTTAAGTCACTGGTGGGATATCTACATGATGGAAAGAAAAGGGCTAATGACCAGGACCCTAAGTATCACCTTCCAGGCATTCTTTAAGTGAAATAAGCTAAGCACAAAAGAGTACACTTTATGTAATTACTTCTCACACTCAATTATAGAAAATTTGAACGTATGTGACAGAAAGTAGTTTAGGCAATGACTGGGTCTAGGAAGGGGCAGGTTGTTCATGGCAGAGAAGCATAAGAAAAATTGGGGGAGAATGAAAATGTTTAATGCATTGACTTCGGTGATAGGCATACCCCATTTGCACTGTGAAAGCTTACCAGATCTGATAAGTAAAATTTATGTATTTTGTTGTTATACAAAGATAAAACTTTTTTAAATAAAAGATGAAACATAAGAATAAAGGCAAATACACAAATATACACACATTCACCAAAATAAGTGCCTACCTCACAGTTAAATGTTGAATTCCTAGCACAAACACCATCCAATGTGATCCTCTAAACATTCAATTATAAGAATAGTGAATCATGCCTAATTAAGTTTTAGAGTAATGCAATGATGACTTAACACTAACATATCTGTCACAGTGTTTCACTTCCCACGAAATCCAGAAAGGAACACCATAGGATATTCTCATTACATTCTGAAAGAAATAGGATCTAATTCTGCATTTATGAAGATAGAAGGGATGAAGGGACTATTCAAGTATCCACTCAAGTGAAACAATTACATGTGTTTCCATTAATGTCAGTAATAAGACAAAACAATTAATTCTTTTCAACAATTATATTGAGTATGTGTTGATAGAATAAAAATAAAAGATGACATAAACATTATTAAAATGTTGCAAATGTGATTATTTAGTCATAATTTGATTTCATACCAAGAAAATTTAAGGTAATCAAGCAAAAAATTAATGTAACCACTGTGGAAGATTCTAGAAGGTGCTAGGCAGCATTTCAACACACGTGAATTGGGAGTTTTCTCATATTCTGGAAGCAATTAGAAAAAAATAATAAGAGGAAAAATGTTAGGTATGATGCTAACAAAAGACTTCTATAGTCCTAAATAGAAGCACACAGAAATCATTAATCTTACTGAAATATGTCAAAGAAGTGCCACACATGACAGATATAAAATGTTCTGTGGTTAAAAGACTTAATATTAAAAAAAAAAGCCTATTTATTTTTGAACAGTTTTAGATTTATAGAAAAGAGAGTTCCCATGTACCCTACATCTAGCTTCCTCCATTGTTAATATCTTACATTAGTATAATACACTTAAAATCAGTGCTTAAAGATGTCAATTTCCTACTTATTGTTTGACAAACCATCTGAGTTCTAATAAACAGAATGCTTTTTTGGGAGATTCAACAATTGGTTATCAAATGTATTTAGAAAAGAAATCATATAAAATAACCGAGATTTTTTTTTAAAAGAAGAGCAAGAAATCGTGATCTTAAAATCATTTTAAAAATCACTAAAACACTGGTATAAGAACATTATAATGATTTACCATTATAGTGTTCATGTATGTAAATAACAATAGTTCAGTTTAAAAGAAAAGAGAATTCAGAAAACAAAAATAAGTAAAAATTATTATAACTAATATAATTTCCCTCAATGAATCTATATCCATGTAGTATTTAAGGAAAAACTACAATTAAAATTAATGAAAAGGCATCAATCTGTCACCCTGAAAGTTCCCTATCTTGTTATTATATTTCCACCAAAATAACTCTGAAATAAAAAGGATTTTACCCACTCGGTTCTCACTTTGACAATTAGTAGCTAAGTAAATACCATTTTGACTCATTTATATGTGGTCAAAAACAAAATCCTAGTAAGGTTAAAGTGGATATATAACAAAAGGAAGTGAGTAAAACACATAACATGCATATTAACAGTTTTTTATGTTAGTAGTACCTAAAAAAATGACAGGCATTTAGTCCAGCAGTTATGTCTGTGCCCTACATCAGAGTGTCTGGGTTTGATTCCTAGTTCTGACTCCCATTTTCCGCTTCCAGCTAATTTGGGTCCTGGGAGGCAGCAATGATGGCTCAAGCAGTTTGGTTCCCAGCACCCAAGTGGGAGACCTGGATTGAGTTTCTGACTCCTGGCTTCAGTCACCCAGCCAGGGCCATTACAGCCATGTGGAGAGTGTACCAGCTTGTGGTAACTTTCTCTATCTGCCAATCTGCCTATTTCACTACAGCTCTCAAATAAATAAATACACAATTTTTAAAAACTTAAAACAATATAACAATATGTAATTATATATAACTATAAGTACTATATAAAACCAATAGTTTTTAAAACAATTCCAGATACATGCTTTTATATTTAAAGATGATAAATCATTTTACAAAGTATTTAAAATCATTTAACATTTTTACAGGGGAGCAGCACTGTGGTACAGTAGGTTAATTCTCTGCTTGTGGCACTGACATCCCATATGGGCACTGGTTCTAGTCCCAGCTGCTCCTCTTCCAATCCAGCTCTCTGCTATGGTCTGGGAAAGCAGTGGAAGATGGCCCAAATCCTCGGGCCCCTGCACCCACATGGGAGACCTGGAAGAAGCCCCTGGCCCCTGGCTTCAGATCAGCTCACCTCCAGCCATTGCAGCCATCTGGTGAGTGAACCACCAGTGTATGGAAGACCTCTCTCATTGCCTCTTCCTCTGTCTGTAACTCTACCTCTTAAATAAATAAATAAAATCCTTAAAAAATTTTTTAGAAATCATTTTAAAAGCAACTTATCAGAAAATATGCAACAGGATATTGTGGGCATTTGATATATTTTATCAGACTGATCAAATATGGGTGGAATTTAGAGAAAATTTTCAAAATATATAGTTGTATAAAATGTCAAATATCTCAATTATCATAAAAGAAATATAATTTTCCAGCTGTTGAGAGATCTAAAATTTCTGCCTATTAAAAATGCAGAATAATATCAGAAAGAAATTAATTGATTACAGTGATAAATATATACTTCTAAAGTTACATGCAGGAAATATACAATGAGAGAATAATTTGAAATTATGAATGAAATGATATAAATTAATTTGTTGATTTCAAAATCAAATTAGAAATATCCAAAAAGGAAGAAAGTGTGAATGAAGAGCTTACCGAATAAAGGAAAGAAAATGAAATAAAGAGGTGTTATCATCTCAGCAACGAAGACAAAATGGCATGGTGCCCCAAGGTGAATGCATCTATACATTACAAGCAGCACTGAGCCAATGCATGCAAAGATCTAATAACAGAAAAACAAAGAAGTAAAAAGGTGAGAAAGAAATAGATACAGGAAGCAGGTAAAGATGATCACAGATAGGCATGAGCTATGGGCAGGCATTAGGAAGTGCATAGGTAGGAGATGGATAGATGGATAAGGAGGAGATAGAAGATGATAGGTGGATAGACAGATGACAGATATTAAGAGACAGATGAGGGGCCGGCACTGTGGCACAGCAGGTTAAAGCCCTGGCCTGAAGTGCCAGCATCCCATATGGGCACTGGTTCTAGTCCTGGCTGCTCCTCCTCCAATACAGCTCTCTGCTACAGCCTGGAATAACAGAAGAAGGTGGCCTGCACCCATGTGGAAGAACCAGAAGAAGCTCCTGGCTTCTGGCTTCAGATCGGCTCAGCTCTGGCCATTGCGGCCATCTGGGGAGTGAACCAGCGGATGGAAGACCTCTCTCTCTCTTTCTCCACTTCTCTCTGTAACTCTTTCAAGTAAATAAAATAAATCTTTTTAAAAAAGAAATAAATGATAGATAAGTATATAGATAATAGATAGGAAATAGGTTATAGATAGGAGACAGAAGAAAGATGATAGATATGAAGTGAGATAACTAAGAGATATATAAGATGATAGGTAGATATAAACAGATATAGAGTTAAATATTGCTGATAAAAAACAGCCCTCAAGAAAAAAATCATGAAAGTAGCCAGAAAAAAAAGATAAGAGATGGTTAGGCTAAGTTCAGAGATATAATCCAAAGATGACAACAAATTTCTCATTGTCTCTAAAAATCTCTAAACAATATAAAAGAAAATAATCCCATCGCAAAATTCCATATGAAAGGAAAATGATATCAGGTGAAAATAAAGATTTACATAAAGGACAAAAGAAAACCAGAAATGGTTACTATGAAGATAAACCTAGAAGAAATTTTCTCATTAAGGTTGTGATTATAAAAGTAAACTGAAAGTATGTCACTGTAAAAACTAAAAAAAAATAATAACAAAAGAGAGGAAGGAGAGTGGAGGCAGGGCACATGGGCTGAAGGGAGGGGTGGGTGGGAATTATCACTATGTCTTTAATCTGTACATATGAAATTCTTGAAATTTGTTCGCTTTATATAAATACATTTTTAATTCACTATTTAACCAAGTGTTATAATAAGGCAGTGTTGTGCTAATAACATGAAAATAGATTGAATATTAAAAATGGGAAAAGAGCAGAGAGTAAGGAAATGGAAATATATTGCAGCTAAGTGTTTTTTAAAAGATCTACTTATTTATTTATCTGAAAGAGTTACAAAGAGTGGCGGTATCGGGGAAGCAGGAAAAAAGAGAGAGGGGTGGTATGGGGGACACCTCCCATCTATTGATTCACCCCCTTCATGAACAAAGCCAGGGCCAGGACCTCCATCTGGGTCTCCCATGTGGGCAGCAGGGGCTCAAGTACTTGGCTGTTTTCTACTGTCTTCCAGGTGCATTAGCAGAAACTTGGATGGGAAGCGGAGCAGCCAGGACATGAACCGGTGCTCCAGTATGGCATTCTGGCATTGCAAGTCGCAGCTTCACCTGCTATGCCGCAGAGCTGGCCCTGCAATCTAGTCTTCATACTCTGTATGAAAAGGTTGACAGTAATAAAGGAAAGATATATGCTGGAAACTCAGAGTAGCCAATAAAATAACAATAGAAAGAATTACAAGTCATCCAACAAGGAGATAAATAGAATCATAAATAATGTGCCTTTTATCCAAAATAAGGAGAAAGAGGAAACAGAGTGGGGGAAAGAAAAACAGATGGGACATTTGAAAATGAATGATATGGCAAATTTACACTGAAACAAATCAATAAACACATTTGATATTAATGCAGCTTTCCCCCACAAACAGAAAGCAGCACATACAAGATTGGAAAAAACAAGATCAAAATATAAGCTGACTACAAAAGAACTTTAAAATACTGACCCAAATAGGTCAAAAGTAAAGGGTCAAAAAATATGCCATGCTAAACAGAAGAAATAAAAGGAAGCTAGCTGTATTAATATTGGGTAGATTTCACAGAAAAGAATTTTATCAGAGATAAATAAACTTCAATATATTTCAGGAGTCAATTTATCAAATATATATGTATATATATATATATATATTATATATTCATATAAAACTAAATACTTACACACCTAATAAAAGTGATCCAAACGATGCGAAGCACAAAAGCCAATGTAAATATAAAGACAGACAAATCCACAAGTGTAGTCAGAGCCTCTGTACCCTTCTGTTGACAATGGATGGAACAGCTGGAAGAAACTGAGTGTGGAAGACCAGGGCAGCCACACCAAGAGTCTGTCCTAGGTGCATCTGTCTGACACTCCAGCCCACAACAGCAATGCATGATTTGTTTCCAGGCACATGGAACCTTTACCAAGATGGGACA